>NC_041220.1:109502469-109578367 GCF_002837175.3 Physeter macrocephalus
GACTCTCAACCACTGCGCCACCAGGGAAGCCCCAAATTCATTTTAAATGGTTAATATGTTGGGACAACAACAAAAACTTACTACACTATAAAAATAATTCTATGGCTCTTCACAACTACTCACCTTCCTCCATGAAGATATATTTGGATTAGTTTTTGTTTTTGTTCATTTTGGTGCAAAATATAGACAAATTTAAAAAGTCAAGACTTCTTACTTTAACTGAGGAGATTGGCAAGTTCTCTCTCCAAAAAGCAACTATATGTTGTCACAAAATTGACAGAAGCTATTATTTCAATGCTCTGGAAATTAGCCAAAGGAATAGAAATGGAGACGTGCTTATGCTTGAACAACTGCTGAACTTTGGAGAAGAGCAGCAGGGGTCTGTGCCATTCTCTCAGCTCAGTGTGGTGTTTCTATCAGGACTGAAAAGCTGTGAGGATCAACAGCCTTTCTATTTGGAATGTTGGGTGATACCCACACCCGTTTGCATTATTAGCGGAAGTGACTTCTTGAAGGCAAGCAAACAGGTAAGAGCCAACTGCTTGGTTCTACTAGCCTGAGATTGTGGATATGACTGGGCCAAGCATGTTACTGGCTGAAGCTGTGCATGTGTCCAGCTGACATTAGAGTAGGCCCAAGCTGTTCAAACATTCCTGATCAAGCCTGTGACTGCATGCATATGTATAGAAGACTTTCCATATACAATTAATAGTGAGAAAAAAATGTTTCACTATGCTATAAAAATAATTCTATTGCTCTTTACACCTACTCACCTTCCTCCATGAAGATATATTATTGTTGACTAGGACAATCAGGAAAGAATTCTTTTGGTAGTGACATTAAAACTAAGTTCTTCCAATCTCTGCTAGCTTCAAACTTTTCTTCTGGAGCTTCTTCACCTCTCTCAGCCTTCAAAGAATTGATGAGTTAGGGCCTTGTTCTGGATTAGGCTTTGGCTTACAGGAATGCTGTGGCTGGTTTGATCTTCTATCCACACCACTAAAACCTTCTCCATATCAGCAATAATGCCGTTTCACTTTCTTGTCATTTGTGTGTTCACTGGAGTAGCACTTTTAGTTTCCTTCAAGAGTTTTGCCACAGCTTGGCTAACTGGTGCATGGAGGCCTAGCTTTCAGCCTGTCTCGGCTTTTGATATGTCTTCCTCGTTAAGCTTAATCATTTCCAGGGTTTTGGTTTTCTACTTTTTTTTTTTTTTTTTTTGGCCGTGCCGTGTGGCTTGTGGGATCTTATTTCCCCGATCAGGGATCCAACCCACGCCTTCGGCAGTGAAAGTGCCGAAGAGTCCTAACCACTGGACTGCCAGGGAAATTCCCTCATTTCCAGGTTTTGATTTAGAGTGAGAGACATGTGACTCTTCCGTTCACTTGAACACCTAGGGGTTATTAATTGGCCTAATTTCAAAAGTGCTGTATCTCCGGGAATAGGGAGGCCCGAAGAGACGGAGAGAGAAGGGGAAATGGCTGGTCGGTAAAGCAGTCAGAAAACACACAGTATTCATCGAGTTCACGATCCTACATGGGCACAGTCCATGGCGCCCCAAACAATTACAATAATAACATCAAAGATCACTGATCACAGATCATCATAATAAATATAATAAAAATGAAAGAGTTTAAAATATTGCCAGAGTTACCAAAATGTGACACAGAGACATGAAGTGAGCAAACGCTGTTGGAAAAATGGTGCCCAACAGACTTGTTTGCCACACAGTTGCCACAAACCTTCATTTTGTAAAAAAAAAGTGCAATATCTGGGAAGCACAATAAAGTACAGTGCCATCAAACGAGGTATGCCTGTATTGTATTTTGCTTGTATTTTCTTAATCCGTATAAAATTGTTTATCTAAAAATTTTGGTTTACACACATGAATAATGTTCTTTTCTATTTTTAAAAAGAATTCTATTTGTATAATTTTTGAAGAGCACTATTTATCATTGAGCACTATGTTGAAACTAATTTGTTAGTGAATAAATAATTTCCAAAAAACCCAAAAAACTAAGTTCTTAAAAAGAAAGAGAAGATGTTTCAGAATGTACGAAAAAATCAAGCCCACACGTATTAAAGGGATGCCGTGGATATAAATACAGAGAATAAATAATTAAATTATACGTTATAAGAAATTATATAAGAACTATTACATAGAAAGATCATTTAAAAGTCAGAATTATATAAGAACTATTACAGAGAACAATAATTTAAAAATTTTCCCTTAGTAAGGATTTTTTTTACAAAAGCCTACTACATTCCTGAAAAAAGAGAAAACAATATTAAAAGACATAAAATTACACAGATCCTAGTCATAATTTTCAATTTGACAGATAAAGAAAAACAACCAAATATCCAAAGCTGAAAACAAGTTACTTCAAAAAAAGGCTTCTCTTAGACTTTACATATAAAAGTGGATTTCATATAAAATCATTTTTACAAAGGCACAAAGGAAGGACTGTGAACATAAAATTCTATACCCAGCCAAGTTGTCATTCATAACTATACAAAATTTACCGAAAGGTGTTTACAAATATGGTAAAGAATATGTATTCCTGTGTTAGTTTTTCTGAATAAAATATTAGAGGATACCTTCTGGCCTACCAGTGATCAATAAAATTTAAGGAGCCAAGAGAACAGGAACTCTGTAGAATAAGAGCTGTTGGAGAGTGCTAATATCAATTCCCTACTTAGATATAAATTCAAATAATTGCTGCAACTCCGGCTATAAAGTTAAATGCCAGAAGCCTGTAGTAATTACTTAATACAGTTATATCTTTTAGATTATACTAATATAATCATATTATATTAACATATAATTATATAATATATAATCACAACCATAATTTAGATTTATTTTTCTAGAATAAATTAAGAAAACCTGAGAATTTGGAGAAAGTAGTAGCATTAATTCTCCCTCTTTCATAGTGGAAAGTAAAATTATTATTTATTTCTGCATTTTGATCTTCTGGAAAATTTAGTTAGAATCTTTTTAATGAAAGGTTAAAGTCGCTTTCCAAAATACAAGAGAAAATAAGCAAATAAAACACGCCTTACATGACAAAATACAAATGAAAGGCAACATTAAAGAAACATAAGTGTAAAAAGAATAGAGGTAATACTTACAACATCATTTTGGTATTTTTGGCAATTAATTAATTCTACTAATAGTTTTTCAATCACTGTAATAAGTAAAACACTTTAGGGTTTTCTGCTTTTAAAAAAGAGAGAAAAAAATTCTACAATCTTGGAGCTTTAATTCTAGAGAGAGAGTGGAAGGTTAAATATAAGTTATATGAATAATTTTATTAAAAAGAATATCCTCATATTGGGATCAAAAGCAAAACTATGAAAGAAAATCATTGTATTGACTTAGAATAGTCCTGCTAACTTTCTACACTAACTCTTTATTTCACTAGCACTTTTGCTCTTTGATTAAAATATGCCACACTTACTGTTGTAGGTCTGATAGTGCCCTTTGCTCCAAATACTTGTCCATTTGAAACCTGTGAATATGACCTTATTTGGAAATAAAGTCTTTACAGATGTAATCAAGTTAAAATGAGGTCATCCTAAAGAAGGATGGGCTTAAATCCAATATACTTAGTGTCCTTCAAAGAAGAGGGAAATTTGGACATGGACACACACACACACACACACACACACACACACACACGGGAGGCCATATGAAAATGAAAGCAGAAATTGGAGTGATAAAGCTGAAGCCAAGGGACTCTAAGTATTGTCAGAAGTCACCAGAAGCTAAGAGGGAGGCATGGAATAGACTCTTCCCAATAACCTCAGAGAGGGCACAGTCTTGTCAACACTGTGATTTCAGATTTCTAGCCTCCAGCACTGTGAGAAAAGACAGTTCTGTAGTTTTAAGCCACTCAGATTTTGATACTTTCTTATAGCAGCCCAATAAAACAAATACACAGGCAATTTAAAATGAGACAACACTGTAGTGCACAATAAAATATGTGAAAATTCAATGAAATTCTGATTCTCATCATAAGAACTATTATCATGTTCCTTTAGAAGCATCAAATAATTTTAAAATGCCATTTTTTTACTAATTTTCTAAGCTTGCATTCAGTCTATTAGGTAAATATAATCATGTATGGTAATTCCCAAGAAGATATAGCTTAACTCTTTCCCCACAAAAATCATGTGTGAAATGAATATCTTAAGATCATACTTTCCCCCAAATCATCTTCTCATTGTTCTACCGAGGTAGTGTACATCCCTGTTCCTTAGGAATTTACTAATTCAAGATGCCAGAGTGAACATCATCCTCATTCTACACACAAAACCTATCTTAGGAATAACACAAAAAAGGTGCTCAAATATATTATTTGAATAAAGATAGTTTTAAAGAGATTCATTGATTTGCACAGTCAAATATATATACATATATTTACTAGCTAGACTGATGCCTCAAACTTCCCATTTTAGCAGTCATTCTGGCATAGCCTCTAACTTAAAAGTCCAACTAGAAACGCCACCTTGAGTCCAACAAGAAAAGTGAGTGCCCTTGTCTTCTGACACAGAAGAAGAGAGAGAGTTCTGCGAATCTCCATAAACATCTTCAGGGTCCACGAGAGCTGGCAGCATGGCGTTGTGCTCTGAAGCAAAGGGAGCTGATAGCTCAGCAGATGTAGACAGAGGCAAGGGACTGTGGCAAGAGTAAGCCCAGAGTGCAGGCTGGCGTCACAGGCTGAGCTGACTTAAGAAGAGGCCTGGAGGGGCAAGCACCAAATGGGCAGATATCGAAAGAAGGCAATCCAGAGAAGAAGCCGGTATACTCGTAGTCTCGCCTACAGACAGCTTTAGATGGATCCGAAAGAGAAATATCCTTTGCATGGCAAACAAATAAGTACAGTGAGAAAAACCTAGAAGGCAAGAGATGATTTCTAGCTTAAGTAAGGAAATTGACCAAAACTGTGCTTTCCAAAATATATTCCTGTGACTATTAGCATAATGAAAGCTTCCATTAAATTTAAGAGGATGATACTGTGATTTTCTTTGGGAATACATGTCATATCATAAACCCCTTGAGATGACCAGAATGAATTTTAGCACTTTCGAGACTTTGAGAAGACATTGGTTTTGCATTGTGTTTCTCGGCCTTCTTGATCCACTAAATGCCTCTTCTGCTGCCCTCTGGCCAGCATTTTTCCCCTACAAGTAACTATTACCCAAGATAAGGAGCACACTTTGGGTAATGCCAGTTCAAGAATATGAACAATTTTAGCTATCGGAGCTCTTTTATAATCTACTCTCTATATATTAAAAAAAAAAAATCTAACAATGCAAGCCTAGTGGTTTAATTACCTAGAGATAATACCTAGGTAGCAAGCCTGAACGTAGCTGTCAGACACAAAGTGGTCAAGATCAATGAGCTAATTCGGAATTTATAAGTTGCTTTGGATGTAAAAATCTTCCAAATGCTACCAGGTGAAAATTACCCTGAAAATATTCATCCTAAAACCCCTGACAATGAAATGTATGTTAAAGGGGATGCTTTTCTCTCAAGAATGACCAAAAAGTTATTAAAATGAAAGATAAACATAAATAAAATTGCTGGAAATTCTACCTCCCGTACTAAAGAGTGTTCTTTTCCAAAGTATGTAGCTAGAATCATAAAGCTCTACAAAATTACACAGCAATTCTGTCACCATATTGATAAGAAGGGAGGAGTGGGGAAGAAAACCAACAATTGTGGTGCATAGCAACGGTTAGGAGATGGAAAAAAAATCTAGGATAATCGCAAAAAGATTCTAGCTCATGATTACAAGATCTCTGTTGGAAAGTGCTTCAATTCATAATACCTAGAAAATCCAGAATAACCCTAATAAAACTCGACAAAACATTACACAAGGACAGAACTTGGAAGAGCCTTTTCCGACTAAATCGATGCTATAACTTACTCTGTTTATATTACCGGTACCACCCTGTCTTGCTATAAATACCACAGCCTTCCTTCTCTCCTAATGGTTTAAATCTCTGTGCTTTTTCTATACCTCAAACGTGACAGTAAGAATTCCAGCAAGCATTCTGGTCATATCGTAAAATTGTTACACGGTTGAGGAAAGGTGAAGTTAATCTCAGAATCATGTGATTTCAGAGTCTGAGAGACTAGGGCAACTGCGTAATTCATTGCTTGAGAAATGCGGGTAGAAATAAAAAGTGCAAATCACATCATGAAAGGATTGGGGATAGGGCCGGAGATGCAAAGATTTACTGGTGCACAGATATCTATGTGAAGACGTACAAATTACAGTTTCTTGTGAAGAAATGACTATATGTCTTGGATGATATGCTTCATCTAAAGGTCATGGACTGGTAGCGTTCAGTGGGTATAATCTTTAGGGTCTGTGAGGTCTGTTTAAGATGTAAAAGCGATATATAAAACATATTGGAGAGAAGGTTGTTTCTTGGAATCTCTAAATAGTGCGTGTCTTTCCTACCCGTTTCTATTGATTTAAATACAACTTTAAAATAAAAAAATTCTTTCCAAGAGGCTTTAGGCTTGAGGGGAAAAACAAAGTTCCTGTTGGCAACTCTAATAGTAATTGCTAAGATCCATTTTTAATACTTCTTTTTAAAAAAAATTTATTTTATTTATTTTTTATACAGCAGGTTCTTATTAGTTATCTATTTTATGCATATTAGTGCATATATGTCAAGCCCAATCTCCCAATTCATTCCACCCCCCCAATACTTCTTAATATGAAATCTTTTTTTCTATTTCATGAAGGTAAAGAAACAAGCCAAATTTAACATTTGTGAAAAAGGTGAATTTCCTAGAAGTTAATTACCACTTTTGCTCTATTAATTCTGTTGCATATTTGAACATGTACATTAAGGAATAGCCACTAATTTACCTCTTGGAAAAACATTAATCCCCAATATTTTATTCTTTGGAGAAAACTACTCTCTGTGACAGGATGCATGTGTATTCATAGAAGCTGCCAGAACCTTCAGTTCTCTGTGGCATCATTATATAGAATGGTAATCTGGCAGGTCCTTTAGGGTTTTGGTCAACCTGAACTAAGGTTTCATTCTTAAAGATCATACACTCAATGAACATTAAACATTTCAGTATCGTTTGGAAATCAGCTCTCAGATCCATGCCATCGGTTGCATTTCAAATCCTTATATGGTCATCATGTGTCCACACATAAATAATGACTTAGTTTTAAATAATAATGTTCCATCTTTATTCAGTCTTTCTTTTCTTCCTTTAGGGGACTTAATCTGGATGGCTTCAGCTCAACTCATTTCTCACTGTCACTTCCACAGAGTACACATGTCCTGTTTCCCAACTTTCAGGAGTGTCTCTTCCTTCTTTTAAAAAATCGTAAGTTTCACCTCACTGGATTTTTTTCCTTTCTTGAGAGTTGCATACCTGGATTACTCCTTACCACCAGTCTCTCTCTTTCCAAACTAAATGTAAACATTGTTCCTAGATTTGCAAAGATGTGTTTTCATTTTTGTAAGGAAAATCAATTTTAGACAGTTATCTTACCCAGTAAAAATCATGCCTATGATGGTTGAGAAAAATGTTTGCTTATTAAGCCAACTTCTCACAGTCATGACATAAACAGAGACATCCTAAACACTTACTTCCTTAAAAATCATATTTTTTATGATACCAGTGAGCAAGAAGATGTTTGTGTGTCCCTTCACCCTCCAGCTGCTGCAGAGAACTGTCACATGTTCTTTGCTATTTCTCCCTTCAAATTATCAAACACACAACAGAAAACTATATTGCCCTAATTTCTTTGGACCATATGTCCTAGCATCAGGCCTATCATTTACACACTGTCACTTACTGCAATTTTTGCAGTTGTATTCCCTCTTGGGAATACACCTTCAGTGGCGGAAATTCTAGGACAACAAGAAAATATTCTAATTTTCCATCTGCAAAAATCAGTTCTCCCAGCCTTAATCTTTTTTTTATGAAGAAAAATAGCACTTGTATCTCCTGTGCTTTCAGTGAATCCGAAGGAATTTTGCCTTGATAATTTTATGTCTCTATCGCATAGTAGAAGAATAGTGGATTGGAAATCCTTGATTATCACAAAGTAACTTTAGAAGTTTAAAGAAAGTCCTTTATATTTCCCAGAAATTGAAGGGAGAAGTTGGACTATGCATCTTTCTTGTCTATGAATCTATTCTTCGTTTTCTCTCTCACAAAGGTATGATTCTGAATATCTTATATTTAATCCATATGGTCACAGCTTTTAAAATGTCTCCTCATGTGTCTCAAGTTATGAATTCAGATTGTCTCAGCCCTGTTAACAAATTATTTTATTCCACTTTGGTCTTCTATCTGAGTTAGAGTCATCTCAAAAAAAAATTTTTATAATAAATCAGGATACTAATTGGTAAGTAAAGAAAACAATGAGTTAATTAGCAGTGACATAAACTATACATTCACAAATGATAACTTTGAACATTTATGCACCCATACCAAAAACAGAGAATTGGAAATACTGGGATAGATCTGAGAACATACTATGCATTTGGTTATGCATCTCAAATACCCTTAATATCCTCTGTCAGATACTTGTTTCCTAATTGTACAGATAATTCCTCACAATTCATAAATTTGCTCATCTCATAACAAATTTCATGTTTCTTTTCTAGTTAGTAACAAAAGAGTTGCCTCAATAATGACTTGTATTCCCTCTTTGTGGCAGCAGACAGAAAAGCCATGGTTACAATGAGAAGTTTTAAATGAATGCATCCAAAACTCTAAGAGACATTACATATGAAAGAAAAGATTCCAAAGCCTCCTTTCAAAATGAAAGCACAGTTTCACTTTAATACGCAACAAGACTTCACCAGCTGGCTGCATTGCATATACTTGGCATTCTGGTTGCTAAGTTTATTAGATATTTTATAGTCCTGGAAACTAAAGATAATGGAGCTCGTTCCCACATGCTTCATCAACAAAAATTGGGAGTCAGTCAAGCTACAGATATATGATGGAGTGAGTAAGCCAGGATACTCAGAGGAAAATGAATCAATCTGAAGCTGTTAAAGAGATATTGTCAGGTATCTGTAATGCCTAGATTTTAATTCTTACCTATTCTCCATTGGTTGCAATGCTCTTTTGAAAGATTTACAAAAGAAATGTTTCCCTTTGGATTATTTCCCTTTTCCAATTGGTCAAAATTCTTATATTCCTCCACCCACTCCCACCCACCTCCACTTTAACACTTAGGAAATGAAATGACACAGGTTTTGGCATTATCTTGTTCCCAAAGGCTGTTTACTATGTCATCAAAGTATTAGATTAGATAATATTAACTTATAACTTTTAGTTCAAATAATAGTTCAGTGGTTTCATAAGGTTCAACTTACTATTAGGATACCCCAAGAAATGGTGTGTCTCTGAGGACTGACTGCAGTATGTCCCATAACTTCCTACAATGAATAGCAAAGAGATTTTGCAGTATCAAGAACATGTATTTATAAAAGAGATGCTTTCTTTTTGAGCTGATAAGTAATCTACAAGCATTATCCAGCAGATGGCCAATATCCCTACCCCAAAACACTTAGAACAGCATCTGGACTGCCCTCAAATGTATACTGATGTTGACTAGTAGAGCCTGGAACCTATCTATGTCTATAACCCATTTGGCCGCTCTCTAGAAGTATGATTTGGGGCAAATCTTTTATCTTCTCTGCATCACATTTCTTCATCTGCATGACTGGGTGATTGGAAGACAGATACATGAGCCCTACCACTTAAAAAATCTTTTATAGTATAACCAGCATTCAAATTCTAGTAAAATATTACCTTGAGTATTTGAGGATGCAGAGTTACAAGAGTAATGGAAAGAAAGTTGAAAGCATTGAATCGATCTTAACGTTTTCAGATTGGATACTTTGGGGCCTGTTTGTACCACTAAGCAGGAAAAATGCCTTAGTTTGGCATGTGGGGTGAGGGGAAAAAGCATCCAAGAAATGAAATTGGATAAATTTAGATGTTTTGTGATTGTAGCTACTGAACATGTTTTATACTGGCAGAATATGCTCTCTGATATTGGAATACCGTCAAAATCCATTTAAATCATGCCAGAGAAATGTTAAATGGTGATGAGAGGGCTGGAATTTAAGCTGATAACAGTAGTAAAGACCTACTTACACTGACAAATTTGATGAGGGAATCTGACCTAGCAGATCACTCAAGGAATGGAAGAGTCTTCGCACGACAGCTTTATCCTGGAATTCACAAGGGGGTGGCACTTTGGCAAGAAGCTATTCCCACCCCCAACCTCAGCCCCTGCTGCAACATTTGAGGTTTTACAGTCAAATCACATCCAAGGGAAGAACCAATCTAATTTATAATGTGTGAGAAACATGAAGATAATAGTATAAATTTGTATGACTACTAACTGAAATGTCAACTTATATATGTAAGTGATGAATATTTTTCTTTAAAATGGTATTAGAAATTAACTTGCCAGAAGTAAATCATCTTTCCCTTTTTTTTATGAACGTAATGAAAAGAAACAGAAAGAGGTTATGTAGGAAAGAAGGAAGCAAAAAAAGGAGATGGGAAGAGAGAAGAAAATCATAATCGAAATGGAGGAGAGCAAGTGAGGGTAGAAAGAAGAAAAGAAAGAAGAAATCTCCTCTTCCCCTCAAATAAAAGGGAAATATAGAAGGAAGGAAGGAGCCAATGAAGGTGAAAGACAAGCAGGCAAGGTAGCCAAGTGGGTGGGCCTCATCCAATCAGTTGAAGGACTGAATAGAACAGAAGGCTGACCATCCCCCAAACAAAAGAGAATTTTCCTGCTTGTAACAGGGACATCAGCTTTTCCTGGTTCTGTAACAGCCTGCCAGCCTTCAGACTTGAACTGGGACATCAGTTCTGCAAATTTGGACTTGCCAGCCTCATAATTATGTGATCCAATTCCTTATCATAAAACTTTTCCCATGTTTATCCCCTATTGGTTTATTTCTAGGGAGAACCTTGAAATAAACCAAGGGTCCTAATACAGGACCCTTAATTCTTTCAATAGATTTAAAACTAAGCCTAATATAAGAAATTGATTGGCTGCTTCAATGTTTGCCATCAAAAGTTGTCCTGACTGAAAAGCATGATTTGTAGTGTACAGGGTGTAAAAACAAGAAGTCAGTGTTTGTGCATACATGGTTTACAAAAGCAGGGATCCAAGAGCTTTCTGTTAAATATTCTTCATGGCATCAGTCTACAAGTGAAACCCTGCTATTTATTCTGTGATCATGAGAGGTGGACTCAAGAACACAGGGAAAAAACATTGTGCTACAGTGTTCACATTAAAGCTGGTAAGTGTACCTACTGCTGAGTACTATTAATAAAGGCCCTGCATATCAGTTAATAACTGAAACATGATTTCCCATTTCATGTGCTACTCCTTCAAAGATTTTGAAGTAGAACATTTGGGGAGAATCTGCATTTTTAACAATAACTGTAAGGTGATTTTGACACATACTAAAGTTTAAGAACAATAGATCCAAGGGGAAAAAGCTAAAACCTAGCATAAAGGAACGGATCCAAAAGACAAACAAATGTGGGGGAAGGGAAGAAAGGTAAGTAAATATCCCACAGTGTTATAACTAAGTGTGGGTAAGTGTTTTTGTGCTACTGTGTGTACTGATAGCATATAACAGCTGGTGTAGGTATTAATCATTAGCTGAAAGCAGGTTAAAATAAGTTAAAAGCTGAGAGGCAGAACCTCAGCATGAGCTGATGGACAGGAAAAAGGCTGAAGCCTGCAAAAGAATTGCCATATTTTAAAGTATTCCTTTAGACTAAAATGTATGGACCAAGAAGTGCCAGAACCACTCCACGGGAAAGGTCATATAAAGGAAACTGGTAACAGATATGGACAAGATTAGTTAATTGCTAACTTGTTTCCTTTCTTTCACAAAGGAAAAAAATCAGCATACTAAAAATGATTTAAAAGTGGCATCCTGGAACTGGAGCCCCAGAAAGGACAAAAGGTAATTAGAGTTCACTTTAAGATCACCAAAGAAGTGCCTATTACTCCTTAATAGGCATACACCTGTGCTGACAGCACTGTGTACTGCAGGTTATAAAATCTGCCATGCACCCTCACATTTCTGTGACCAGCCAGAAAGCCAAGGCCATCTTCCTACCTAGAACCAGCCCTTTCATTTGCTGAACACAGTGTTTCCTTCAAAATTTTGCCCAAGCATCTCCATCTCCAAGAAACATCACGTATTGTGTTGAACTAATTCCTTGGCAGTTCCTTTATGTGTATTCCTATATTATTGTATAGGAATATTTTGTAATTTTTGTTTCATTAATACATTCTCCCTCAATTCTTAAATTTCAAGAATTTAAGAAATAATATTTCTTTTCTTTATATTCTTAACCAACACTCCAGTGCAGGGAACGGAACATAGTTAAATATATATAAATGCACACACACCCCGCCCCCCCCCACCCCCACACACACATCTTGTATTAGTTTCCTAGGGCTGCTGTAACAAAAATACCATAGACTGTGTGGCTTAAGCAACAGAATATTATTTTCTTACAGTTTTGGAGGTTAGAAATCCCCAATATCAAAGTGTTGACTGGTTTGGTTTCTCCTGAGGCCTCTCTCCTTGCCTTGCAGATGGTCGCTTCCTCACTGTGACCTCACATAGCCTTTTCTGTGTGTGTGCACACATCCCCGGTGTCTCTGTGTGTTGTAATGTCCTTTAGTTATGAGGACACCAGTCAGGTTGGATTAAGTTCCAACCTAAAGGCCTCTTTTTAACTCAGTTACTTTTTTCTGAGTGATTAGTGCCTTCAATATACGAATTTTGGGGATAGAATTCAGCCATATATATATGATAAATGAATGAACAAATGAAAGAATAAATTAATGCATTATATGCCAATGTACTGAACTTGTGACTGTTACCACAAGTTAACCCTTAATAAAAGCTAAAATAAATGGGAATTTGAAAATATGCTTGTGACATGGAAATGTACAAATCTTGCTCTAGTACTCAAAGGTGGGGCAAGGAAAGTTGATTGCAACAGCTATAGACAGAAGAGGTACAATAGTTTGCACAGTGCCTTATGTTCCAGCTGATTCACAATTCCAGCCTCTTCCTTTCTCTACCTCTACCCTCTCTTCACTCCAGCCACAGCTAACCTATTCATTATGATTATAGTCCATATTTTCTTTTGCTTCTATTTTTGTAAATGTATTTCCTTTGTGCCAAATACTCTTTTTTCCTCAATGAGGCTAAATTGTATTTCTCTTTCTGGTCTTGGCTTAAATATTCAATTTTTACTTTTCCTAGGAAATATTCACTAACTGGTCCTTCTTCTCACATATAATCTGAATTATATGTCATCATAAATTTGGTCTATAATTGAATTTATCGCATTGTATTATAATTGTCTTCTTGCCCATAACCCCCTACTAGACTCACAACTCTAGTACCTATGTTTTCCTTGTCCACAAAAGTTTTCCCATCATATCACTTGTTAAAATAAATAAAACACAGGAGTTATTCAATAAAGATTTGTTAAACAAAGGAATATAAAAACATATATAAGAGAACAGAACCATCATTACTAGGAACCAATATGAGAGCAAGCCATGCAGAAGTAATTTACTTCCCATTTTTCAGGGATACACGGTGAGTGGAATGTGAAGAATGATTTCAGCAGTTTATAAGGCAAAGTATCTAATTATCTATACTTATGTTAAAGGTATAGAAATACTGGGAATTGTGCAATTACCTGAATTTATAACAAGTTTTTAAAAATCTTTGCAGAAAGGAGAAATAAATGGAGTCATGACAATCTAAGGTGAGCCCTTCGGTGACAAGTCACAGAGTTTCCTTCATTAGCTCTGTTCTATTGAATGTTTTTTATCAGTTAAGCAAATCTCTAATGAGAGTGGAACGGTTAATCTATCAAATAGGTTCAGGTTAACAATGATTTCAGGAGATTTAAAGTGTTATAATTTGAGAAATCTGGTTGAATTTTAACGTTGAAATGCTAAGGATTAAATTTAGTTATGAACATTAGTTATATAAACAAAATATGAAAAATACCTATTTTTATTTGCCTGGAAATTCAATATAAGAAAGCAATATAATACAGGTGCACATTTTAATCTAGAGTTAATTCATTTCAGAAGCTATTAATAATAATAGCCTATGTTTTTTAATATCTTTATATATAAGTACTGTGCTAGATATTTTATATACATTATATGAGTTAATTTACTCAATAACCCTAAAATGTAAGTTCTATAATTTTTCCTACTTTAGCATTGAGAAAGCTGTGATTTAAAAGTCTAATTTACTCATCCAAACTTGCACAGGTAATATGTTGTAGAAAGAGTTTTTAGCCCCTGTCTTTATGTTTCCTAACTTCATTTTTAAATGCAACTGAGGGAATTAATTCCCTTGCAGTCACTTTCACCGCAGAGGGCCAGGGCTCAATCCCCGGTCGGAGAACTAAGATCCTGCAAGCTGCGGGGCACTGCCAAGGCCAAAAAAAAAAGGAAAATGCAATTGAATTCACAATTAACATACAGAACCATATAGCTTAGTGTACAACTCTGACATTAAAGGCAACATTCTATTATAAGCATCTTTAACTTTTTTCAGCTGGAATTTGGGGTGCAATAATTTAAGAAGCATGTTTACATCTTCCCTCATTTCACAATTTATTTCTGAAATATTTTAGCACATTTAGAAACATCGCCTTCATTTTCAAAGGACACTCTTTCAAAGCCAGAGGGGTAGAGATGGGGAGTCACATAGCACTTCCAATTTTTGAATGCCAAAAGTGGCGACTAGTTTGCATTTTTTTTTTTTTTTTGCTGTACGCGGGAAAACCTGGGTCAAAGGGTATGTACACTTTAATTTTTATAGGTATTATCAGATTACCTTCCATAGAGGTTATGCTAATTCATAAACCCACCAAAAAGTGGGCAAATGCCACTTCCCTGTATTCTTATCAACTAGTAAACATATGAATTTTTGACAATTTGATAGGTAATTTAAAAAAAAGCAGCATCTGGGTAATTTTAATTTGCATTTCTCTACTGGCTGAAGTTCGTATTTTCTTTTTTTTTTTGCTGTACGCGGGCCTCTCACTGTTGTGGCCACTCCCTTTGCGGAGCACAGGCTCCGGACGCGCAGGCTCAGCGGCCATGGCTCACGGGCCCAGCTGCTCCGCGACATGTGGGATCTTCCCGGACCGGGGCACGAACACATGTACGCTGCATCGGCAGGCGGACTCCCAACCACTGCGCCACCAGGGAAGCCCTAGTTTGCATTTTTTAAAGCAGACTAAAAGACCCTCATTCTGCTGCCTTTTTGTTGTTGTTCACTTTCATTTGTTTTTATTTTATCTAAAGCAGTTAACCAGCTGCACTCTCACCGAGCCTGGGAGATACAGTATCATACATGACAGCACTTCTAACATATGTTTTTAAGAATAAATTATTCCAGTTTTAAGAATAATGGTTTTAATTGGTTTTAAGGTCCCTATAATTGTATAAAATTTGAATAAATATTTTATATTACTTCTATAGGTTATGATTCATCAATTCTTTCTATTTACATTCTAGTGTTCCACCAAAGCAGGAAATTTCTCTGATCCAATTTCTCAAGTCCAATGAAACTAAAAACAGCATACAATTCTGAGTAAAAATAGATATCTGACTAAAGTAAATTCATAATTAAAGCTTTTATCCTATTAATCTACCTCGAAGCTAAAATGTATAACGTTTCATTATCTCCAGGTTTTCCCTAATTTACAATTTTCCCTAACCCACCATAACCTGCAACTATGCACATTGACTACAAGTACCAGGGACCATCTCCTTCCTTTCTCTTCTTCCTCTTTTTTTATGGTTCTAGGGTTCTGCCCTGAGTGCTTCTAAGGACCCCAGAGAGTTAACTAAAATACTCTTTATCTAAGATGGATTCATCAGTACTCATCTGGTGTTTCTGAAGTAATTATCATCGACCTAACACATCACTTTGAGTCATTTATTCACTAAATTCACTATCCCAAACACGACCTAAAATCTAATAAGTAAGCAAAAAAAAGTTAAAAAGTGCAAAGAAGACAAAATCATTGTCCTAATATTTTTGTAATCTTTGGACTAATGGCTACCTGTTTTGCAAAAGAGAAATGCAATTTATTCTTTCCTCTGGACATATTCACTTTATTTGGATCTTATATTTTTGAAATTGATTTTAATGATTATCCTGTTAAACTAATTTTTCTTAATTATATATTTATTCCTGTCCAACCAATTTACTGATAAGCACCCCACAACTCAAATGCGCAATTTTGCACACGTCAGTCACAACAAAAAGTTTGGCTTTTCAAATTTATGTTGTTGAATTTAATGAATGTTTGCACAATTGTGGTCAAAATTTGAATTGCTGAACTAATTGGCCTTTTGGGTGCCAGGGCTTCTAAAAAGGGAGTACATCACGCTGTATACCTTAAAACAGATTTTTGACTTGTAGGTCAATATAAACCTAGTCAATTTTCACAATAACAGAATCTGTTAAATTAACTACTTATGGTAGAAAAATGTCATCCATGCTATTTGTTGAGAGCATTGTATTCTACACTGCCCCCAACAAGGACCACTCATTAACGCCACTGAATCAACCTTGTCCTTTAAATTTTAAACTCAGCTGTGGTATCTCAACACAAAAATTCTGTTAATTTTGTGAATCGCCCTTTCAGATTTTGTGGATGTTATTCTAATCTATTAATTTCAAAGAGGGATTTAGCATAGAAGAAACCTATAACTGGTATTCAATATATGTATAAAAGCTTTTTCTCTGATAATAATGGAATATTGTCTAGGTTTGGAATGCATCATAGTATAAAAGAGAACTTTTTTGGTATAATTTATTTTTTATATAAAATCAGTATTCTATTTATGTTTTATGTTATACATTTTCTGATGTAGTATGGTGGGACAACTCCCTTGCCTTCAAGAAACTTACAGCAGATGTTTTAAAAGACATCATAAAATATATCCATTTTGGTTTAAAACATCTTTAAATTTATTTCCATCAGGACTTTAAAGCTTTCCAACCAGGTATGAGAAGAACAGGTTTCTCACATCCCGTCTTGACTGCTATAAAGTTCCTCTAGTCTTTGAAGCAAATTGCAGTTATGTTACACCTTAATAGTGCAATTACGTAATTTAAAATATAGTTTATTTTATTAAAATTGATACTTTTATTAGCTCAGAAGTATTTGTCAGCCAATGCTGGAGAAACTCCATGATAACCAATTAAGTAGGTTTCTGAGACTTATAAATGTGGAATTTATAAAGATAATGACAATACTTCTAGCCAAGAACCAACATTACCCTACTATGTTCGGGAAATCACCAGAGTCTCTTGAAGTAAGGAGAGGATGTGTTTCTTTACAGTGGGCAGCCATGAATACCTTGCTATGGCTGATTACCACTCTGACTACTAGAAAATGGAACTGTTATACACAACAGCATCTGCTGCGCTGTAGTACCGCAGTGCCCAGATTGCCTATTATGGAATTCCAGAGACTATTTGCCAGCAATAGACTTCATTTTGCCAATGGGTAATTTGCAGTTTGCTGTGTCATCAGAATCTGAACATGTCACATCTTCTCCTCATCACATCCAATCCAATGGCAAAGTGCTCCTGAAGCAGCTGTCAAGAATGCAAAAAAACTACAGAGAAAGCACAAAGTGACAGCAGATACTATGCAAATCAGCAGTGGACACAGAATATGCAGTTGCAGAAATAATAACGTACAGACCTGTGTAGTTCCTGACACCATTTAATGCAGAGAAAATGCTGCTCTGCCGCAGATGAAATATCACAGGTGGATAAATCCAAGACCCTGTGAAGACTGAGGAAGGGCTTAAAAAGAGAAATGGTAAGTGCTAGATTGTCTTCTAAAATACTACCTGTACACTGGATGGAAATCACAAAAACACACTTTTGGTAATTATTTCAGGAAAAAAAATAAAAATATATATTGCTACATTTAAGATTTATAATTGTTCATCATTATAAGAAAGTTCTATTAATTAGATTATTTCAATAAATGCTATTTGAAATACCTTGGTAATTGCTGCATCATTCTGATCTAAAACAAAATCTTTATTTCAAAAATGATACGTGAAATGTGTTTGTACTCTATAAATGTCTGTTCTTTAAAATTTGCCTTTTTTTCTTACAAATTATTGAAATACTGTATTTTGAATATTGCCCAGCATCACTGCTAACTTATAAAATCTTTGAATTGTGATAAATTTAAGAAGTTGTATTCTTACAAGAATCCACTCCTCATGGAAAGCCCCTTTAGAAGCCCTTGCTAAATAGTCATTTCTTATTATATTATTTATATTATTATATTATTTGCATATATTCGAGTAGTGGAGATCTCATTCCCTCTTGAGGCTACCCGTCATTTTTTTTGATAACACTTATAATTAGCCAGCATCATAAATTAAGCCAAAATTTGCTATCTTGTGACTTTTATTTTCTGGTCACAGAGACACAAAACCTCCACTGTTTTTTCCTCTCTTCCTTCTCACGTGTTCCTCAAGTTCAGTCACCCAGTTCTACCATGATCAGTCGTATCTCCAATGACTGGCTTTGTACATATTCCCTTTTGTTCTTATGTCACCTCCCTAACTGTATACTTCCCAACTCTGTCAGAATTAGTGGAATAGATTCCAGAGTGGCCTTCCTACTTTTACCTTATTGGCTCTACAGTTTTCACTAATATCAGAACCAGCTTACCTCTACAATACTGTTTGAGTTCTTCTAGAAAATTCAGGAGACTATGAGAATAAAGTCAAAATTACTTTTATTATTAGGTAAGATAACAGTAGCTATTATCACACACACACACTCACACACACACACACACACACACACACACACGTGCAGGTTTCAGGGGCCAGTAGGAAGATAAGCTGCTTCCATCGTCATCTTTTGGCATTCTCATCTCTAGGACTTCAGGGTTCTTCCCTTCCAGGCTAAGAACTGGGAAAGAGATGGTGGAGGAAGCACATCTGTGCTGAGCCGTGCTGGACTGGAAGTGACTCACATCACTTCCACTCAGATTCTGTTGTTAAGATTTAGTCATGTGGTCCCACTTAGATGCAAACTGGGCAGAAATGCAGAGTCCCTGCCTTGGCAGCAGCTTCCCCAAATCAGCCATTCCAAATTGTATCTATAATACAGAACGGAACTGCAAATCTTTGGTGAACAGCGGGTGTACACTTTTTACCACGACTAACAAAATTCCACAGTAGACTACCTGAAGGAAGGTCTTCTCAATCTCACGTTTCAGTTTCAACTTCCACCTGGTCTGTTCACAGCCCTTAAATTCCATTCACCACATTACTTTTTTTTTTCCCCCTCAGAGTACCATTTACTGAGATGTCCCTCTGTCTTTAGGCCTACTTTGTCTTGGGAAATTTTTGTCATCTTGCTCCTCCACTACTTCCATAAACCACAGAAATTCTATCTGAATTTCAATTCTCAGCTCAATTTATGTTCTTTTCTGAAATCACCCTTAATATTTCCACTGTAATTAGCTCCTTCCAGATCATTTCCTAGAACTTACTTCTTTATTTTTAGCAGGGCTATTTATATGCCTGCATCTCCAATATTTTGTGCATCCTCTTAAAAGTTTTAGCTTTTATTTTTTCCTGTTGCCTTTTACTCTGTTAGCAAGCAATGGCATTGTCATAGCAGCTATCACTTACTGAGTCTACTTTGTGTCAGACACTATACTGTTTTTGTTGTTGTTGTTAATGTAGATTATCTTACACAATCCCCACAAGAACCCAGTGAGCTAAGCACTAAATTATCCTGATCTTATAAGAAATAAACTGAGACACAGAATGGCAGTGCACTTGTACAGGGTCACACAGTAATAAGTGATGAGTTGGGACATAAATCCAGCCTGACCCCAGAAGACACACTCTCAATTACTATGCTATAGTAGATTATTGTTCAAAAATTGTTAAATGTGTTTTTTCAATAGTTAGTAATTCACTCTTTCTTCATCATATTATTTGAACAACCACACAACATTTTCATTTTTCTTTACAATATTCTCTATTACAACAATTACTCAGCATTTACTATTTCCAAGGAGAAGCATCCATTGAAACTGCAATTCCTTTAGCTTTAAGCTATGAAACCAAGTTGAAATAATTGATACTCTTGCAAGTTTAATTACATAGACTGTGCGTTCTCAGGGTCAATATAAAATGACCTTCAAAAATTAACGAACTAATAAATATAACACCAATTATGAAGTTGATTCCCCTGATTCTAAATTTTTCTTGTGAAATTAGCGATTTCACTAATTTCACTAATAATTATTCCTTGAATTTGAAAATAAATTACCTAAGTAATTCTATAGTCCTTTTATGGTATTTTTTTCCTATCATGCTGCCTGCAAGCAAACAATGTAAAAGAGGATAAATTTTGCTTGGTGAGTAAGTCTATCTTTAGATGCAGAAAATGCTTGAGATCTCTATATGTGCATGCAAAGATATGTTTCTCCAGGGACTTCCCTGGGGGTCCAATGGTTAAGACTCTGCGCTTCCATGGCAGGGGGCACAGGTTCCATCCCTGGTCGGGGAAGTTCCATATGCTGTGCAGTGTGGCCAAGAAAAAAAAAAGACTCTGCCCTTCCACTGCAGGGAGCGTGGGTTTGATCCCTGGTCAGGGAACTAAGATCCCGCAAGCTGCGTGCTGTGGCCAGTAAATAAATAAATAATAATAAAATAAAAAAATATGGATCACAAGCACCTCCAGCTCAGCTCACACACACACAATAAAAGATATGTTCCTCCAGGTTGGCATTAGTAGTTCTTTCCCATTTAGTCATTTTTAGTTTTATCTCTCTTCCGCATCTTCTTTGTCTGGTGACTTGTTTTCACATCAAGAGCAATATAGAATGTTCAAGTATAAAAACAAACATCTTCCATCTGTGTATGTGTGAAAGAGAGAGAAAAGGAAAGAGTGTGTTCACAATCATGACAGGTAAATCATGACTAGGATAAACATTAAACAGGCAACCAGAATGACTTCCCAGCACTTATTCATCTGTAGTTTCCAGGACTCCAGATCATATACATTGTTGGAGGAGGTCATCAGGTGAGGTGACCAGTGTGGCTGACTCGTGAGCTCCGTTCTCACCCTCTCATTCTCCTCGTTGTTCCCATAGGTGGAGCCTTTTCAAGGATGCAGCCTTGAGAGAGCAATGTGTTGTTGAGACCATCTGAAGGGTGTACGGGACTGAACACAGTTAAGGCTGCCATACAAACTTGTAAGATTCTAGCAGCTGATTGTGGAGATCTACTCATTTTGCGGTGGCCTGAGACATAAGTAAGTTCCCTTGTTTTTTAAACCTGCCACCTACCAATCTGGAGTGGTCTGCCTCTTTCTTTGGTCTCTCCTTCCCCTCCATGCATGGGGCCCAATTTGTGAACCAACATACATCTTTTTTTTTTTTTAATGTAGAAATATATATATATATATATATTTGTAGAAATTAATTTGCACAATATTTTATTTATTCAAACAATTCAAGTCAGAAAACAAACATACATTATACATTTAATTAACAAATTTATTTCTATTTTAGTCACCGAATGTATAGATCAACATATTAGGAGGGGGCTTCCTTGGGGGTATGCTTACTGTGCAATATTTCTTGAAGCCATACTCACAACAATTTTAATGAGAATGTTACAAACGAATCTTAATAAGATAGTCTGTACTGGAAAAGAAGAGATGGAGCTCTTTATATATATCTTATCCCATTGTAAGATGGACATAGTTGCTTACTTTATTTCACTTTGGGGGTTCAAATTGTGTTTGTGTGTGTGTGTGTGTGTGTATGTGTGTGGTGAGGGGTTATTTGATATAGTTGAAATGATGTTACTGCTTTCAAAATATCTTTGTCCTGTTCTACCTTATTATATCATGTATATTCTAAATAAAGTTTGTATTTATGAATGAAAATTTGAGACAGCTATTTATAAAATGTTCTATAAAAATGCTTACTTACATTTTCATTTCTCACTGTATTTTTATGGCATACAGTTTATACGATTGGTTAATTAGCAACAGAGTCAGTAAATGTATAACAATTTCCTATGTTCAAGGACGGCATTATGCCAAGCCCTGGGAGATATAGAAATGATCTTAGGCATTATTTGTCCTCAAGATATATGATTAATATGGGAAAAATAAATGACTTAAAACAAAAATGGGACTGATTCCCAGTTTAAGGCATTACCATTTAAAAGTTCCCCACCAATTTGTTCCTTAGCAGCATGTATGTTTGTTTCCTATCCTATGGAAACAAGAAACTGATAATTATCAGCAAAGTCTTGGCAAACAAAATTCCTTCACAACAAGGTAAATATATAAACACAAAAAAGTTAAGAATTATAACCACAGAAGAAATTGTGTTCTCAAAGCCTTGGAATTAGAATCCTGTATTCTCACTGTAGACTCATGTTCCCAAAGGAGAAATAAGTCAAAGGTGTTCACTTGGGCTCATTGTCACTTTCACAGCTGGATTTTTAATTGAAATTCTTATTGAAATAATTGTAGATTCACAAGTACTTGTGAGAACTTTTGTAGAGATATTCCATGTGCTTGTATACTTATCCAGTTCTTCCATTGTTAACATTTTGAAAAACTATAGTATAACAACCAGGGTATTGACATTGGTGCAATTCAATGATTTCATTCGGATTTTCCCAGTTTACTTGTTCTTGTGTGTGTGAGTGTGTGTGTGTGTGTGTGTGCGTGTGTGTGTGTGCATGTGTAGTTCTATGCAATTTTATCGCATCTAGGTTTGTGTAACTACCAAGGCAGTCAAAATAGTGAACAATTTCATCATCACAAGGATCCCTTGGATTTCATTTTTATAACCACATCCACTTCCCCAGCTCTTACTAACATCTGGTAACCGCTAATCTGTCGTCGATTTCTAAAATTTAGTCATTTCCAAAATGTTATATATACTGAATCAAACAGCATATAACTTTAATTTTTTTTCACTCAGCAAATTCCCTGCAGAGGTATCCAAATTGCAACATGTATCACTAGTTCATTTCTTTTCATTGATAGATAGTATTCCACACTACATGCACTAGAGTTTGTTTAACCTTTCATCTGTTGAAGGAAATCTGGGCTGGCTACAAATAATGCTCCTATAAACACTCATGTACAGGTTTCTGTGTGTACACAAGTTTTTATTTCTCTGCCATAAATGCCCAAAGGTGCAACTGCTGGGTCTTTTGGCAACAATGTTTATTTCTATAAGAAACTGCCAAAACTTTTTTCCAGAGGGGAAGTTTTACATTCCCATCAACAATGTATGAGTGACCCATTTTTTGTTCATGCTTGCTAGTATTTAGTGCCGTAACTTATTTTATAAGCCATTTTGATAAGTGTATAGTGCTATATCATTGTGCTATTCATTTACATTTCCCTGATGGCTAATGGAGTTGACCATGTGCTTATTTGACACTTTTCTCCTCTTCAGTGAAATGTTTCTTCATACCTTTTGCGTGCATTTTTCTAACCGGGTTATTTTTACTATTAAGTTCTGAGATTTCTTTATATAATCTAGATCTTTTTTTCGGGGGGGTGGTCAGGTACGTGGTGTATTAGCTTCCTGTTGCAGCTATACCAAATTACCACAAACTTACTGACTTTTAAAACTATTCAAATATATCATCTCACATTTCAGAAGTTCAGAAGTCCAAAATGAGTGTTACAAGGCTAAATCCAAGATGTCAGCAGGGATGGCTCCTTCTGGAATCTTACAGGGGGAAAACCTATTCCTTGCCTCTTACAGGTTCAAGAGGACACCTTCACTTTTTGCATTGTGACTGCATCACTCCAGTCTCTACTGCCATTATCATATCATCTTCCCCCTGTCTGGCCCTCCTTTATCCCTCTTATAACAACCCTTGATTACATTGCTGCCCATAACCCCCCTTCCCCATAATGCAAGATAATCTCCCCATCACAAATGCACAGTCCCTTTTGTCATGTAAGGTGACAACCACAGGTCCTGGGATTAGGATACAGATATCTCTGTGAAGGAGGTTATTCATCGACCTCACAGAGTGTGCAAATATTTTCTTCAAGTCTGAAGCTTGTTTTTTCATACTCTTTACATGGACCTTCAAGGAGCAAAATTTTTAATTTTGATTAAGTCCAATTTATCAATTTTCATTTTACGGATAATCCTTATAAATATAAGAATTCTGCCTTGTCTAGCTAGTGAATATTTTCTCTTATGTGTTTTTCTAAGTGTTTTATAGTTTTACATTTACATTTAAGTCCATGATTCATTTTGAATTAATTTTGTATAAGGTGTAAGATTATATTTGAGGTTTATTATTTTGTCTATGTATGTACAATTGCTCCAGTATCATTTGTTGAAAGGTTTATCATGCCACTGTACCACTGAATTGCTTTTACACCTTTGTCAAAAATCAGTTAAACATATCTATGTGGTCTTATCTTTGGATTCTTTATTCTGTTCCATTGATACGTGTGTCTGTCCTTCTGCCAATACCACAAAGTCTTTAGTTTTGTAGCTATATTGTACACCTAAATATTGGACAAAGTGATTCCTCTTACTTTATTCTTCTTTGGCAGAATTGTTTTATCTATCCTAGAGCCTGTGCTATTCCACTGTAGAACAAACTGGTCTAAGTCTACAAAAAAAACAACAACAACACTGTGATTTAGATAGGAATTGCATTAAATGTATCATCAACTGGGAAGACTTGACCTCTTTACTATGTGGAGTATTCCAATTTGTGGCACAGTATGTTTGTTTATTTAGGTTTTTAAAAAATTTCTTTCATCAGCATTTAGTAATTTACAGCACAAAGTTTCTATATATGTTTTGTTAAGTGTATATGTAATTATTTCATTTTTTTGGAGCAATTGTAAATGGTATGGTGCTTTTAATTTTGGTTTCCAAATATTCGTTGTTTGTATTTAGATACACAATTGATTTTACTAGTTGATCTTATATCCTTTGACGTTGCTGAAATCTCTCATCAGTTTTAGAAGTTTGGGATATTTGTATATAGGTGCCTTGGAATTTCTGTTCTAGACAATCATGTCCTCTGCAAATAGCAACAGTTTTGTTTTCCTTTTCAATCTACGTGCTCTTCTATCTTTCTACTGCCTTACTGCACTAGCTAGAACTTCTGGCACTATATTGCATAAGAGTGGTGAGAGTGGACATCCTTGCCTTGTTCCCAGTCTTAGGGAAATGTATTCAGTCTTTCACCATTAACTGTGAACTTAGCTGTAGGGTATGTTAAACAAATTAAGCTGAGGTTATTTCCCCCTATTTCTAATTGGGTGAGCATTTTTATCATAAATATATGTTGCATTTTGTCAAATACTTTTTGTTCATCAATGGTTATGATCATCTGGTATTTCAATTTTGGTTTGACTGACTTTTGAATGTTGGATAACTAAGAAAAACCCTGCTAGATTAGAGTGCATAATTCTTTTAAATTTCAAATTCCACTTGTTCATTGCTAGTATATAGAAAAGTAATTGACTTTTGTATATTAGAGTATCCTTTAGCCTTGGTATAATTCCTTATTAGTTACAGGAGGTTTTTTCTGGTCAGTTCTTTCAGATTTTCTACCTAGATGATCATGTCATCTGTGAACAAAGACACTTTTATGTTTTTCTTCCTAATCTACATTCTTTCATTTCCTTTTCTTGCCTTATTGCATTAGGTAGAACTTCCAGGATGATGTTGAGAAAAATCGGTGAGGAGACATTCTTACTTATAGCTGATCTTAAGTGAGAAAGTTTCTCACCATTTAGTATGATGTTAGCTGTAGGTGTTTTTGTAGATACTCTTTAACACGTTGAGGAAGTTCTCCTCTATTCCTAGTTTACTGAGAGTTTTTGTCATGAATGAGTATTGGATTTTGTCCAATGCTCTTTTAGCATTTATTGTTAAGATTATGTGATTTATATTTTTAACCTTTTTATGTGATGGATTACGTTAATTGATTTTTGAATGTTTAACCAGATTTGCGTATGTTGGGTAAATCTCATTTGGTCATGGTATATAATTCTTTTTATAAATTATTGGGCTTAATTTGCTAATATTTTACTTAGGATTTTTATATTTATGCAAGATATTGGTTTGTAGTTTTCTTTTCTTGTAATTTCTTTGTCTGGTTTTGGTGTTAGGGTAATGCTGGCCTCATAGAATGAGTTAGAATGTATTCCTTCTGCTTCTATCTTCTAAAAGAAATTGTAGAGAATTGCTATAATTCTTCCTTAAATGTTTGGTAGTATCCATCAATGAACCCATCTGAGCCTGGTGCTTTCTGTTTTGGAAGGTTATTATTAATTCAAGTTTGTTCTTTTCTTTAAAATTGAAAAAAAATTTTTTTGGCTGCATTGGGTCTTGTTGTGGCATGCAGGATCTTCATCGAGGCATGCGGGATCTTTCATTGCAGCGTGGGCTCTTCGTTGTGGCACGTGGGCTTCTCTCTAGTTGTGGCGTGCAGATTTTTTCTGTCTAGTTGTGGCACATGGGCTCCAGGGTGCATGGGCTCTGTAGTTTGTGGCATGTGGGCTCTCTTGTTGAGGCGTGCAAGCTCAGTAGTTGCAGCACACAGGCTTAGTTGCCCCGCAGCACATGGGATCTTAGTTCTCTTACCAGGGATCGAACCTGAGTCCCCTGCATTGGAAGGTGGATTCTTTACCACTGGACAACCAGGGAAGTCCTTCAAGTTTGTTAATAGATATAGGCCTATTCAGATTGCCTAGTTCTTCTTGCACGAGTTTTGGCAGATTGTGTCTTTTAAGGAATTGGTCCATTTCACCTAGGTTATCTAATATGTGGGCATAGATTGTTCACAGTATGCCTTTATTATCATTTTAATGTTCATGGGACCTGTAATAATATATACTCTTTCATTTCTGATATTGGTAATTTGTGCCCTCTCTTTTCTTAGTTAGCTTAGCTAGAGGCTTATCAATTTTATTAATCTTTTCAAAGAACCAACTTTTGATATCATTGATTGTCTCTATTAATTTCTTGTTTTTAATTTCATTGATTTCTGCTCTAATTTTTATTATTTCTTTTCTTCTGCTTACTTTGAAATTAATTTGCTCTTCTTTTTCTAGTGTCCTTAGATAGAAATTTAGATGATTGATTTCATATCTTTCTTTGTCTCTAATATATGTATTCATTTAATGTTATACATTTTTCTCTAAGCATTGCTTTCACTGCATCACACAAACTTGGATAAATTCTGTTTCATTTTCATTTAGTTCAAAACATTTTAAAATTTCTCCTGAGATTTCTTCTTTGATCCATGTATTATTTGGAAGTATGTTGCTTAATCTCCATGTATTTGGGAATTTTCCAGTTACCTTTCTGTTATTGATTACTGGCTTAATTCTATTGTTGTCTGAGAGCAGACATTGTATTATTCCTATTGTTAAAAATTTGTTAATGTGCATTTTTTATGTTCCAGAATGTGATCTATCTTAGTGAAGTTCAATGTGAGCTTGATAAGAGCGTGTATTCTGCTATTCTTGGATGAAGTAATCTACAGATGTCCACTGTATCCAATTAATTAGTGTTGTGGAGTTCAACTACGTCATCACTGATTTTCTGCCCACTGGATCTCTCCTTTTTTTTGATAGGGGGTGTTGAAGTCTCCAACTCTGATAATGGATTATCTATTTTTCTTTGCAATTATATTTGTTTTTGCCTCACATAGTCTGACACTTTGTTAGATGCATACATGTTAAGGATTATGTCTTCTTACAGAACTGACCCATTTATCATTATGCAATGCCCTTCTTTATCTCTGATGGCTTTCCTTGCTTTGAAGTCTGCTCTGTCTGAAATGAATTTAACTACTCCTGCTTTCTTTTGGTTAGTATTAGCATGGTATATTTTCCTCCATCCATTTACTTTTCATCTATATTTGTCTTTATATGTAAAGTAGATTTCTTTTAAGACAACATATATTTGGATTGTGTTTTTTGATCCATTCTGACAATCTCTTTTAATCAGTGCACATAGACCATTAACATTCAAAGTGACTATTGATATAGTCAGATTAATATCCCTCCCTCCATCCCTTGTAGCATTGCTGTAATTCATTTCACCTAAACATATATATATATATATATATATATACACACACACAAGATATATACATAAGTATATAATTGAATACATTGTTGCTATTATTATTTTGAGTGAACTTTATCTGTTAGATCTATTACAAATAAGAAAAATGTTTTCATTTAACCTTCACTGTTTTGAGGGTCGTTATGTAGGTCCAAGTTTCTGATGTATATTATTTTTCTTTTCTCTAAAGGACTTTTCAAAATGTTTTTGTAAAGCAGGTCTGATGGCAAAAATTCCCTCAATTTTTGTTTGTCTGAAAAAGTCTTTATTTCTCCTTTACTTCTGAACGATAATTTCATAGGGTACAGAGTTCTAGGTTGGTGGGTTTTTTTTTTCCTCTCAACAGCATAAAATTTTCATTCCACTCTCTTCTTGCTTTCATGAAGTTAAATGTAATTCTTATCTTTGTTCTTCTACAGGTAGGATTCCCCCCACTCCCTGCTCCCCCTGCATCTTTCAGGATTGTTTATTTTTGATTTTCTGTTTTGAAAATGATATGTTGAGGGTAGTGTTTTGGCTTTTATCCTGCTAAGTGTTCTCTGAGATTCCTGGATCTGTGGTTTGGTGTCTGACATTAACTTGAGGAAATTCTCAGTCATTATTGTTTTTCTCTGTCTTCTCTCTGATATTCCTATTATGCATATGTTACACATTTTGTAGTTGCCCCACAGTCCTTGGCTATTCTGTTCTGTGTTTTTCCATCTTTGTTCTCTTTGCTTTTTGGTTTTTGAGAATTCTATTAATATATCCTCTAGGTCAGAGATTCTTTTCTCATCCATGTCCAGCCCACTAATAAAAAGACTAAAAGTCTATTAAGAAATCAAAGGCATGTTCATTTCTGTTACAGTGTTTTTGATCTCTAGCACTTCTTTTGGCTCTTTTTTAAGATTTCCATCTCTCTGCTTACATTGCCTATCTGTTCTTGCATGCTTAGAGCTCTTAGCATATTAATTATAGTTGTTTTACATTTCCAGTCTGATAATTCCAACATCCCTGTCATGTCTTGTTCTGATGCTTGCTCTATCCTTTCAAATTATGGTTTTTGAAGTTTAGTATGCCTAGTCATTTTTTGTTGATATCCAGACCTGTTTTATTGGTTAAAAAGAACTGCTACACATAGATTTTTAGTAATGTGGTATAAGTTGTGGGGGAAAGGGAAGCGTTCTATAGTCCTATGATTAGATCTCCGTCTTTTAGTGATCCTATGTGTCCAGACTATGAACTTCACAAGTGTTTCTTTCTTTTTTTAGATTCCCATTTAGGCGGGACAGGATGGCTAAAGTGAGCTGGAGTTGGGTGTTTCTTTTCCCCTAGGTCAATTTGGCTCGATACTACTCCAGCAGGCCAGGCTCTGGTTAACTAGTTTCCCGTTAGGGCAGGTCTTGTTCAGAAGAAATGCTCTGGCATATTTCAAAGTGGTTTCTTTTTGCCTCCCCCTGCTGGAAACTCAAGAGGATTTTTTTCCCCAATATTTACTGTGGAAACCTGATTGAGCTTCTGGATGTAAATCTTACATATATTATGGGGACCTCGTTAAGACTAGGTTCCCCTGAAGTTTTTAACTTTCAGTTTTCCACACATTGCCTTTAGCAATTCATCAATTACAGTTCAGGTTTCCCTGGCTCTTGTTCACTGGGTGATTTTTCCTAGTGATTCTCTGCTCTGATAAGCTGTGACTCCCTGTATTTGCCTGTCTCTTTGGGGCAGTGATTTGCCTTGTGTCCCTCCTTTTCTGTAGGGTCCAAGAAGAGATGGTTTTTCAGTCTGTTCGGCTTTCAGTTGTTTTAGGATGGAGTGTCGACTTCCAAACTCCTTACATGTGGAACCAGCTAATTTTTTAATATATTGTTAAAAACAGTTTACTAATATGTTGTTGAGCATTTTGTGTCTAAGTTCATAGAATATAGTGGTGTGTAATTATCTTCTATTGTACTCTTTTTTTTTTTTTTTTTTTTTGGGTCTGGTACCAGAAACTTATGAAGATATTACAATGTAAGAAAAAACAAATAAGTCAGGTAAGTCAGAATGTATGTTATAATCTCAAATTTCTAAATATAAAGGCATATCTAAACATGCACAGAAAGAAAGGAAATATACTAGAAATATTAAGACATTATTTCTAGATGAAAGATAACAGACAATTTTTATTTTTCTCCTATATTTTTCTGTAACTTCCAAATTTCCTGCAGTGCGTATTTTGCACATGTTTGTATTATTATCTGAAAACAAATAGGAAACAAGATGATGGAAATAATTCTTTTGTTGGGGGGAGGAAGTGGAATGTATGAGGGAACATGGCCAGTGCTATTAGGAGTACATTATAAAAACTTCTGTTTTCAGATATTACCCTTTCAAAAGGAGTATCCAGGAGAGAGGGATTCATGTAACTCTATCCTTCTTTGTACTGGCAGGGTAACTTGAAGCAACTGAAACTAACAAACAGGCAAACAAAGTTAAAAAAAAAAAAAGAAAAGAAGAAAAGGCTTTCTGATTTAAAGAGCACAGCCACTGAAGTACCGTGTCATTCCAGGGGAAACTTAGCTCTTGCCCTTGGAAGTTTCTGTCTCAAATGCATGCATAAGACACCATTGATGAAACAGATATAAAGGCCTGAAAACAATTACCCTTCAGAAAATTTTCTCATGTCCTACATTCTTTCTTTGTCTCCTTCCCTACTTCCCCTACATAAAAATAGTATGTCTAAAAAATATAAATAATTATTTTCCAATCATAGACTGGTAATATGTAAGACTAATCCACATAGTTCAGGACATGGCTATTGCAATCTCAGGATCAATTTATCCAATTTATCCAAAATTTCAAACCTCAATATCACAAGCAGCACCAGAAACAGAAATATGTCTTTGTTATCTTGCATGTATCAGATGCCAATTTGGATTGGCCTAAATGTGAAGGGCAACTTAATGGAAATAGGAGGATGCAAAGATAGTCACGGAGTTCACAGAACAAGTGAAAAATTAAAGCTCAGTAAGGACTAAAAATAGAGAAACATTAATGATATCAGCAGAAGGAATAAATAAAACATCTCTAGTCCTCTGATATTTGCTTTACTAAAAAACCTGTCTCCTTGTCTCTCTTAAAGCCCTGGGATGGGAGGAGGTGTGCAGAGGGGTGACAGAGAGGGAGAAATTTAATTGTGCCAACTCATGTGAAGTATCCACTTTTTGTCTTGTGGACAAATAAAAACCTGACTGCTGAGGACATATTTGGAGGGTAAGCTGGGCAGTTATAATTACTCCACTGTACATTTTATCTCTCAGCTGCTCAACTTATATATACTTCTCTTATACACAATTCAAAAACTTCTCCCTAGGGCTTCTCTGGTGGCGCAGTGGTTGAGAGTCTGCCTGCCGATGCAGGGGACATGGGTTCGTGCCCCGGTCCGGGAAGATCCCACACGCCGCGGAGTGGCTGGGCCCGTGAGCCATGGCCACTGAGCCTGTGCGTCCGGAGCCTGTGCTCCGCAACGGGAGAGGCCACAACAGTGAGAGGCCTGCGTACCGCAAAAAAAAAAAAAAACAAAACAAAACTTCTCCCACATGACATATGTCCATTGTCATACATAATACTATAAATGCACTCATAATCTCCTAAATGGAGATATTCTGAAGTCACATCTAGCTTCTACATTTAAAGAACATTCCACGCAATAGCAGCAGAATACACATTCTTCTCAAGCACATATGGAACATTTTCCAGGATAGATCATATATCAGGCTGCTAAACAAGTATTAATACATTTAAGAAGACCTAAATCATATCAAGAATCTTTTCTGACCACAATGGCATAAAGCTAGAAATCAATTACAAGAATAAAATCAGAAAATTTCCAAATTGTAGATTAAACAATATGCTCCTAAGCAACCAATGGGCCAAAGAAGAAATCAAAAGAGAAATAGGAAAAATATGAGACAAATGCAAATGGAAATACATTATACCAAAATTTATGAATACAGCAAGAGCAGTTCTAAGAGGAAAGTTTACAGTGATAAACTCCTACATTAGGAAAAAAAAGCCCACAAGGGTATAAAATAAACAACCTAAATTTACACTTAAAGGAACCAGAAAAAGAAAAACAAAATTAGCATAAGAAAGTTAGCACAAGGAAGCAAATAACAAAGATCAGAGCAGAAATAAATAAAACAGAGACTAAAATGACAATAGAAGTCTTCTGGGCCTAAACTCTTTTGTTGGGAGGTTTCTGATTACAGATTCAATCTCCTTACTAGTAATCCATCTGTTCAGATTTTCCATTTTTCTTCATGATTCAGTGTTGGTAGATTGTATGTTTCTAGGAATTTATCCATTTCTTCTACGTCGTCCATTTTGTTGCATATAATTGTTCATAGCAATCGCTTATGATCCCTGTATCATTTGTAACATCTTCTCTTTCACTTCTGATTTTATTTATTTGAGTCCTTTCTCTTTGTTTCTCCAGGAGTCTGGCTAAAGGTTTGTCAATTTTGTTTATCTTTTCAAAATCAAGCTCTGAGTTTCGTTGATCTTTTCTATTGCCTTTTAGTGTCTATTTCATTTATTTCCCCCTTGCTCTTTATTTCTGTCCTTCTATTTCCCTTGATTGGGAATTTTCAAACATGAGACTATATTCACAGAAAAGTAATTTCTCAGTTACAGATTTGAGATAACACACAATTCTTTCTTCCTTGTCCTCTCATTTCCCCAAAGCTTAAAGAAAGCAGCCCAAGCCTACCTAGCTAGTGTGTTAATCAAGCTGCTCAGATCATATTCAGAATATATCAGCACAATTGAAATAGTTTTATGATAAATTAAAGGGCATAAGTATGTGCTTTTAAGAATGGACTCACTGATGTTGGTATTAAGAGGGCCATATTAACATTAATAGTTCAATATACTTAAATTTATCCATTTTGATTCGTAATTTCTTTTGCATTTGGAGTTTGAGTCTTGATGCCACAGTTTGGATATGAAAACCAATGAAACTTTATCCTGCCTCCTTAAATATTCCCACTGGATCAAGGAAATTACAACTTTTAGGCAAATTGGAAAACAAGAATCTATTTCAGAGTTGTCAAATTATTGAACTTTATTGACAGTAAACTAATAAAGCCCAAAACATCTTAATCATGTGAACAAGTTACAGGAAGTTAAGAAATAAGGCAATAAAAATTAATCCATAGCACATAATCAAAATATCCCATACAGGTGCCACAGATATCAAAAATATCACAAAGGACAAAATATCAAAGTACCAAAGAGTCAGACACAGGCTACCATGTCCTAAATTTATGCAATAGCCTCCTAACTAGTTTCCCTATATTCGCACTTGCCCTGCTAAAGTATTTCATGCAATATAATTGAGTGGTTTTTAAAAAATATAAACCTGAACATATCATTCCCTGCTTAAATAAGGGCAGGAAGGGCATTTTCAAATGGAAAATAAATCATAAACTTAAAAAGGAAAGATTACCTATGAGTGTAGAAGGAATAAAGTGGATTATAAAGGACTTGAATATACTTTACTTCGTAATTTTTTTTTTTTTTTTTTTTTTGCTGCAGTAGGTGGGCCTCGCACTGTTGTGGCCTCTCCCATTGTGTAGCACAGGCTCCGGACGCACAGGCTCAGTGGCCATGGCTCACGGGCCCAGCCGCTCCGCGGCATGTGGGATCTTCCCGGACTGGGGCACGAACCAGCGTCCCCTGCATCGGCAGGCGGACTCTCAACCACTGCGCCACCAGGGAAGCCCATTACTTTGTAATTTAAACTTTCAGACCATGTAAATACTTCACATATTAATAATACAATTTTACATTTAATATCCCCTAAATGAAATAGAAAAACAAACATAAGCTTAACTCTATGTTTAACAGAATAACCATACAAGGAGGAATTATTCAAATTGTATAATTATATTTAAAGTAGTTATTTGATTTTACATCACTAATGGGATATATGCTACAGACAAAAGAACTCAGTAAAAATCAGTAATCACATTGTTAGTGGTAGTGTTAATATGATTGCTATGAAATTGTTAGGGTATATTCTAGAAACAATAAAAGGAATTGTATTTGTATCATTAAGAAATAATATTTCATCATGGGTGAAAGAAGATACAAATGAGAGTCAGTATAATTTGTGTAGTGCTGAATTTGACTTGAAAGTATAAGAATAAACTCAAGACATATTTTATACTAAAAAAAAAAAAAAAACCCTTGAACTATATTTTAAAAAAGGCCTAGAAACAATGATCAATGATCAATCCTGTGGAATGAGTAACTTTTAGTATCTAAAGTTTGGTTTTCAAATGCCATTCCCTATAAAACTATATGGCTCTCTTTGGAGAAATGGTTAATTTCAGACCTGAGCATGAACTATGCAAGATAGATCTGAACCATCAGATCATATCAGAAAGCTATAAAGTTAAAAAAGACTATTAAATCATGGCAGAAGGACTCAGAAGGCAAACTACTGGCAAAAGATGGGACCACTTGAATTTCCATAATAATTATAATTACAATGGACTCAATCATAAAATATATTTAAATCCATGAGTTCATGATGATATTCAAAAACACTTTGGCTACTTGTGGAAGATGTTAGGAACCAACTTACCAGCTGAAAATATTTAAGAAAAGGGGAAGAATCAAACATTCACCTTATTGCTTCTATACAAACTGTATCTTATGATAAAAAAATTCTTATAGGGATAATTTTATATTTGTAGAAATATTTCACCTCATTAATGAAGAAGAAATGATAGGATTTTATATTTTACAACCCTATGAAACTTATTAAATTAATGGATGTAAGTAATAATCATTATAAGCTGGTAATATTTCCTAAAATGGGATCACCAACATTATGTGATTCTTGAATAAAGTTCACACAGCACAACTGTGAAAAAGAAGACAAGAAGAAGAAGGAGGAGGAGGAGGAGAAAAAGAAAAAGGAGAAGGAGAAGGAGAAGAAGGGGAAGAAGAATCTGATCAAGTTTATGAGTCTAAAGCAATTTACAGATAACACAAGGAAAATGTAAATATTTAATGTACTTTAATATACCCCATGGGAGTACGATCAGCAAACTCTAGACTGTAGCAAATTCTATAGGATTATATATTTTATTCAAAAACAACAACAGAAAAAGATATGAGAGGAGAAGTGAGGAGAGGAGAGGGAGGCAAGGAAAGGAAACATAGTTGAAAAGAGTCTTAAGAGAAATATCAAAAACTATGATCTATTGATCTTCTCTAAATTCTGTTTTAAGCAAACTATAAAATTTTTTTTTAAAAATTGACAGGAAAATATGACTACAAGGTGGCTAGTTGGTCACACTGAGAAATTGTTATTTTTTTTTAAATAATTGATAATAGTTATTTGTAAAGTGTCTTCTTTTTAATTTATATATAATAAAATCCATGCAGATGAAAGTATGTGGAATTTGCTTCAAAATAATTCAGGCTGGGGAAAACGGGTGGAGTATTGATAAAACAAGATTGACTATGTGTTGTTAATTGTTGAAGCTGGAAATGGATATGTAGGATTCATTATATTACTCTTTCCACTTTGTATATCTCTGAAAATTTTTATAATAAGAAACGTAAAAAGTTTTCAAACACAAAACACAAATGGAAAATGGAAAATGTTGGTGTCACTGAAGCTCCTTTAAACAATATATCGTTAATGTGTGGCAAACCTTTGAATCTTTCTAGTCTTATATATATTTTTGTTAAAGGCAAACTGTGACATTAAAAATTGGGTGTCTGCACTGTTGTTTACATTAAAGATATTCTTAAGTATATCTTACAAGAGAGTGGTGAGAAAAATTATAATCGCTGTTTAGTGACCTAGCATCTTTGATTAACCATCTCTATGAAAGTATATATTAGCCCAGGAAGAGTCCCAAGAGAACAAAGCAAGGAAAGCACCACTAAAAAATATCAGAGGAGGCAGGAACTTGTATTAAGTAGGCAACAAACTCATGGGAAGGTTTTGTGACTCTATCTATCTAGCTATCTATGTAAATACCTATCTATCTGTGTCTGCCTGTTTTAGAATTTACTTCAGAATATGGAAGGCAGTCAAAATGATGCATATTAAAATAATTATTTGAATTGAACACAAAATTAGACTCTTTCTGATGGAACGTAAATCTCACTTGGTTCATTGTAGTTATGATAAGAATTGGCTTTTCTAATCAGTTTGTATCCCATAACTTGAGTTAAATATACATGTCAAGGTATTGATGGAAATATGTTTAAAGCACATGGTAAGATAAATGCAGTTTGTTTAAAAACTGCATTGGCAAAGGATAGTAAAATTTGCAATATTTTAATTTTTCCAACATTTTCTGACCGTACTGGGCTAAATAAAATGCCTCTAACTGAAAAGGTGGTGAGCATCATCAATAATCATTGCTGAATCTTTTGAAAAGATTTTCGGAAACTGAGAAAGTAAATGACCATGGTGACTGCCTAACAAATCATCTTGCCATTTAGGCAGCTTTTAATTCTTTGCTTTTAGTTAAACCTGAAGGACCTTTTAGATCAATAAGAATAATTTTTATGATGGACCACTGTATGATTTTAGGTATATAGCTAAGAGCAGGGGTCCCCAACCCCTGGAACCAGGCTGCACAGCAGGAGGTGGGTGGTGAAGCAAGCAAAGTTTCATCTGTATTTCAGCCGCTCCCCATCGCTCCCATTACTGCCTGAGCTCCGCCTCCTGTCAGCATTATGGTGAGTTGTATAATTATTTCATTATATATTACAGTGTAATAATAACAGAAATAAAGTGCACAATAAATGTAATGCGCTTGAATCATCCCCAAACCATCCACCCCCACACCGCCCAGTCTGTGGAAAGATTGTCTTCCATGAAACCGGTCGCTGGTGCCAAAAAGGTTGGGGACCACTGATGAGGACATAAAACAGATGCATTATTAAATGGCTAAACTCTTCCATTTCAATCTAAATCTTATAAGAAAAAGTATTTGTAAATCTCATACCCATGAAAACAAATAATACAGAAGTCATGCTGAACACTGCTTCCTTCTAACTAAAGTATTCATTTGTGTATAAATAAAACAATTTTGAAACGTCCAGCTTACTACATTAACATACTTTTCCAATATGTTTTATTTTTTAATAATTAATTATCAAAACTGATCATATACTTTTTATCAATTGTTTAATTAAATAATCATCATGATTTTAATCCTGTAGACATTTTCACAATTTCTTTCAAAATTCAGAGACTTACAAACACACAGACACACATAACACACATTTAAACTGCAGCAATGTGTGATCTGTGATTGTCTTTCAAACTTAAAAATATATTACATTAAAATAAAATTATGTTGTAAAAGTGAAATTGGAATACACAAATATAAAAAATTAATGTAACTTTTGACTATAACAATCTTTTACTATAATGTAATCTTAATGGACTGAGGTGTAAATTTAATGCTATAGTCTTTATATTTAGTTATATACAATTAAAAAGTATTATAACAGTATGAATTTAGAATGTCAATATTTATAATACACAAATTATATCACTTGCTACAATTAAGTTATGAAAAACTTTTAGATGTCAATTAAAAAATTTGCAAGGATTATGTAATTCTTAAAAAATTATTTTAAAGGTGTCAGACTAAAAAAATTTGAAAACTGCTACTAAATAACCCAAATCCATATTAGTGAGAGGATTAAATAAAGTGCCTCAGTGTTGTCAAATTATGGAGAGATTTCAATTACGTTCACCAAAAGTGGCCCCATCAGGGCATCCCTCTATTACTTAATTTCTACCCCTCTGTGGCTTTTTCTTGTAACCAAGCCCTGTTGCATTTATGACTAGTTATTTCCCGCCACCTGAGGAAAACCTGTACCATACTCATGGATGCTTTCCCAAGCAACAGAGATTTCCCACGTTTCTGTCTCTGTGAAACTCAGTTAGATTTCATGCTCTGGTGATAATCAGGCTTGCTCTTATTTGACTCACTTGAGGCTATAAAATCTACCACAAGTGATGATTTCTCTGATTTTGTTTACAGTTTCCTGAACTACCTTGGTCCCACTCTAATAATTGGGATTTGGATTCACCGAGGTCGTGGTTACCCCCATCACCTAAAAGCCCAAATCCCTGAGCTTCATAGTGCACTACAGCAAGGCCCAGGGAATTGATAATTAGAGCAAGAAATTTTAATTTTCTCTTGAAAGGCTTTATCTTATATGAATCTAATAGTTTCCTCATCAAACTGTACTCATTCTATCTTTATTGCATTATCTACAATGTGTTCAACAAAGGATGGTCCAGTCAGAGTCAGATCAGAGAAGATGATTTATGGTAGAGAGGAAAGCAAATAAAAGTTTTCTAACAGAAGGATCTGCAAAGTTGCTGGCAACGCAGCCAGGCAGCCTGTGAGCAAAATGTTCAAGGAAATATTTTATTTTTATTTATGTTGGCTATGAAATAAAAATTGCAAGGTTGAATCAGTGGATATTATGTGTCAGGCACTATTTCCTCCTGCACCCAATCACTGCAGAGCTGTCAAAAGCAAAGTGTGCATTTGAAGAGGCTGCCCTCTCTGAATGGAAGGAGAAGAAAAAAAGCCAGCAGTGTTGACCAAATGCATCCTGATGAATGCATCTCCCTCTCTTTTTAAAGCTTTTTGATTTTATTCCAATTTTAGCAAATGTGAGGTCTGAATGAAAAGTAATTGAAGGCAATAGTTTCAAGAGGACGTAGAGAGAGAAGAGGGGAGACTTGCATTTTCTAAGCAGATGACATTACACAGGTGTAATGCCTGTCCGAAGAATATAAGATAGAAATGGTTTCATTGCAGATTGGACACCCTCCACCCCAAGAGCAAAATGCGTAGAATGTGATGAGATGAGCATTTTATATTGTGGGAGTCTGGTCACTGACCTCTGTGTTACAACCACATCGATACAGGTGAGCCTCAGGAAGAGGCAAATGAGAGCGCCCAGAAAACAGCAAATGTCAGGAGAGTACGGGCAGGGAAGCAACAATAATTCAGCGCATGCCCCGGCATGGAATTTGATGGCAATCCCATGACAGAAGGATGGCTTACAATAAGGCCAGGGAAGACCCAGCACACACACCTGAGATTTAGACTAGGGTTTCAAAACCGCTTTCCTGGGCAGGCCTCTCGGTATTCTTTGTTTCCTCTGCCTCATTCCTGAGAGTCAGAGCTCTGGAGACCGAGACGTTGGCTTTTGCCTGTTTATTAATTGTTGTATATGCTTGCTACTGTTATGTGACTCAAGAGCCTTAAGGCAGGAATAATTAAAACCTTGGCTCTCCATGGGCATAAACTATGATATAATACTAACAGTCCCTTCAAAGTATCCCTTAATTGTGTAAGGATACTGAAATTACTCCTACTTCCACACACATGTACATACACACATTCTCACTAATGTAGTCAACTCAGTTAAATCGAATGCTTTAAAAAAAATTATCACTGATTTCTGTGTTCTAGAAAATTCCCTTTTTACACTGTAATGAAATAGGTTGAAATAACGCTAAGTGATTAAACTGGTATCACTTCAGCTCCACCCTAAGTGGGCTAACTGAACAATTTTGAGAGCTGAAAGTCTTCACAAGGCGGCAATGATGTTTTCCTTTGTCCACCGTTGAGGCACATCAGAGATTCCCAGGTCTGAGCATGCGTCCACGTGTTGCCTCTCCCATGCCTCTGTTCGCTCACGGCCTCAGCTGGTTGAAAGGAGTGAATTTCGAATGGTGAAATTGTAGGCATTTTGACAGGCCAGTGGAGAAATATTCTGAGAGTGGGGAGCTTCCCGGCGTCCCTCCAATTTAAATGACAACAAACAGTAGGGTTTAATTTCTTCAGTCCAGGTTTTAGTAGGATTCTTGTCAGTCAAAGACATTCACAGAACACCTGCCCTATATAAAATATTTCTCTTCACATACAAATTCCCTGCCTGAGACTTGACAGTTTTTATAAAGAAAGATGGGAAGCTGAGTATTTGCTCTGTAGGATGGAAATTTGATTCATGGCAATTTACTTACATAGAGTGAAATTCCACTATGATAAAACTGTTCACTCCTATGGTATTCATTATAAAGGAATCTTGACTGCACCTTAATTTCTGCCGGTTTCTTAATTTTCATAAAGGAGGATATTTGCTGTTCAGGCTTTTAAGTGCATTTGGGTAGGCTTTTCACAGACGTCTAAAAGTATAGACCATTGTTGAAAACAGCTGTAACTGATTCTTACCTTCTTTGTATAGAAAAATGGAGAAGACGAGAAGCTAAAAAACTGCGATCACACAATTTACATTGTTTGCAGCCTGCATTCTAACAAAATGTAAAGCCCATATGTCTCTTTTATCTCTTGATTGCACTGTGAGGTGGGAATTTTTTCCCCAGTTTACTTCAGGTATTGTTTTTCCTTCATGAAATGGTTCTTGCTACTGGGAAATCTGTGAAGTGGCCACATTCTCCCCAAACAGGCCTCTTACTACACTTCCTATGGGTCCTCCGGTTGCCAAGTTAGACACAGTCCAATACAGATTGGAGGAAGGACCCTGAGGATCCCACACTGCAACACTTTCATGCATATGCTGGGTCAGTATCTTATTATAAAAAATGAGGAAAATAAATAGGATCTTTTTTAGATGTTATAAAAATAATAAAAGTGAAATAATACTCTTAATTCTTAGAATAAAATATCTGAGATAATCTTATAAACATGATTTTTCTAATTGTGCCTCTATGCTTCAGCTTTTGTCACATGTAAAGATAGGGACTCAAAACATTTGTTTGAGAGAGAAGATTATGTTTTGTAGAGCATAATCATTGAAAAGATAACATTATTAAGGTATACAGTCATCCCTCGTTATCCACAGGGGGTTGGTTTCAGGTCCCCCATGGAGACCAAAATCGAAGGATGGTCAAGTCCCTTAACTAAAATGGCCCAGTATTTGCATATAACCTACACACATCCTCCCATATACTTTATTTTTTTATTTTTTTATTTTTTTGCGGTACGCGGGCCTCTCACTGCTGTGGCCTCTCCCGTTGTGGCGCACAGGCTCCGGGCGTGCAGGCTCAGCGGCTATGGCTCACGGGCCCAGCTGCTTCGCGGCATGTGGGATCCTCCTGGACTGGGGCATGAACCCGTATCCCCTGCATCGGCAGGCGGACTCTCAACCACTGTGCCACCAGGGAAACCCATCCTCCCATATACTTTAAATCATCTCTAGATTACTTATAATACGTAACACAATGTAAATGCTATGTAAATAGTTGTAAATACAATCTAAACGCTATGTAAATATTTTCTAGAGTATAACAAATTCAAGTTTTGGTTTTCTTGAAATTTATGGATTTAAAAAATTGCATATTTTCTATCCATGGTTGGTTGAATTTGCAGATGCAGAACCTGTGAATACGGAGGGCCAACTGTAATTGACATACAATATATTGCACTATTTAAAGTGTACAGTTTGATAGGTTGTGTATATACCTGTGAAACCATTATTGCAATCAGCATGGTGAACATAGGCATCACCTCCCAAATTTGTCTGATACTCTCACTCCCTATTCCCGCCCCCATCCCTCAGACGACAATTTATCTGCTTTATATCACTATAATTTTGCATACGTTTTCTAAATTCCACACTAAATGGAATTTGTCAGAATGCACACTATTTTTAGGGCAGGGAAGGTGTCTTGTTTCTTTCACCCAGCATAGTTATTTGAATAACTTATTCACATGAGTATCAATTGTCCATTTCTTTTTATTGCTGCATAGTATTCCATTGTATAGATGTATCATGATTTGTTTATCTGTTCACCTGTAGATGGCCATTGGTATTGTTTCCATTTAGGCTGTAGGAAATAAAGATGCTATGAGCATTTTTGTGCATGTCTTTAAATGGATATGTTTTTTCCAATACCCTTTTCCTAGGTATTGGTTAAATACCTAGAAGCGGAATATGTGTATCTTTGATATTAAAAAAAAAAAACTAACACAAAGTTTTCCACAGTTGTTGTATCATTTTACATTCCCATCAGAAAATTAAATAAATTCTACTGGCTCTACATCCTCACCAATATTTGGTATAAGTCCATTTAAATTGTAGTCATTCCAATAGCTATGTAGTGCATCTTATCGTGTTTTTTAATCTGTTGTTTTAATTCTTCTGCACTTATTTGTCAGGAAGATGGACCTTGGGGTGATGAGTGACAAGAGTAAAACTGTTTAGTTTCCCAGACTTCCCCATCACCACAGGCAACTCAGAGAACCTGGAAGAATTATTTATTTTCTCTTTATTCTCTCTACAATTTAACCGTATTGATTTATTTGTTATTCACTATTATAATGACTTTATACAGTATTTGGAAAAGTTACATAAAAAGAATAAGTATTCATGATTTTTTTTCACCTTGTCATTTTTACTGCTCACATTTTGCTCTAATTCATTCATTTTCTCAATCATAATAAAATTACTAACATTTATTAAAAACTCGTGGTATGGCCCAGGATTAAGATATATAGTCTCATATATCTTATACAATTTTTTCAATAATCTTATAAATAGATACTATTTTTCCCATTGTATAAGTTTTAAAAAACAAATGACTTAGAAAAGGCTCGTATCATGGTAACCCAGAATTGATTCAATGTATTTCTGACTCCAAAGGCTATGTTTTCAACTTCTTCAAGATAGTCTTTTGAATTGTCAGGTTTCTTTAAAAGTCCAATTGCAAAGAAAAGAGGTAACTGAGTTTTAATGGTATTGAAAGAAATTCCTTGTTAGAGGTCAGGAAGCTAATGTAATAAGAGTGATTAGAAAGATGGAATAAACAGACTTGGAATAATCAGCACGGCATAGTGAACTCATATTTTGGAGCTATGGTTCTTGTACAAGCCTACTACAGAACAGCTGTGACACTTTGGTCAAATTATTTCATTTCTCTGACTTCATTTAACATCTCTCAGATGAGACTGTGTTAGAAAAACTCTAAGAAAAATTACATCTCTGAAATATCTTACTGTATTTTGGATGGAGAAGTAGTAAAATGGGTGGAATGATTTCCCAATTCTCAGCTCTCAGGTGGTGTCATTCAAAGCTAACAGGGATAAATCACAGGAAGATATAAGAAGATTGTTGACTGGTCAAAATATTGCAGAGGCACACTGGATCCGCAAGGGTCAAGTAACACATTTAGAAAAAAGAAAAAATTGTACTAAAGTGATCGACTGTGAAGTCTCGCTCTGTTCAGAAGAAGGTTTTGGTTTGTTGCAACCTGATTCTTAAAGATATTAGCTCAAATGCCAAGTTATTAAGAGGAGCAAAAAGAAAAGAAAAAAATATATATATATATATAAAATCCATAGATCAAACAGAGATTCACCACACCTACAAACCTTTCTCTTTGTTCATTGTAGCTGTAGACATTAAAATACAGCTTTAGATATTCTAGGGAAAATTAACCAAGATGTTAGAGATTCTCTTTGAATGTCTATGACTGAAAAGATAAAAAACTATTAGTCAATGTCAAAAGAAAAAATAAAAGCTGAGAGTTTCTATATTTGAAATTTAAAATTAACTAAAGGTATAGATGAGGGAAAGAAAACTTGTTCATTAAATCCATGGAGTCTACAATATAATGCTGATTGTAGGACAAACAAAAATAACTTCTTTTTTCTGCTATAGATTGCAATGTATGAGGCTCATTATCACCTTATGGGGTACAGAGTACGTGAAGCGTACTAAATTTAATCGAGATGATTCTGGAGAAACAATTGGATATTTGAGCCATAATTGCATATTGAATTAATATTAGCATTACTTACAAACATTTCCTTTATTTTGCAGTTGACATTGGACAATAGCTTGGGTTTTCCTCAGAACCATTGATGTCAGCAGCGGAAAGAGCTTTATAGTATTTTTAGTTCAATTTTCTCATTTTATACTTGAAGAAATTGAGCCTCAGAAATGTGTAGAAAGTTGATCGCATCATAAATGACAGCCAACATTTCAACAAAAAAGTCTTTAGAGTTACTCTCAGGCACAGAATGATTTGTGTGACCTTTGACATGGTACCAAGACTCTCTAAGACTCAGTTTTTTCATATGTGAACTGAAAATACTAACATGTATAACTAAAATTTTGAGGAATAATTTAAATAACTTATATTTCACCAAATCTAATGCATTATTTATTCTAATAGTCACCTTTATTTAGTATCACTTAATTTAGTGTCACTAAACAAGAAAAAAACTATAATTCTTTATTTTATTTAGAATTTTCTATTGTACATATGTAAAGAGATTTCTAAGGTTTTTTTAAAATAGTAACATTAAAATATAAGAAAAATACATTGGTTTAGGTATTCAAAATGTACCATTTTCAGAGCCTATTTTAAGTCACTTTGAAACTCAAACTGATCGATGTCCATATTGTTGCGCTTTTGTTTTTTGCTTTATTAAATCATAGTATCGTTCTCTGTACCATCAAAAGTGCTGGTGTTGAAGCATTTCTGAAGAAAATGATGCACTGTTATCCCTAGGGTTTTCCCCCACGTTATTAACACTTGTTCTGGAACTGTGGATGCTGGCAATTTACTGTTTATCTAAACATAAAATTTTAGTTTTTCCTCTCATTTCAATCACAGAATGCTGGAAATGTGAGCAACTTTTGTTCAAAGTTGATACAAAGTTTCTGACAAATTGATGTTTAATGTCTTAATGATGGTTTTGCCCCATAGAAAAATCAATCATATCTACCCTTGGTTTCTTTGAAGTTTCCCTCATCTTTTTTAAGGAATCCAGCAATATTCCTACCTTTTAGTTATAACGCCTTGTTTATGATAGGCAATCCTTACGTAGCTCAGAAATAATACATAACAGAGATTATTGAGGTTATGAGTATCTTCCTTTTTTAGATCCTGCAAGCATTTTGTTGTGGCTTTTCAAGAAAATATGGAATTGTGCTCATTTCTCTGGTGAATTTTTCAATCATGAATATCGCATTTAGAGTTCATTTCCATGTTTATCTGCACACACTGTTTCGTATCTGTGCCCGTCTGCATACATATTTCTTTTCAATTTCTTGACCCAGTGTAAATTTTTAAACTCATTTTTTATTATTTTTAATTTTTTTAAATTGTAGAATCTAAGAGGTGAACATACGGATGTTTAATGAACAATTCTTTTAACTTTTCAGTATGTTTGAAAATTTTCATAACGAAATAATGAGAAAGCATAGGGAATGAAAAAATTAACCCATGCAAATATGGACACTTGACTTACAGCAATGATTACATTTCAGGACAATATCTTTTCAGTAAATGGTGCTGGGTCAACTGAATATCAAAAATGAAATGACCCACAATTCATACTGTACACAGAAAATCAATTCTATTTGTATTGTCCCTCTAAATATGAAATTTAAAACAATGAAGCTTCTAGAAGATAGCATAAAAAATATCTTTATGATCTCTGGGTAGGTAAAGGCAAAAGTATAGATCTCAGGGTGGGTATCTTAATAAACCAGATACCCATATCACTAACCATCAAAAAAACTTTATTTGATTATATTAATGAAAGTTGAGGACATCATTAAGCAAGTGAAAAATGCACCCTGGAACATACAAGAAGATGTTTGCAAAATATATAACCAAAATGCACCCATATTCAGAATACGTTCAAAGTTATTCAAATTAATAGAAAAAAGACAGAGAACTCAATAGAAAAATTGGCAAGAGGCTTGACCAGGCATTTCACAAAACAGATTATTCAAATAGTCAACCAAAAAGTGAAATGGTGCTAATCCTCACCAGCAATCTGGGAAATACAAATTAAATTCCAATGAGAACTCATTATACTTCTATCAGAATGACCAACATTAGAAAGGCTTTGTGAGAGTAAATATTGATGGAGGTGTGAAACAATGAGAACTTTCACACACTCGTGGTGGTAATGTAAGTACGTATATCCATTTGGGGAAAACAAAAATTTGGCATATTCTATTGGGGTTGAATATACTTATTTCCTATGAGCCAGAGATTCCATTTCTAGGTATATACCCAACAGAAATGCATGCACATGCATCCCAAAAGATATGTACAAGACACGTATAGCAGCATTGAATCAAAGGTACATCAAAGGTAAAATGGATTAAAAAATGTCATACTTGTGCAGTGGAATACTGTATAGAATGAAAATGAATTAACTATAAGTATATGCAACCACATAGATGAATGTCACAGATAAAATATTGAGCAAAAGGATACACACTGTGTGTTTGAATAGATACAGATATAGATATAGAAATATGGATTTCAAAAATCTCCAAAACTATTCTTTTTTTTTCACCCACACACACTGTATTTTATTTTTACAAGAGATAAATAAACTGACACCAAGCATTGTAAATGGATGACCACAACAAAAGCAACAATGATTGTAATTACCAAACATGAAACACACTCATACTATGTCATAATATTGACATAAAATAGCAATTAAGCTTAACTTGTGTGGTAGAATAAGTGGGTTGAAACCAAGACAAATTTGAGCAGCAATGACCAAGTTTGCACATGTGCAGGCAATATTGAGTAGAAAATTGTTGTTTTGCACACAAAGATTGTAAGAGATCATCCATTTTTAGAAGAATCTATTCAAAAGGTATAAAAATATGAAAAATGGCTATCACAAAATTAAATATGGTATATTAAACATTTAACAACATCTGGCTTATAAAAGTTCAATACACGGTAGCCATTGTTGTTATTATATTATTGTAATAACGTTGTCTAACGGGACATTTTGAGATTCTTTGTTAGTTTTCTGACAGCGCAACAGCTTACACCTAGGACAGTGACTTCCTTTGGAAGTTTAGATATCCTGTCTTTTCGTGCCTTGATAAATCATATTTTGATTATTCTCAGAATTGCACTTTTGCCATAGTTCTTATACAAAGTAATAATTCATTGCTCCCTCAGGATATTTATAGAATTCAGAGTTTATATTATCTGGTCACAGAATCACTTATAAACACATTTTTAAAATGAAGAATATATTCATTTTGACCTGGTGATTAAAGAATTTTTTATCCATTTGTGAGTTTTGAAATATTAATGAGGGTAAAGCTTCTTATTGCTTAATCAATTTTAGATCCTATGACTTTAATGGTCTTGCACGTTTTCAAATACTTGAACAGTCAAGCACAGTTTCAACACCCATATCTGATGTAGTTACTCAACATGAAGCCCTTTCTTCCTCATATTTCTTCTCTGTTAATTTCCATTTATTTTAGCAGGCCAAATATTAATGTGGAGTGCTATATAACAGGTAAAGCACATAAAAACTATGAAATAGTTATTTATATTATTGTCTACGTAGGCCAGAAGGGGAGAAAATGTTATTGAAATGCGTAAGCCTCAAAACTCTTCAAGAATAAACTTACAAAACAATAGGGTTCTAAAATATCTGAAGAGAAAGCCTACCTATTTTGGAAACAGTGATCACATAGGTAGCATACACTCAGTGAATCTGGGAATTCATCATCAAAGGTGTGGCCTTGTGAGTGAGGTTTGCTACACAAACCAGGGAGTGGAATTTCTGCAAAAATAAATAAGTAGGTAAATAGACTGGTACATTTTCTCTGAAATATTTAGATCTTTAATATACTAAATCTACAAATCAAAGGTTTCCACTTTCTCCTTTTGACATAAATACTCTGTTGTTTACCTGTTTTTCCCACTGAGAAAGCTATTCCCCATCTTTTTAACAAACCATGAGATTATATTATCCCACTATTCTTTATACTTTGTTAGAGATTTTTTTTTTTCTAGATGAACTCCAGATATTTTTGTTCACTTCCAAGCTAGAGTTGTAAGTAGAAAAGCATAGACTCTGGACTCAGAGACTTAAAAGAACCATTCTTCCTTGTAAAAAGTTATTTAACCTTGAGCAAGTCACTACATCTCTAATAGCTTCAGTTTGTTTACCTAAAAAAGGAAACAAAGGTGTTGTTAGAATGATTAAATAAAGAACATACATGAAAGCATGTGGCTCATGGTAAGTGCTCAACTGTTTGTTCCTCTTCAATTTTATTTTACATTTCAATTAGTTTTAATTCTTTAAATATTTGTATTTTTACATTAAATCCTATTTTTGTTCAATATGCTATGTGGCTGATTGGGTTATTGGCCCCAAGCCTTCACTCCGAACCTATGCCCTTAAGCATGTTACTTTTCAGTTTCTCTATTAAAGAGGTGGAATATTCCTCGGCTCAGCCATGTGACTTTCTTTGGCCAATAGAAATGAGATAAACATGAAAGTATGCCTTCAGAGGTGCTGCATGTTTTTAATTGCTCTATTATTAGAATTGACAGATTTAGTTTAAAAATGTGTAAGAACCCTATACTAATTATGGGACATAGTTATACTACTTTATTCATTGTTTTTCTGAAATTCAAATTTAACTGGCATCCTATATTTTATTTGGCAATCTTATATATTATGCCTCTACCATTTCCATAAGGAGGTACCAGATAGCACTTCAGCCCTAGGAAGAAGATGAAAAACAGGTGAGTACAGCTGCTCTAGCTGAAGTACAGCATGAAATAGAGATGCCAAAACAATCACAAACACCTGTCATTATTTAATTACACATGCATAAATAACATGATTGTGTACTAAGAAAATCAGAGAGAATCTAAAACAATTAGAATAAATCAATGATTTTAGCATAACTTCTAGGTAAAATTAAATATGTAAAAATCAAATATATTTCTACATTTTAACAATAAACAAATAGAAAATAAAATTTTAAATATGGTACCATTTATAAAATTAAAAAACACCAATTACTTTGGAATATATCTAATAAAATGTGCAGAACTCTAAATGGAAAAACAAAACACTTTTGAGAATTTTAAAAAGACAAATTTAGATATATACTATGTTTCTGCATTAGAAGATTTCATGTTAAAAATGTCAGACTTTCCCAAATTAATCTTTAGATGCAACATTATCTTAACAAAATCCCAGAAGTTTTATTTATCTGTGGAAGTCGCAAATTAGTTCTAAAATTTATTTGGAAAATATAAAAATCTAAGAACAGCAAAAGCAATCTTGGAGAAGAAGAAAAAAGTTAAAGGACCTACAATACCAGATGAAAAGACTTGATATTTAGCTATGTAATTAAGGATATAAAAACTAATCAATGGACAAAACACAGAGTGCAAAAAGAGCCCATCTAAATAGAATCACCTTATATCCAGGAAAGGCCACATTGCGATGCAGTGGGAAAAAGCTGGTTTTATAAATAAATGAAGTTGGGCCAATTAGATTATTTAGGGGAAAATATATCTTGACTGCTTGTTATGTCATATCACAAAGATGAAATCATTATGAATTACAAATATAAATGTGAAAAGTAAAACAATAAACATTTTTTTCAAAATAGAAATAGTCTTATGATCCTGGAGTGGAAAAACGTCTTAGGAATTCCCTAGCAGTCCAGTGGTTAGGACTCCATGCTTTCACTGCCCAGGTCCTGGGTCAACAAGCCACACAGCGTGGCCAAAAAAAAAAAAAAAGTCTTAAGACACAAGTAGTACATTTAAAACAAAAAATAACAAATTGGACTATAGTAAAATTTAAAACTTCTCTTCATCAAAGAAATATTAAAAAATGAAAAGGCAAGCCACAGGTTGGGAAAAGATGTTACAAATATATAATATATATATGACAAAAATATAAAGTACACTTACATATTTTATCTAAATTATGATTATATAATAATATATATTATGCATTATGTATTATATTTTTATCATGTATATTGTTATATTTATTGATATATATATAATATTATATATTACATATATATCTCTGACAAAATCCTTATATCCAGGTATATACAAAGAACTCCTATAAACCACTTAGATAAGACAAACAACCCAATAGAAAATGGGCAAAACTCTGAGAAGACCCTTCATAGAAAAGAATATTTAAATAGTCTTTAAATGTATGGAAAATTCTCAGCCTCATCAGGGAAATGCCCGTTAAACTCACTGGCATGGCATGAAATAACGAAAAAAATCACCAAGTTTGCGTGAGGAAATAGAGCAACCAGACGCTCATGCACTCCATGCAGGTATGTAAATATTTGTAATCATGTTGGAAAACTGTATTTACTAAACTTGAAGGTATGCATACTCTGTGAATCAGGAATTCCACTCCTAAGTCTATACTCAACCAAAATATACACATATACACACTTATATACATGTAGGCAAAAACTAGAAACTATCCAAATTCTCATCAACAGTAAAATGTATAAACTGTGACAAATTCACAAAATGGAAAATAATGTAGAAATGAGAATAAACAATCTATCACTATATACAACAGTAGGCAAATGTCAAAAATTAAATGTTGAGCAAAAGAAGCTGACACAAAAAAAGGACATACTGTAAATTCACTTAATCAACTACGAAGACTGACCAAATTAATGTATTCTATTTTAATCAAAACAGTGATTGTGATTACACTTGGCGAGGAATAATGCCAGGAAACATGAGGGATATTCTGGGGGTCTCGTAAGGTCTGTTTTTTGATCTGGATGCTGGTGACTAAGTCTGTTAATTTGTAAAAATTAATCAAGCTTTACGTGTGTGTGTGCGTGTGTCTATATTTACATTATGCTTCAAAAAAAATTTAAGAAGAGAGAACAGTGTAAAAAATGCCAGAAAGAGTGCGGGTAGTTCCAGGGGAGCATTAACGATTGCTCAAACCAAGGCATGGATTTAATTGAATGAATGTAATCTGAAAAAGTTCTTTTGCTTTTGTAAAGTTGGGAAGAACCATTCTTTTTTTTTTCTTTTTGTGGTATGATTGACATATAACGTTATATCGGTTTCAGGAGTACAACACGATTTGATATTTGTACGTATTGTGAGGTGATCACTACAATAAGTCTAGTTAACATGTGTCACCAGTCATAGTTGCACATTTTTTTCCTTGTGGTGAGAATCTAATAGATCTACTGTCTTAGCAACTTTCAAATATGCAATACAGTATTATTAACTACAGTTTCTCTGCTGTACATTACCAAGAAGAATTCTTTTTTAATGAAAAAGTATACACATGACTCTTATTTCTCAAAATAAGGTTTTACAAAAGTACAAATTAATCACTTGATTTTTGCTTCCATTAACGGCCAGCTAGATAGTTTAAACCAGCCTTCTCATCAAGGACAATAAGAAGTATTAGAAGACATGCCCTGAAGCATAAATTTCTCTACAGATTAATTCAATCAAATCTGGACTCCTTTGAAGGAATAGTCCCCAAGATCAGGTAAGAAAACTTAACTAAGCTTTACTTAATTTTTCATAAAGAGTTAACATAACCAAATAGACATAAACTTGTTTTCAACTTATGGTAACTTTTCATGGATTGAAGGTTTTCCAGACTGAACTTCAGGCATCCATGTCTCACCTTGGATTTTGTTCATTTATTCAACTACATAAGTGTACAGGGTATTTGTCTAATTATTTCAATACTCCTTAAAAGCCTTTAAAGAGTACTGAAATAATTAAGATATAAACCAACCATCAAAAACCAGATTCTAACAGGAGACATATGACAGAACTTGTACACAATTACTACAATGTAGAGAATTGTTTTAAGTGTCCTGTGACTAGCAGAGAGTCCCAAGGAACCTGGAACAATCAGTGTCCTGTTAAAGGTAAAGCCATTTAAGCTGGATGCCAAGAATGGAGTGGGATTACACGGGGTGACAGTAAATTATAATTAGAGCTAAAATTGCATTGTTTTAATATGTGCCATGCACTAGTCTACGCTCCTTACATGTTCAATTATTTTTCACTTATCTTTGTTTAATATAATAGATGTTACTATTGCACTCAATTCATAGATGAGAAAAACAAGGCACAAAATGGTTCTTTTACCCTTTCAGAGAAGAAATAAATATAAACTTCTCCTAGATGGAAGAAAATATATGATGAGAAGCTTGTAGTATAGATACCTATATTCAGTCAAGTGAATTGTGATGCACTTATTTAAATTTATTAAATAATACAGGAAACCACAAATGCAAACTTTTTTCTAAGAAAACATTCCAATTTTTTTTTTTGTGATACGCGGGCCTCTCACTGCCGTGGCCTCTGCCGTTGCAGAGCACAGGCTCCGGACCCACAGGCTCAGCGGCCATGGCTCATGGGCCCAGCCGCTCTGCGGCATGTGGGATCTTCCTGGACTGGGGCACGAACCCGTGTCCCCTGCATCGGCAGGTGGACTCTCAACCACTGCGCCACCAGGGAAGCCCCACTTTTTGAAAGGTTCATAAGATGCATTTTCTATTTGGTAATATTTAAAACTAATTAAATAAAATATAATAAAGTGTTCATTCATTGTGTTCAAGTGTTACTTTCTAATTAATGATATAAGAATGAATAAGTCTATCAAGAGGGGCTAAAAAAATGTGGGCTCTACAAAAATAGGAGAAGATAAATAGTTAACCACATGTTAGAGTAGATCCCTGTTCATGGCTAAGACTTGAGAAATTTAGAGAATGGTGAATTCCTTGTATTTATCATTCTAAAAATTTGCATGTACAGTACAGAGCATAGTAAAAGTTATCACTGCAGTAAGATCAACAGGATTCATTTCCCTATTTCTTACTAGGAAAGAAAACTCTCCTAACAAGGCCAAACACCTTGTCACATATCACACACCAAGATGGTTATTGTCTTGAAATGAGATGTAAGATTCTTTATTCCCTGAAGCCAGTTCACCAGTGAGATGGTGTTTAGCCCCAGGGACCCAGTCTCTTGCAAATCAGATGAGTATGAAACGCCCACTGACTTCAGAAAGAGCGCCACAGCTGGAGCACCATCACGGATCACGAAATATGATGAGAAACTTAGAAGCACCTCACCCTCAGAGGTGATTATTACACTGGCATTTATAAAGCAACGGGTTATTTTCTCCTTTGTGGAATTGTCTCATTTTTATCTCTGATGTTGACATCTTGTCTTATAATACTCTGCATGAGAAAATAAGTGAAGAGCAAATACATATTAAACATATATTTGTAAAACCATATTATAGAGGATTCCCACTGAAGGAATGTAAACATAATACTACAATGTCATGTGCCTACAGCATCTGGCGGGTGTTAATGTGTGTGGCCAGTCATAGTTATCAGAGTTCCCCAAATATTAAAAATATGTAAGAAATTATTCACTTTGCACTTCTCTCTGAATTCTTGGAATTAGATTCCCCCAATACTAATCTCTTTATTCTGTCTGAAATGAGAGGAGCTTTGACTCACACGAGAGGAGATATCCAGTAGGCAGTCTAATGATGACATAAACAGAAACCTCAAAAGAAGAGAAGAATCTTTGTGAACACTAAGCTGCAGGGACAAGGGAACCTATAGTGAGAATAAGCTCACACAAACAGGGAAGAAACAAAGTAAAGCATAGAAGCTGGCTATGGATCGAACATAGTATTAAGAATTAACATTTATCAAATGCCTAATGTGTGGCAGGTGCATCACGTCTACTATATTTAAATACACTGATGTGATAGGGTTTTCGGTGGACAGATGTGGAAAATGGGCTTCAAAGAAGGTGACTGTGTGCAGGAACTCACAACTGCAGGGGTGGTTTCAGAATTCCATACGGGGAGGTATTAATAGTGTCAAGACATTTGGAAGACAGGGCTTGAAACTGCATTTTACATCTCTCTGGATAATATTAAAAAATGAGGGAAGGGCAAATGCAATCATCTGAAGGGTGAAGCTGAAGCCCCCCTGTGCCCTCTTGAAGCTGAGGACACCGCTAGTGAGAGTAGCGCTGAGACCCACACCCACTGTCTGACTCCAGTACTGTGTTTGTTGTTCCCGGTATGGCACTGCCTCCTAAATTGTCAGATTCGGCATCCCTTAAAAGATGAACTTTGGATAATCTCTAAAGAGGAAAACTGAGTTATTAAAACCTCTCTCCTAAAAAAGGAACATGGATATCAAATGGTTTCATTGTGCTGAAAACTCTCTCTTGCTCTCTCTGCAGCTGAAGTTTACCAGCCGTCCTCTGCTTTCCCATAGTCTCCTAGACCTGCTCATGGCTCGAAGCTGACGGTCACACCGAGCCTGCACGCACTGAGCGCGCAGCTGTTGCACCGCCTGCTGTGGATCCAGCCCAAACTTCCCATGGGTCTCATCTGGTGGGATTCTCATACCTGTAAGTCCAAGAACTCCTTTCATTAGCAGAGTGACAATAATATGATCTGCCTCATTCTCCATATCAGCAGAGATGTGATGAGCAGCCTGAATAAACCACAAAAAGGAAAAAAAAATGTTTTCATGTGCCACAGTGATACTTTCTGGGTCATCCCCAAGTAGCGTTGTCAAATAAAACACAGAATGCCTGGTTAAATTTGAATTTCAGATAAGCAATGAATAATTTTAATATGAGTATAAATATATCAGTATTAGTATAAATATAAATATTACTCTAAGTATATAATTTATGTCCATGAAATATTAAAAAAAATTTTTTTTGATGTGGACCATTTTTAAAGTCTTCACTGAATTTATTACAATACTGCTTCTCTTTTGTGTTTTGGTTTATTGGCCGAGAGGCATGTGGGATCCCAGCTCCCCAACCAGGGATCGAACCCGCACCCCCTGCATTGGAAGACAAAGCCCCAACCACTGGACTGCTAGGGAAGTCCCTCTATGAAATATTTGATATACATTTATATTAAAAAATTAATATTCATCTGAGCTTCAAATTTAACTGGACATTCAGCATTTGATTTGCTAAATTTGGCAACTCTACCTATGTGCCCAGCATATGACCTAGTCCCTGGCCTCAAGGGACTTAGTTTGGGGGAGTCAGATATACAAACCTCAATTTAAAAGAAAAGTGATAAGTTCTTCTTAAAGGTATTATAAAGTGCTTTGGGATCTCAGACAAGAAAGTGCCTTATTGACAAGGAGGGGCAATGCAGACATAGCAATGGCTTTCTATTTTACAACTGAAATGAAACCAGTAGCTAAATGGCTGTGTACAAAGCATAGGGAGCCTTGCTCTAGAGTTGGGGAAATGGGGCATAAATACAGGCAAAAGTAGCAAACTATACAAAATAACACTGCTGGAAACATCACAAGGGACTCCATGGTTAGTTACTAAATACATAGTTTGTAACTAGTATTATCTAAGAGGGCCTCACTTGTTGCTTCTTAACACTGCTCATTGAAAATAGATTTGATTTCTTTATTCAGAGGAGAGTTTCTCTGAGCTCTGGGTAGAATCAAGTGTTCACTCATGTCCCCCAAAGCATTTTATAAATACTCTTATTACCATACTCCTCAAATCTCTCATTAATATTTCTGTGTCCTCTTTTAGGCTGTGAATTCCTCACAGGAAAGGTCTTTTTATCATCTTCTTTATATTCTTTTATCCTAAGCTCCTAATTAACACGTGATACAGCGTAGGTGCTCAGCAAATACTGAACTGACTTTGTTGGAATTAATATGGAAGGAAATGCCCCTTCAGGGGAAATGAACTTAAAGTGCTGAAAATTGAAATGAGAACTGTGCACATGCCTGCGTGTGAGTATGTTTTTTTGGGTTAACATGCAGACTTCCCCTAACCCTAACCAAAACTTGCCACAGAGGCTTGCAGCTACAGAGTCATTATTTAGTTTTAGCAATGGTGAAGATAATGAGAAACGAAGAAAACTTGGATAATAGGAACAGAATTCGCAAAACAGAAATGTGATAGCAGTGAAGAGTTTTCACTTATGTTACACTATTTTATCATAAAATAAGCTTTCATCATTTTAATCCCTCCCCTTCTAAGTTTTATCACTCCAATCACTTAGTCTTACCTAAACTATTGAATAAATGATCACCCCTCCATCCTCATATTTTAAATTCCTTTTGTTCTTTCTACATTATTCTACTTTCTTCCAACACAAAATGAAATATTATATATGCATAACACATGCACATACATGTATATCCGTATATCTATATGTATATCTATATGTGTATCTGTATAGCCTGAAAGAAGAGCCCCATGAAAGTTAGGGAAATTAATTAATATTAATTGATTATAGTTATTTGAAGAGAAACAGATTTCTTGTGCTCTTCTCTCTTATACTTAGCAATTTCAGCAACTCTGCTCTGATGGTCATCCTTAGTTCTAATTACCTACATTTTTACCACTTATTTTTGCCATAATCTTTATTAATATGTGTGTGTGTGTGTGTGTGTGTGTGTGTGTGTGTGTATTAGAGAAGGGCTTATGCATTTAGCATGTATAAGTATATAGTATGGGATGATATTTTTAAATGTATATTTTGTATGTATGTATTCATATAAAATGCATAAAGCGTACATATATGAGGGGCTTAAGCATATAGCATGAATGATATTTTAAAAAGTGTTCTGTGTGTGCACATAATTTTACTTGAAACTGAAGCTGGATATTAAGAAGGGATGGATTCATCCATGTTTTATAGAATACCAAGTACACTGTGGGTGCCTAATAAATGTTAAATAATAGTAATCTGCTTCTATCCACGTATTCTCTATCTGCAATTAAGCAATGGGGTGCCAGATTATGTATCAAGCAGTTTTTATTAGGTTATAATTTTCTAAGCAGCAGGTGGAGGATTTACAACATATTATGCATTATAGATCTTCCTCAGAACAACTTACCATTCAGTTTAAATAGATAAAATTCTGACCCACACCCTGCAGTGAGATTGTCAAGGATAAAAGCAGCAGTCAGCCTGTCTGCCTTTGCTTTCTTTCTCTCTTCCTCTACCTCAATATCATTACTTCTTGTGAAATAAATAAGGCTTCTGCATTTCTGAGCAAATTATTCTTGCCCTTAAAATTGGTAAAAATTTTCCATGCCAATTTTAAGTTTTGATATCAGTAACTCTTTGGTGAGTTTCTTTTCTATTTGTATTTTAGCTGTATTTTGCTGATTGTTTTTAAAATTTTGGACTCAAGTATACATTATGTTTTAATTGTCACAAATAAAAGATATACTATTTCTAAAACAGAGTGACAAAGGGAAAGTAATTATTTTGTTTGAAAGAGAGATGGCAGGAAAATGAGGCACTGATACAAATGAATCATAAAATCTTACAGTGTTTCTTAGATGCCATCTCGTCTAACTCTTTATCTAAAGAATCCCTCTTTACTTTATCCCCTTCATGAAATCTGTGGAATCTGCAGAAATACTTACTATGATGAAGAAGTCACCTTCTCAAGAGTCAACTCTTTTAAACTGGCTTTTAAAGAGATAAACAAAACAGACAAACCTATAGCTAGACTCAAATACATAAAATCATAAATGAAAGAGAAGACCAACGATACCACAGAAATAAAGGATCATAAGTGACTACTATGAACAACTGTAAGCCAACAAATTGGGTAACTTAGAAGAAATGGATAAATTCCTAGAAACACACAACCTGCCAAGAATGAATCATAATGAAATGGAAAATCAGAATAGACCAATAACAAATAAGGAGATTGAATCAGTAATTTACAACCTGCCAACAAAGAAAAGCCCAAGACCAGATGGTTTCACTGATTAGTTCTACCAAACATTTAAAGAATAAATAATGTCAATCATTCTCAAACTCTTCCAAAATTTCAGAGGATGGAACACTCCTAAATTCATTTATCAAGGCCAGTATTACCATGATAACAAAACCAGATAAGGGTACTACAAGAAAAGAAAACCATAGGTCAATATCCCTGATAAATATAGATGGAAATATTCTCACAAAATACTAGCAAACCAATTCAACAGAACAGTAAAAGACTCATACACTGTAATCACATGGGATTTATCCATGGAATGCAAGGTTGGCACAATATATGCAAATCAATAAATGTGATACATCACATCAACAGAAGGAAAGATAAAATCATATGATCATTCTGATACATGTGGAAAAAGCATTTGACATAATTCAACTTCATTCAGCAAAGTTTCATAGAAACTCACCAAATTAGGAATAGAAAGTACATACCTCAATATAATAAAGATAATATATGAGAAGATTATAGCTAATATCATACACAATGGTGAGATTCTGAAAGTTTTCTTCCAAAATCAGGACTAAGACAAGGGTATCCGCTCTTGTCCAAGTGTGTCCAAGGGTTAGGGGAGTGTGGGTGAAATGGTTGAAGGTGGTCTGACAAAAGATGAGCAAGCCCAGCACATTGCAAACTCCAACATTGCGGAGAGAAATTTTTAATGAATTTTTAAAAATAACAAAATCTGAGTACTTACGTTACTTAAGACTAACCACATAGTCACAGTGATTAAGATAGTGTGGAACTGTTGTAAATGTGTGTATATATGTAGCAGGAAGAAAAAGGTTATAAATAGGCACAAATATATATGGTCAATTGATTTTTGACAAAGTTACCAAGAAAATTCAATGGTAATTTTAATTCAAATAGACTGTCCAACTAATGGTGCTAGAACAATGAGATAGCCCTTTGGAAAAATCAAGAACTTAAAATCCTTTCTTATAATATACACAAAAATTAACTAAAAGATTATTATAGACAAATATAAAAACTGAACTTCTGGAAGCAAATATAGATGAAAATTTTCATAGATTTGCAGGAGGCAATTTTTCGTAGGAAATAATAGCACAACTTATAAAACAAACAAAAATATTAAATGAACTTTAAAAATTCACCTCTTCAAAAACCACATTGAGTACATAAAAAGGCAAGACACAGCCTGGGATAAGATATATCTGACAAAGTAATTATATCCAAAATATATAATGAGAAGACAAGTAACCAAATTTTAAAAAATAAACAACAAACGATTTAAAGAATGGTTTTACAAAATAAGATATATAAATGACACACACAAAAATTCTCAACATCGTTAGTCATTAGGGAAATAAAAACTAAAAGCATAATATGATACTACTTCACATTCACTGACTAAAATCTTTAAACTCCAAGTTTTGGAGGGAATGCTAAGAAACTTGAACTCATGTATTGCTAGTGAGAATTTAGACTTGTACAACCACCTTGGAAAAGAGTTGAGCAGTTTCTTAGAAAGTTAATTATATACTTGCCACATAAAAAGTAATTCTACTTCTAGATATTTATAAAAGAAGTGAAACATGTTGACACAAAGACATATATGAATGCTCATAGCAGCTTTATTTTTAATAGTTAAAAACGGGAAGCCACCTAATATCCATCGACAGGTGAATAAATAACCAAATAGTGGTATATCCATATTGTGGAATATTATTCAGAAATTAAAAGAAACAAATTACTGTTTGCTCTTTTTTAATCAAAATATATTTGTGTAAATTTGAGATGTACTAATACTGGCAATAACCTGGGTGGATTTGAAAAGACATTATACTGAGAAAAAGAAACCAAATATAAAATAAGTTCTAAGAAAGGCTGATCTAAAGTGATAGAAAGCAGAACAGTAGGTTGACGGTGCCTAGGTTTGCATTTGTAGAGTGTTAACCAAGAAGTGGTATAAAGGAATTTGGGGGGAGTGATGAGATTCTTTTACAGTGTGATTGTGATGATGATTTTACTGGTGTATGCTTTTGTCAAATACAATAAATGGGCACATTGGTTGTACGTTAATTATTTCTAAATAAATGATACAAAGGTGGTAGTAACGATTTTATCTCGATTTAATTTAAAACCGTGGCCCTTGCAAAAGCCAATTCATCCTGGAGAATGAGAGTAGAATATCGCGAACTTAACCAAGTATTAGCTCCAACTGCAGTCATCACGCCACTCCTAGAGCAGACAACCAAGTTTCAAGTACATGTTATGTGATCATTTATTTGGTGAATGCACCTTTTCTATTCCTATCTAATCTAAAGAGGATTAGAAACAGCTCACATTCATATGGAGTGGACAACAGTATATATGCACAGTCCCCCTCTAACCAAGTCTATGTTAACACTCCTACTTTCTGTCATAATATAGTATGGGTAATCTGAACCATTTGGATCACTTGCATCCATCATATTGATATCATCGAGCTAATTAGAATAGAAAAACAAGAAATGGTTAGTGTGTTAGAAGCCTTGGTAAGGCATAGGTTCATCAGAGTGTTGGAATAAACTCTACAAAATTTCAGGAGCCTGGCATGCCAGTAAACTCTTTAAACGTCTAGTGATCTAGGGCAGGCTGGGATATTGCATCTAAAATAAAAGACAAATTATTCTCTGCTGCATTGTGAGCCTGCCTCATCCCACCGGCTCTAGAACACTTGCTACCATCCACAGAGCAAGATGGGTGCCTCTTATCTTCTCACTTCCCCCACTTAACTCAGTCCTGAGTTCAAATACACCTGAGTACTTAGGATTGGAGGGATGGGAATCAGATGCAGAGTCGTAGATGCAATGGGAAATGTGGTTTTTAGGTTCCTTGTCTCTACCATACAGGAAGGCACCTTAGAAGAGGCTGGAACTGATGGGGAGGGACACGATTCACAGCACCCCCTGCACCTGGCCACACTTCATCTTGGCTTTTACCCCCATTGGAAGTCCTGATATCCCACCCAGCTTCTCTGGGACCTTGTTGTGATTTTTTTCTTTTTAATATTTATTTATTTGGTTGGTTGTGCCGGGTCTTTGTTGCAGCAGGCAGGCTCCTTACTTGTGGCTCGCTGGCTCCTTAGTTGCGACATGCATGTGAGATCTAGTTCCCTGACCACGGATCGAACCCAGGCCCCCTGCATTGGGAGCACGGAGTCTTAGCCACTGCGCCAGCAGGGAAGTCCCTGGGACCTTGTTAATCCAGTGTGAGCTATGGACCAACATCATCAGCACCACCTGTGAGCTTTTAGAAATGCAGACTCTCAGGTCTCACCCCTACTTAATTAGAATCTACATGTTAACAAGGTCCATAGGTGGTTTGTATGAATATTAGAGCTTGAGAAGGACTGGTCAGCTACAGGTTCTCAAATTTGGCTTCGTGTTGGAATTACGGGGGGAGATTTAAAAACTACCAATGCCTGGGGTGGTGGAGGGATGGATTGGGAGTTTGGGATTAGCAGATGCAAACTATTATATATAGAATGGATAAATAACAGGTCCTACTGTATGGCACAGGGAACTATATTCAATATTCTGTGATAAATCATAATGGAAAAGAACATGAAAAAGAATGTGTATATATATGTATAGAATGTGCATATATATATGTATAACTGAATCACTTTGCTTAGAGCAGAAATTAACACAACATTGTAAATCAACTATACTTCAATAAAATAAAGTTTAGAAAACTAAAAAAAAAAAAAAAAGACAAATTATTGCATCTTGCACCTTTCCTCACAAAATAGGAAACACAACACCTTAACAGGCCTCTTCAAGTTCTTGAAACTGCAAATTGTACACCTAACAATATGACTCCAAACCATATACTCGGTAACACAAAAGGTTTGCAGCTTTGAATGGGACCTGAAGCGTGAGAGGGCTCTGAAGTTTATTCTGGCTGTAGTGTAAGTAATATTACTCAGTAAATCCTATGGTATTGAAGATATTGACAGTGAGAAAAAATACCCAGCGGAGTTTACAGCCTCTCTGGTGGAATCACAACATCTAGGAATTCGGGTGCTCTGTGGCATGCCATCTGTGGTTCATAATTAGAAACCATTTAAAGGAAACTCCTGAGTTGCTACTAGGCACTGGCAGAAATGGGGCAGCAAGTGAGAAGCATAAGCTAGGTTCTGTCAAATACACCACTTTAGAAGACCAGAGGGCTCAGCGGCAATACATTTTAAGATGAAATGGCTACAAGTGGAGGTGGGCACAAATGAAACCTCTAGTTTGCATACTAGAGGTCGTATGCAAACCTCATGAACAGGTAGCTGAAACTGCCATATCATCTGCTACAACTACATCAGTCCCTAATCTTTAACCAACATCTTTGGTAATGTTGGGAATAATTTATAACAAGCTAACAACAAAAAAAAGTTCTAACTTGCTCCATGGAGCATCCCTTGCAGATAATAATGGGTCACTTGGTCACACATCACATTGTACTTCTTCCTCCACGGAAGGAATGGCAGTTTATTCAGACAGGAATAGGCTCTATTCCAGGAATAGGTTTGCTTCTATTCCAGGAATGGACTTGGTGGGGTTTTTTTGTTTTTGTTTTTGTTTTTACCTGCAAGGTCTCAATCAGCCTATTGTATCAGGGCTTACAAAATCTTTACCTATTAGCAGGGAATCTTATATAATCAGAGTCCCCACTATTCAGCAAAGAAGTTACAAAACTGCAAATCTATGGATTGCATCAATGCTGAAATAACCAGAAGCTTCACCTCGTAGAGTGTTGGTACACCTCAGTAATGGTACAACTGAAGTACCAGTTCAGAGGCAATACTGTGCAAGAATGAGAAAACCATCTTTCAGGATGCAATATACACTTTTAACCAAAGATCTTTATCTATGCTGGGTCCCCAATCGGAAGACAACATGGATCTGAGAATCTAGTAGCAGAAGAAAGAGAAGCTCTGCTAACCATCACTCTCAGACACCCACATAGGACTTCCTGTGCTTTATCCCTGGGTTCTGCATGTTTGAAGACTCTGGTTCCCAAAGGGGAATATTTCCACCCAGGGAGGCACAGAAAAAAAAAGCCTGAATTATAAGTTAAAATTGCCATCTGGGAACTTTGGGGTCGTTGAGCCAAGAGAAGAGCAGGCAAAGAGAAAAGTCACCATCTTTGTAGATGTAGTTGACCCTGATCATCAGGATGATTTAGACCTGATGCTGCATCATGGGGGCAAGGAAGAATACGTTTGGCATCTAGATGATCCACTTGGACACTTTTTACTCATTTGCTCAGTTATAGAGTCAAAAGACAGGTACAGCAATGCTGACTTGGAAAAGGCAGTGACAAGGGGCTCAGACTCCTAAAGGATGAAGGTCCGGAAAGACACTCAGGCTAACAGCGGGGTGAAGGTTAAGGACATTTAGGGCTTGAGTAATTTAGAGCTGCAGCAGTGGTGGCTGTGGTTCATCTCATTAACATTGCTAATTTAAATGTCCCTCAAAATTATTTTTAAAAATGCTCTTAAGATACCAAGACACAGATGAAGAAATGAATCCAAGTAGCACAAGGTAGTTGTGGTAGGTGATTGATGTGCAACCCAGATTCTCCCTCAAAGAAGGACATAAACATGTATGTGAGTCTTTTATTGATTCAACAGATATTTGTAGAGCACTTTTCTGTAATATGTGCTGTTCTGTGAGTTGGGGATCTAGCTGTAACAAAACAAATTCTCCTCATTTTTTTTTTTTTTTTTTTTTGGTGGTACGCGGGCCTCTCACTGTCGTGGCCTCTCCCGTTGCGGAGCACAGGCTCCGGACGCGCAGGCTCGGCGGCCATGGCTCACGGGCCCAGCCGCTCCGCGGCATGCGGGATCCTCCCAGACCGGGGCACGAACCCGCGTCCCCTGCATCGGCAGGCGGATTCTCAACCACTGCACCACCAGGGAAGCCCCTCCTCACTTATTAAGTGTACATTGCAGTTGACTTAAAATCTAATAAGTATACAGGGATATGTCCCATATGCAAATAAATACAAGTTACAACAGTAGATAAGGGCTGCAGAAGTGAGGGAAAAAAATCAATTTTAGGGAAACCATAGGTGCTTCACAGTGGATTTAAATTGTTTACAAAGAAACCGAATTAAACTTAGTTTTCTACTGCCATTTCTATTTCAAACTGAATATTTATTTAATGACTATCTACCAATAATTCAAACATCTATGAAAGGATAAACAGTAATCTTTCTTGTTTACTGCTATAACCCCAGAACTCCTCACAACTCCAGGACTCATCAAAATGCTCAACACCAAGTAGTTCTTCAATAAATATGTATTAATTGAATAAATGAATGAATGTTATTCTTACTTAGATTCCAACAAAGGGGGTATTCATAAAACTCACTTTAGCAAAATATCTACCAAATCCCTTCACAGCAGCACCCAGATTAATTTTAGATTGAATAATTGGGGAAGATGTATGTATGTTGCTTTAAAACAGCAACTGCTTCCTTTGTAGCCCACTCTAACCTGAAACATTTGTAGGCCACCCTGACCTGAAAACGGCATCTGGGGGAGTGTAGTTCGGCTCAGACAAGTTGACGAATCACAAATCCAATACATTCATGTATAATTGCAATGAGTTCATTGATTTATATTCTGGAAATCCAATAGACAAATCCTGGGAACATCAAATGGCAACATTTATTCTTTTACCCAATATTCTAATTACTTATTACCACCCCAATTGTCCTCTACAAATTTTAACAAAATTGGATTATGGGATTATATTTTGTAATCTATGCTAAGTTGTTTTCTTCAGGTCAGAATTTCTCCAAGTAAAGTTCTTAATAAGGGAATTTGTACTTTAGCATGTCTGATTCCGAAATTTGTGCTCTTAGTTACAATGCTGCTTCTTTTTTTTTTATTCAGGAGAAGACTATCCAATTATAAAGACTAACTATATCCTCTGAGCAATCTTATTCAAGTTCCAAGTGGACAGGATCTCACAGGTGGTTCTGGGGCCTTAATTATGACGATACCATATTCTCTGGGGGTTTACCTCCATCACACCAGCGACTTTTAGTCATCTTCTTTTCACTGATTTCCTTACTTGCATTTGGACTGACCATTGGATCTATATCAGTTCTATATTATATTTATGTTGCTATTTTAGTAAGAGAGAGGGGGTATTTTTTTTATAGCCCATAGCTTAGTTTATTTAGATGGCCACATTTCTGTGTTGTAAATTTGAACAGAGACCAGAATAAGGAAGGGAAACAAGCTATTGGATGGATTGGGCGGTAATTCTCCAAAGGTATCTGCCTCTTAGGGGTGTTTGTGTTTGTCACCATTACTGGGGTGTAGTAGTGTTGGCGTCGAGTAAACAGAGGGTTGGCATTGTGGTGGCTCTGCCATGTGTGGGCAGCCTGCACAGTGAAGAAGTGTGTCTCATTCCTTATGCCCTTTATATGCTCCCCCAGGACATACCTGCAAATGAAAGAACTGCTCATAATTATCTGAATCTAGAAGTAAATCTGAGCCAAGAACTTAATGATATTTTACAAATAAACTCAAAGTATCTTTGGCATGGATTTAACATTTATGAAATTTTTACAGAAACACACTGCCTTATAAATCAAAGAAAATTGTAGTTGTTTTCTTTTTGAGGAATATCAGTAACAACCATTTTGAAAAACCACATCACTATTAAGAAAGTGTTTCCCTTTGTCAGTGGTTCCCACACTGTTAGACTCAACACTACATTTTCATAACCAGCATGTTGTAAAAATTCCATTATGAGATAAAATTCCCAGGCAGTAGAGCATACTTACACATACCTCACATACCTAACCTAGTCTCACACCTACACATAAAGGCTTTGAGTTTGGAACAAGTTTGGAGTGATTGAAAATAACAACAACAAAAAAGCCAGTGTGGCTGAACAGTAGTACAAAGAGATAGAGGGGGGTGTGTGTGTGTGTTTGGGGGGTAGGGGAGAGAGAGAGGAAGAGAGAGAGAATGATTTTTGGAAAAGTAAGCAGGTATTAGATCATTTAGGACCTCCTGCACCATAGTTGGGAGTTTGTGGATTTTAATCTTGAAAATAATATGAAGCTGTTGGACGGTTATAATCAGGAGTGTGTCAAGATTCATTTATTCAAAAATATTAGGTGACAACCATATGCCATACTTAGATCTAGAAGAAAAAAAAAGTCTTCTTCATGAAGCTTACATATTCACATAAAGATACACTGTCAATAATGATCATGCCTTTCTCTGTTAGAATGTAAGCTTTGGGAGGGAAGGCATTTCTTCTTTTTTAAATAAGAACATGCATTTGTGAGGCAACTTCTTGCACTACTCAGATCAACTTATGCTGTACCTGAAAACCACTTTGTTACTGACACTTGAAGGTGATGCCTAGTTGAGATCTCTGAGGAAAGAAAAAGACTTACGACAGGAAGGATTTTAGGTAAGTTATAGTCTCTATTATGGCAACTGGTCCTGAGGCCATAATTGATATTTATCACCCTCTCCCTCCACCATGCAATCAGATTTCCCAGACACTGACCCAGCTCTTAGACTGGTCTAGGTTGCTTTCATGGTGTGGCGAGCCAGTTTTCACCCCGAAGGTCTGAGCTTTTGGTTGCCTTGACCTTATCAGGCCACACTTGCTATAACTGTCCTTCTTACGTTAATCACTTGAGCACAGAAGCAAAAAGAGAGGCTCATGTGAATTCCCACAGTCCCAGGCACTCTCCTTTCTGTCATACTTCTCTAGCAGCAACCCTAGCTTCATGACGATGAGGAACAAACACTTTTTCTGAGTAGTCCAAAGACTAGGTAATATGTGGAGTCTTATATTCAGTGGAACTCCATTATGATGTAGCATTGTTGATTTGGTGAATGCCTCCTTTCTATTCCCATCAAAATGAAAGTGAGAAACAGGTCCCACTCTCATGGAATGGACAACAGTACACATCCACGGAGCCCCTCTAACCAAGTCTATGTGAATACCCCATTTCTCTTCAAAAACCAGCAGAGCCTTGAGGGAAAATCATCCTAGTTACTAAATCAATTATTATAAAATATGTCTTGATCTTAACCTCTAAGTCTCTTGTGTGAAACAATTTTAATTCTCATGAACAATAAACTCTATAGGATTGCCCAAATTATATGGTTGCACTAGTATTTTATTGCATCCTGTGTTAATTTAAGTATGGTTTTAATAATATAAGCTGTTAACTATAGCTCTACTGAAATGTTCTTTTTATTAGTATATATTACAGTATTTTTTTCATGTTCTTCAAAGATATTAATATATAAAGGTCAATTATTATCCATTTGCAAAGGTAATTTTATAGCTTACCAACAGTAATCTAAACTTCTAATTAAATTTTATTCTTATTAGTGTCCATAAATATTTTAAAATATAAAAAATTAGTCCATTTTTACGTTGATTAGAATAATAATATACATATCAAAATCATAAACATAATCATTCATTCATTTTTTCCAAAATATGTACATTCATCACACGCTGTATCAGTTATAAATTAGGCATATACAATAACTGTATCAGTTATTATATTAGTAATATAAACACAAATTAAACATAATTAATAAATGATGAAGATACTCTTTTCTAAATTTCCTATGACAGAATATATAAAATTTAGAGGACTTAGTCATTTTTTTTTAAAATCATAAGACACCGAGATATGTCAGAATAGACATTGTGCAGAATGAAATGAATAAAGATTGGAGCCATACAAAATTTTGTTAACGAGTGCTAAAAACTGGCTTGTTTCCATTTTATTAGGAATCTGAATTTAGCTTATGCTCACTTAGAAGTCCATTACCATTCCAGACAAATCTAATCTACATTTTTAGGTCATTCTCCACCCTTTCCATTCAATCTCATGAAGATCTAATGAAATATCAACTCAAGAAAATGCCATCTTCCGATTCTCATACAATTAACATCCTTGATTGAGCGCACAGTTTTGGGGCTTAAAGACTTTAAAATAGATAGAAGAAGATACTGGGCCTGCACTTTCACTTCCCACTGCTGTGAGTGTAGGAAGTTTAAAGTTTGGGGGAAATATGTGTCTGTAATATTTAGAACTTTGTCAGACAAACAAAGAAGCAACAAAAAATGAGGAAACAAAAATATCTAGTTAATTCATCAGCTCAAAAGAGATACGTAAGAGAAGGGCCTTCTTTTAAGGTGTTTACTGTCTAGAGTTTGTACCAAGATATTGTAGATAATTCCCATGTTCATACTTTAAAAATGTGGAGAAGAGCTAGTCAGCAATCACAAACTTCAGAACCCTTCGCATCGTCCCTCACAGCGCTTCAGGTTTGATGTAATGCCCCATGCCTCCTCTCTGTTTTAATAGTTCCAGCACCTTAACGGAACAAGAACTTACAGACCTCTGTTCCTGAACTGCCTATCACCTACGTGAAAAAATTCCTGCTTAATCCACACTTTAAGGCCAATTTCAATTTTCATGTCCCCCAAGCAGAACAATATTTTAAATCTTAACGTAAGGCAAAATTTCCCCAAAATTACTTTGTTGTAAAGAGGAAATCTTCTGCTTATGAAACCTTTAGTATTACAGGGTACTCTCATTTTTTCCTTTATTTTGAAAATAAAGTCTTATTTATTGAAGACAACTTCACTTGAAAATTGTTCAACAAATAACAGTGTTGGATGCTTACAGAGTCTCCATGATGGAACTTGGAATAGGGAGAGAGGGGGAAGAAATTTAATGTGAATTTAGTTATTATTCATTTTATTCTTGAGATATGATGTAAAATCATAATAATTTGATAACTTTTTTTTAAAAAAAGGTGAAATAAGTGATAGAATCAGTGGTCAAGTTGCAGGAATCACAAATATACACCTATAGGAAAAATGCACAGCCAGCTCCCTTAAAACTATGAGAATGGATACCTATGACCTAGAGTAAAGTTTCCAGCAATCAAGGTACAGACTAACTCAAAGAGTATCCAAGTGAAATAGAAGCAAGACAAAGTGCTCTGGATAATATATCACCAATGTGGCTTTGGTAATAAAAAAAAAAGATGACGCTAATATCAAAGATAATTTGTGAAGAGGTAAATAAGCTTGTTTCATAAAATATAGAAGAGGAAAAATGTAATATTTGTCAATGAAGATATAATTTTTGTAATTTGTGAATCTTAAAATCTCCCTCCAGGGCTTCCCTGGTGGCGCGGTGGTTGAGAGTCCGCCTGCCGATGCAGGGGACACGGGTTCGTGCCCGGGTCCAGGAAGATCCCACATGCCGCGGAGCGGCTGGGCCCGTGAGCCATGGCCGCTAAGCCTGTTTGTCCGGAGCCTGTGCTCCGCAACGGGAGAGGCCGCGGCGGTGAGAGGCCCACGTACCGCAAAAAAAAAAAAAAAAAAAAAAAAAAAAAATCTCCCTCCATGTGAATAGCCCTAAAAAGCTGATAAACTTAAGTTGTCCCTCAAAAACTTGTCTTTGGATTTTCTCAGTGGGACGTAGAGGTAAACTTCCGTCTTGAGATTCAAACTTCATTGTTTTATTATAAGTCCATAACTCTTTTTACTTCTAATGAATATTCAGAGTTATACTACAGTTGGCTATATATTTACAGGTCTCCTGCTTTCTCCTATACCCGCCCCCAAGACTATGAGTTTCTTGAAAACAGAGGCCATCTTTGACATATCAGCACATAACATAGTGCCTGACACATAAGTGGCAAAAAAGTGTTCCCTGAATGAAAGAATAGTAATATTCAAGCTATTTCAAAAGATATGTAATTCACATAAATCAAGCCCCATTTAAAAAAATGTATCATTAAATGACCTAGAATCTGGGGCAACGAATGTTAGACTTTGAAATAGAAAAATAGTCCATTTTATAAAATTTGACCATTGAATGTTCTTCTAAGTAAACAGAGCCCTAGAACAATATTAGGTTAAAATCCAGAACCTGTGGTCCAGTTCTAAATGTCATCCTTAGTATTTCCAGGTCCAGAAAGTAGATCTTTGCTGGTGCCTTCCAGTAACCATCTATCATCTTATTGCTCAATGATAATAAAAAGTTCTGATTAAAGATGATACCATGTTTGACCTGTCAAATTAGAAAAGATTCACAGTGATATTATATAATCCTGGCAAGGGTGCTCTTTATGATTGGCATTTTCATTCCTACTAGTAGCTGTATAAATTTTCACAGAGCTTTTGGAAAGCAATTTGGCTGTATATGCTAACTTTTAAAATCTTCATCTATTTTGACTCTCAAATTCCGATTTTAGGAAAAACATACTAAATTAGTATTTAGAGATATAGTACAAAATGGCTATACAGTTGTATTATTCCTATAATTGCAAAACTTGATTTCATGTCCAAATATAGGAGAATATGTAAACACATTTCAGTAAATCCATTTGAATATTGTACAGATATTAAAAATATATTTTTAGAGAATATTTAAACATGTAAAATTTTCATTGCATAATGTTAAGAGAAAATAACCCGGGTATAAGCCCGAGAATAGTATGAATGCTCAAAATTTCTACTATAAACACTAGGTCAGAAAAGAGTATAGGAACAATTTAAGTAGTTTGGTGATGTCATCTTTGCTAGATATGGCCCCAATTTTTAAAGCTAGAGTTCATAATTTTTATTGAACCTGGCCCTTAAATGCAATGGCAGCAGGCCACAAATTTAACTCACACAGCTACTCAGATGTTCACAGAAAATAGAACTATTTTATTTTTTGTCAATAACTAACCTGGCCTTCCTTCCAATCTCCCATATCACTGGTTAGCAAGGGAGATAATTAAATTAAATGTCTAATCTGTAGCTAATCTGTTGCCAATGATTTAAACAAGCCTTTGTTATTTATTTTTTTGACTTTTAAAAGTATATATTTCTTTTTGGGATTATTTTCTTTTTTTATTGAAGTATAGTAGATTTACAACACCATGTTAGTTTCAGTTGTATGGCACAGTGATTCTGAGATATATATATATATATATATATATACACACATACATATATATATATATTCATACACACACATACATGTATATATATATACATACACACATATATATTCTTTTTCAGATTCTTTTCACCTATCAGTTATTACAAAATATTGAGAATAGTTCCCTGTGCTATACAGTAGGTCTTTGTTGGTTATCTACTTTATATATATATAGTAGTGTGTATCTGTTAATTCCAACCTTCTAATTTATCCCTCCCCCTACCCTCCTTTCCCCTTTGGTATCCTTAAGTTTGATGGTTTTTTGGCTGTGCTGCAAGGCTTGTGGGATCTCAGTTCCCTGACCAGGGATTGAACTTTTCCAGAGAAAGCCCAGAATCCTAACCACTAGGCCACCAGGGAATTCCCCATAAGTTTGTTTTCTATTAAACAAGCCCTTAGACAGTGTCTCAGATGGATTATCTTTTGGCCACTTCTTACCCTAAATGATATTTACGTGATCAGAAGGAAAACAACACTTACATGGGTCTGTGGCACAAAGCAGAAGCATCTCCTTCCCAAAGTCCTACTGTTCTGTGCTGTACGTTGGCTGCAACATCTGCTCTTCTCAAGGACAATGGCACCTGCCCACTGGGGTCAGTCTGCTCTACTACCACTTGTTGTTGAACTCTGTGACTCTACAAGCTCTGTTTTTGTTTCTCTTGGCTTGAATGGTTTTTTCTCTCATCCTCCTTAGCTCATCCGGCTTCACATTGGCTCCGGGTAGCACTGTTGATCCCCTCAGGTCAAGCATTGCTCTCATTTTTGCCTTGACTTTGACAGTCCTTTCAGTAGCCTTTTATATAGATATACTTTACTCCATTATCTTATATTTGACAAGCCATCCAGCCTCTGAGCTATTTCTGAATCCTGTATATGACATGGAGTCATATATTATAGTAGATTAGGAGGGCTAACTTCAGTGCTTTCCTCTTCTTGGCATCAGTCATGCACCAAATTTATTTTAATATGCCACATCCCAGGTTGATATTGCCCCTGGACCATCAAGAAGTAGATGGCTTTTCTTTTACTTCTTTACAGTTTATCCTTTTTATTCCTGACTCAAACTTGCCTTAACAACCTTCAAGTCTGTCTTGTTGCTGACATGCTAATGAGGATGCTAAAAGGAAATTTAAAGCAATTGTGATACAAAACAGAACAGCAAAAAAAAAAAAAAAAAAAAAACAGAACAGCAGTTGCTTCCGATGGTGGTGGTGGTGTTTGACTGGAAAATTTCAAAAGGAATTTTTAATAGAAATTTTTCATATGAATATTATATAGTTTGACAGGGTCATGGTTAGAGTCCATATGTTTGTCAAAACTGAGCAAACTGTGCACATAAATGTTATACCACAATAAAAAAATTATAGAAGAAAAAGAGAATTAAAAATCCTAAGGAAAACATGACTTTTCCTTATGGTATTATCTTGCCAAATAATTCTAGATTACATGTTGGAGTCTGACTGTCCCTCTCATGGTCTTTTCAAAAATTTAAAAATTTATAACGCAAAATTTGCTATTTTAACCATTTTAAGTGTACAATATAGTGGGATTAATTATATGCATGATGTTGTGTGACCACCCTCATTGTCTATTTTCAAAACTTTTCCATCACTGCAAACAAAAACTCTGTACACCTTAAATAATAACTTCCCGTTTCCTCCTCTCCTCAGTCCCTGGTAAACTCTAATCTACTTTCTGTCACTATGAATTTGCTTATTCTATATATTTCATGTAAGTGGAATCATAATATTTGTCCTCTTGTGCCTGTTTTTATTCCCTTACTATAATGTTTTCATGGTTCATTCATGTTGCAGCGAATAGCAGAAATTCATTTCTTCTTTTTTTTGTTAATAGACCTTATTTTTTAGAGTAGTTTTAGGTTCACAGCAAAATTGAGTGGAAGGTACTGAGATTTCCCATATACCCGCTGCCCTTACACATGCACAGCCTCCCCATTATCAACATCCCATGCCATAGTGATAAATTTGTTACAATTAATGAATCTGCATTAACACATCATTGTCACCCAGGACCCATACTTCACATCATGGTTCACTCTTGGTAGTATACATTCTTTGGGTTTGGACAAATGTAAAATAACATATATCCACAATTATAATACTGTTGACCTAAAATAAATAACAAAGATGTGTTTATTAGGGATCAGCAGAGAATCGCAATTCAGGATCTGCAACCATGGGGCAAGTTCCTCATGTCAAGGGAAAAACACTTTATAGAGGGGAAAAGGAAGTGGGCAGTGCTCTAGTAAACAGAGTCCATGGCTTCTCATTGGCCGAGCCCTTGCCAGGAAAGAAGATGAGTCTTTCTTCTTCCTGTTGGGCTCTGTTATACTTGCAGGGCATGCCAGCTCTCCTTCTGGCCTCTCAACTCTATTTAATTGAAGTTTCTGTTTATTAAGTTTTTTACAATACCTTGCAGAATAGTTTAACTGCCATAAAAATCTTCTGTCCAACTCTTCATCTCTCCCTCCTCCCTAACCCATTACAAACATTGAACTTCTTACTGTCTCTATTGTTTTTGCCTTTTCCAGAATGTCATATAGTTGGGATCACATAGTTTCTAGCCTTTTCAGATCAACTTCTTCCACCTAGTAATATGCATTTAAGTTCAGATCAACTTCTTCCACCTAGTAATATGCATGTGTTTTCATGGCTTGATAGCTCTTTTTTTTTTAGCATTGAATAATATTCTACTGTCTGGATTACAGTAGATATGTACAAAATAGATATATACAATAAATATATCCATTCACCTATTGAAGGACATCTTGATGGCTTCCAAGTTTTGAAAATTATGAATAAAACTGCTATAAACATCCATCTGCTAGTTTTTATCTGAACATAAGTTTTCAATTTACTTGGGTAATACTGATGCTGAAAGCTTGGCCTCTGTTTACCAGTACCAAATCGAATCTTGGAGACAGAGTTTTGGGTGAAGTAGAAAAGAATAGCATTATTGCTTTGCCAGGCAAAGGGGGATACAGCAGGCTCCGGCCCTCAAAAACTATGTGTCCCAACTTGACAGGATTTGATGAGGAGTGTTATAGCAATGGCTCAAGGGTGGGGTTGCTGATAAAATTATGGTGTGTGCAGGGCCTGCACTCCTCTAATCTGGTCTGAGGTAATCTTCTTGATAAGCTTCTCTGGTTCCTTTAATGTAGCCTCAGGTGGTCCTTCTCTGGTAGGAAGAATGCTGGCGTCTTAAAGAGCTTAAAGACATTGTTATGTTTATCTCTCAAGGTGGAACCGGGACCTTGCCCCAAGGCTGCACTATTGTTTCTTGGCTGCCCCTCCCTTGTCTTTGAATCCCTTCCCTTCCCAGATTAGCAATGGTTGGAATCTGCCCTTTGGAACTCAGTGAAGGTCATGGAGCCTGGAGTCAACAATGGGGGAGAGAAAGGTTTCCATGCTCAGAAGCCCCACAGGGTCCTGCTCGGTTTCAATACCAAGGAGTGTGTTGGCTGGATTGTATTGTAAGAATATGTTTAGTTTTGTAAGAAACTGCCAAACTGTCTTCTAAAGTGGCTGTATTATTTTGCATTCCTACCAGTAATTAATGAGAGTTCCCATTGCTCCACATCCTTGCCAGCATTCATCATTGTCAGTGTTTTGGATTTTGTCCCTTCTAATAGATGTGTAGTGGTATCTCATTGTTGTTTTAATTTGCAGTTCCCTGAGGACATATGATGTTGAGTATCTTTTCATATTCTTATTTGCCTTATGTATATCTTCTTTGGTGAGGTGTCTGTTCAGGTCTTTTGCCCATATTTTAAATGGATTATTTTTTTATTATTGAGTTTTAAGAGTTCCTTGTATGTTTTGTAAAACAGTCTCAGATGTGACTTTCAAAAATATTTTCTCCCAGTCTTACTGTATGTTTTTGAAAAAAGAGGAGGATTAAAATACTAAGAATGGTAAACATTGGTGATGGGATTAGAGGTGATTCTTATTTACTTTTTACTTTATTTCTAAAATTTCTACAAAGAGTCTATAATACTTATATAATGAGGAAAATGAAAACAATAACCATTGTCTGCTGAATGCAATTTCACTTAACTTTCATCTAAAATAGCAATGACAGAGGGACTTCCCTGGCTGTCCAGTGGTTAAGACTCTGCATTTCCAGTGCTTCCACTGCAGGGGGCACGAGTTCTATCCCTGGTAGGGGAACTAGGATCCCATGTGCCACACTGCAGGGCCAAAAATAATGTTTTAAAAAGTGGCAATCATAGAAAAAAAAAGTTTAAAAAACACACCACCCTGAAAACTAAGAACTAGAAATAACAGCAAACCTACTGTTCGAATCTGGGAGAAATTTCCTTTTTGGTAACTGCAAGGCAATTGGGATTAGAATTGAAATTGGCTATTCTAGTTTATAGTGTTGAAATCAGAGAAAACTGTAAGTCAAATATTTCCTGCCCTGAAATAGAGACACAGATGTAGAGAACAAACGTATGGACACCAACGGGGGAAGGTGGCAGGGGGGGAGTGGTGGTGGTGTGATGAATTGGAGATTGGGATTGACATATATACACTAATATGTATAAAATGGATAACTAATAAGAACCTGCTGTATAAAAAAATAAATAAAATAAAATTCAAAAATTCAAAAAAATAAGGAGATTGGGCTTCCCTGGTGGTGCAGTGGTTAATAATCCATCTGCCAATGCAGGGGACATGGGTTTGATCCCTAGTCTGGGAAGATCCCATGTGCCACAGAGCAGATAAGCCTATGTGCCACAACTACTGAGCCTGCGTGCTGCAACTACTGAAGCCCGTGCACCTAGAGCCCGTGCTCCACAACAACAGAAGCCACTGTAATGAGAAACCCACACACTGCAACAAAGAGTAGCCCCTGCTTGGGCTTCCCTGGTGGCACAGTGGTTGAGAGTCCGCCTGCCGATGCAGGGGA
>NC_041220.1:109578423-109642082 GCF_002837175.3 Physeter macrocephalus
GTCCGGAGCCTGTGCTCCGCAACGGGAAAGGCCACAACAGTGAGAGGCCCGCATACCGCAAAAAAAAAAAAAAAAAAAAAAAGAGTAGCCCCTGCTTGCCGCAACTAGAGAAAAGCCCACACGCAGCAACGAAGACCCAATGCAGCCAAAAATAAATAAATAAATTTTTTTTTTTAAAAAAAGGAAATCCTGCCATTTGCAACAATACAGATGAAACTTGAGGGCATTCTGCTAGGTGAAATACATCAGAGAAAGACAAATACTCTATGATCTCACTCATATGTAGAATTAAAAAAAAAAAAACAAAACTCCTAGAAGCAGAGGTTGAGGGGTAGGGAAGATAGTGGGAGAATTGGGTGAAGGAAGTCAAAAGGTAGAAACTTCCAGTTATAAGATAAATAAGTTCTTGGGATGTAATGTACAGCATGGTGACTATAGCTAACAATACTGTATTGTATATTTGAAACTAAAGAGAGTAGATCTTAAAGTTCTCAATACAGGGAAAAAACTTTGTAACGAGGTGAGGTGATGGATGTTTACTAAACTTATTGTGGCAGTCATTTAATAATTTATAATACATAAAATCATTATGTTGTATGCCTGAAATTTATACAATGTTATATATCAACTATATCTCAATAAAACTGGAAAAAAAAGAAAAAATAAAGAAATTGGAATTAAAAAGAAAAATTTCCTGCCCTCACATGAAGCTATGAGTAATAACTCAAACACGGTTTATTCTGCCTCTGTGTACTCAGAGCTACTCCAATTCTTTCCAAAGTACTTCCAAATTATGAACTGAGTATTCAGAAAGTATCACATATCTGCTCAGGATTAAGGCCATGCACCCTGACATGTCTACTACCCATACCGACTGGGATGGCATGTGCCCGATACTAACCCTACTTTCTGTGGCTCCATGATCACCTTATCTCCCCATTGCCTGGAATTGCAGTTGAGGTCGCTGGTCTACCATGAGTTTATCCCACCAGATACTAAGTCTATTCCATACTTTGCCATCCAGTTGCCACAGCGCTTTGGAATAGCCATGGGGTTTGATGTTGCTCAACACCACTGATCCAGCAAAAATGACCCTTATAGTGTTGAAGCTGTGTGGGAGTCTGTGGTAAAGAAAAAGAACTGTCATATTTGTCTCTTGAATTTATTAATTTTTAATATTTATTCAACTAGTTTTGATTAAGCCCCTGAGGTGAACGTCTTAGTCCCAGTTGATGCCTACATGAAATTTGTGTGTTTGAGAAGAGAGATAAGGGGACTAGGGAAACTTATAACAGTAAATAATCTAAACTGTGGTACTGGAGAAAGCTTTCCTGTGAGCCAGTCTAGCAAAGTAATCAAACCCAAGGAGGACGTCGAAAGTACCTCTGATCACTCACAAGTACAGGTAACAACCTTGACTTGTGATTGGCATCTGAAGTCCAAGGTCAGGGGATGGTGGCGGGAGGAACTGTTGGAACCTCCAATCTGTAGCCAGTTGGTCAGTAGCACAGGTGATAGTCTGGGTTGGCGACTGGTGTCTGAAGTGGGAGGAAGGGCAGTCTTAAAGGAATGAACTCCTAACCAGTGGAATCTGAAGAAAAGGCAGAGGAAGGGGAGAAAATGTACTTTGGTAAGGCTTTTACCATCATAGTTTGCTGCTAGACATACATACCAAAGGTTAAAATCAAATGGTGGGTAGTATTAATCTATGGCTCAGAATAAAATATTCATTACTTAAATTTTTGGTGTTAAAGTAATTATAAAAACATGTAGTTCCTCATGATATACTCTTTATTCAGACAGAATTACAACTACCAAAAATTATGGCATGGTTCCTTTACTACTTGAGAGCTGAGATATTGAAGAACTCATAATGATAATTCTCTCCCTTTTCCATTCTCACCCTTAAATTAGATGTATTTTGACATGTAATCATATGTTTCCATTCCTAGAAACAAATGGGGAGATAGTAAAGGGATGCTGGTAGGGAGGTGGTAGTGTGTGTCTGTGTGTGTGTGAGTATGTGGGGGGGCGGGAGAGAGGGGGATCTTTTGGGCCCATTAGGTTCTGGGGAATAGTGTTCTGTATATAATGTACCAAGGGTAAGAGTATGAACATCTATTTATTTGCATACATTAACCCTTCCAGTAAAAGCACCTGGTTTCCCTTGGAACCAAAATAATTCATTCTCAGTCCAAGAATTTTGATGTAGCTTATCTTAAGTGCATATATTTCCAGCCAGTCGAAGCACTGTACCTCCTTGCCATAGTAATTGTTTCAGAGATGGGTACAAAATCTAAGCCAGAACAATCAAAGCCTGAGACTTAATTCTTAAGACACTTGCTGGAGTTAACAGGGAAGAAGTGTTCTTTTTATTTTACTGAGCACGCTGAGAAGTAGAATATAAGGCTAGAGCTGATGGCAACTATTTTGTCATCATGAGAAAGAGGTTGCTTGAAGATAGAGCCACAAGATAAGAAAGCAAAGCCAAGAGACAGTGCTAGTGAGCAGACGTGATGATGTAATTTAAACCTTTGGATCTCTCTCTATATGTAGGCTTATGGAAACAAATTTCTTGTGTTTTTAATATAGTCCCTAAATGTTCCCTTTTATTTTATGAAAAGAAAATATATCCGTTACTGAAAATCTGCATACCTGAATTCATATAACAAAATCATATGTCAGGGGTGAAACAACGCCTCATTTCAGCTTGACAATGATTAAAAGTTCATTTTATGGAAAGGTAACAAAGAAAATGATCCACAAAAATATTACTATACATCATGGCTCTATGCATCTAAAGAGTCTCCAGAAACCAATATTTTCTACATGTAGCCATCTGAAGATTTTGCTTTCAAGAACAATAAAAGTAAAGCTTCTTATACCACTTTTTCTCAGCATATTGTTATCACTAATGAACTATCTCGATAGAGGAGTTGCTGTGTGACTAGAAATAGAAAAATTACAAGTGAGTGGGAAATTACCCTAAGCTGCCTTAGTCTTCCATGTAGTAATCCTATTCACTCATTTATTCACATGGCTCACTACCCCTCTTCCTTCAGGTCGCCACTCAAATGTTAGTTGTAAGGAGGTCTTTCCTCACACATTTCCACACCCATCCCTCTACTTCTTCTGCTTTGTTTTATTTTTTAGCATTTATCTTCATCTAGAATAATGAGATTATTTTAAATTGTCTGTTCTTACCAATAGAAAGTAAATTTCTTAAAATCAGAAGATTTTGTTCATGTTTTATTTTCTCTATTCCCAGTGCCTGAAAACAATGCCAGACACATAATAGATGAACAATAATTATGTGTTGAGTAAATGAATAAAGAAATATTGGGGTTAGTAGAGAGAAAGAAACTTCCCAGGACTCTTCAGCTGCTCCAGGACACTCTACTTGAAACTGATCTGTAGCTCCTGAGTCATTTCCCTCTAAATTTCATCTTCATCTTCTCAGTCTTTTTTTGTTTGCTTTTTTGTTTTTTGTTTTTACATCCTAGGTGATGAGTACTTACATGATTATGTTGTCCTGTGAGGGCTGTGTCTCCTGGAGATACTACCAGAGAATCAATCATTTGGATATCCCTGAAGACATGGGTTAGGTCTGAGTTAAACTTTTCTAGTCATCTCCTATACCCACATCTGGCTGGCTACAATGTGTGTCCATTGACCTCTTCAGTGTTCCTTCAACCCTAACAATGAACTGTCCAAGTACTGAAGTTCTCATAACATAACTTATGCCATAAAAAAGATCTTCTCTTTGGTCCAGGGAAGTGGTTCTTAGGTGTCCTCGGCAATAATAAAACATGTGATCACAAACACCCATATGTCACAGCTCTTTGAGTCTCACATATAGTATCTGGGTCATCAGGTCTCCATATCATTTGCTCTCCCCTTTGTTTGTAACGTCTTCTAGTGGGTGAAAGGAGAATAGTGAGAGACCAGGCTGATGCCCATTTCAGTGACCATCTTCACTAAAGATGGTTACCAGAGCAATCGTGAGGAATTGTCTTCTTTAGAAAAAGGAACTTTTTTTGAGTGAGTAGAAGACAGGGCAACATTTCCAGATTGCTTGGACTCTTATACTCAATGAAGACTCAAGGAAGTCTGGGAAGCTGTTTCCACAAATACTGTATTAATTATTCAATAAATATATATTGCATGACAACTATAGGCCAGGGGATAATAAAAAATCAAATGATTCAATAGTAAATAATAGTTTATATAGTCTATGAGTTTATATTCTAGAATGACTCACAAGGTGGTGGTGAGTGTTAAGATGAAAAATAAAGAGGTTAAGAAAAAAACAACTAAAGATTGTAAGAGGAGAGAGAGTGATGGGATTGGGATAGAAGTCTATTTTAGGTAGTGTGGTCCAGGACAATTTCTCTGATAATCTGACAACAATTTGGTAGAGATATGAAGGTAGTGAGGAGATAACAAAAGAAGTATTGAGTGGAAAGGAAAGAGATCATAGATCTGGGAACTCAAATTTTAGAGGTCTGATATATATGAGATAAGCCATGAATGAGACTGAAAAGGAGTGGCCATTAAGGTAAAAAGAAAACCAAGAGAGAGTTAAGACAAGCAGAAGCCAAATGCAGAACGTATTTCAAGAAAGTGAGATTGTGTCGTGTTAATTATAGTTTACACAAAAAGAGGGCTGAAGTTTGACCATTGGGCTGGGCATTATAGAGGTCATTGACGCTGAAAAGAACATTTTTCATGAAGCTATAAAGCTAGAAGCTTGGGTTGGAGTAGGTTCAAGAGAGAAGGAAAAAAGAGGAATTGAAAACTGACCACTACTATTAACAATTCTCTTAAGAATTTGCTGCAAAAGGGCAGGGTAGTTGAAATGGCATGGGGGACTGAGGAGCTTTGTTTTGTTTTGTTTAAGATGGGAAATATATATCTATATAACATATAGCTTTATATATATCTTGTAAAGATATATATATATGCTTATATATAAGTGTATGTATATACTTGAAATATAATATATAATATATATATTTATATTATATATTTTATACACACACACACACACACACACACACACACACACACACTACCTGTAAAGACTTATCAGAATAGGAAAAACTGATGATTCAAGATAGAGAGAATGGGGACACATATAGAAGTAAAATCCTTGAATATCTGAAAAGTACTCTAGTGCCCAAAAGAGAATGTGGCCTTATATACAAGCATAGACAGTTCACCTAGAAAACCTGAGAGGAATTTAGGTATATGCATTCAGATGAGGATTGGTGTTACACTTGATAACTGGAGAATGTAAAATTTCTCCCCTGATTGTTTCTAAGCAATCAGAAAACTAAGATTCAATGTCCTTAACTGAGAAAGAGAAATAGGAAATGGTGTTGGGGGTTTGAAAATAGAGGGGAGGTTTAAAATACTTATCTGGGAGAGTGAGAAACTTTCCTTAGTTTTGGAAAATTGTAGTAGGATGGGCCAGAAGCACCATGGGCCCACCTGAAGTTCATGGTGTTTAATTTAAAATGAGACTAGTCAGCATGGGTGAGTGTTTTTACTAAGTCAAATTTACATATTCAGGTGTTTTCTATTGGACATTGCTAAGCTCGGCCACAGCTTCTTCACCAGCATGGACGCTGGTGACACTGCACTCATTCTTTTCCCTTCTCCACACTGACAAAAAATGTCTGTTCACTAGAGGGAAACACTTAACATTGAGGAAGGAAAAATAAATGTACTTTAAGAAGGTCTAATAAAAACATCCTGACAACACCAAATGTTGGCAAGGATGTGGAGCAACAGGAACTCTCATTCATTGCTGATGGGAATGTAAAATGGTACAGCACTCTGAAACACAGTTTGGCAGTTTGTTGCAAAACTAAACATAGTCTTATCATATGATCCAGCAATCATGCTCTGTGGTATTTACCCAAATGAGCTGAAAGCTTATGTTCACACAAAAACCTGCACACGGATATTTATAACAGTTTCACTTATAATTGATAAAACCTGGAAGCAATCAAGATGTCCCTCTGTAGATGAGTAGATAAATAAACTGGTACATCCAGACAATGGAATTCAGTGCTAAAATGAAATAAGCTATCAAGCCACAGAAAGACATGGAGGAACCTTAAATAAATATTACTAAGTAAAAGAAACCTGTCTGAAAAAGGCTACTAATTTTATGACTCCAACTATGAGACATTCTGGAAAAAAAGGCAAAGCGGGGAGGGAGCAAAGAACTGGCAGAGCACAGATGAGTTTTAGGGCAGTGAAATTATCTGTAGGATACTGTAATGATGGATAGATGTCATTATATATTTGTTCAAACACATAGAATGTACAACACCAGGAGTGAACCATAATGTAACTCTGGACTATGGGTAATCATGATGTGTTAATGTAAGTTTGTCAATTATATTAACAAGAAATGTAGCACTCTGGTGAGGGTGTTGATAGTAGGGGAGGCTGTGCATTTCGGGAGGCAGGAGTATGTGGGGATCCTCTGTACTTTCCTTCAAGTTTGCTGTAAACCTAAAATGGCTTTAAAATTTAATGTCCATTAAAAAAATACATACCCTTCTATGAAAGTATCTTCCTACTTGGCCTTCTACATTAATTGAAAATTATTAAATATTATTTATCAAAGTTAAAACAGCTATTTCAGAAGCTCTCAAATTAAAGTAAATAACCATAGAGAGGTAAAAAATATAGTATATATATTATATGTAATATAATATAATAACAAGTGGAAAATGTTATGTGGATAAGATTACAAACATTGCCAGGTACATAGGAAAAATTTCAACCCCCCTCATTTTTTAGTCTATTTAAGTTGTTTGGATTCTTCCAACTCCTTACACCCTACTTAGGTTTTGTGCATTGTGGCTAGGTAACAGAATGCCCTTATAATACCAGCCTGTTCCAGGTTCTTTTTTTTTTTTTTTTTTACCCCCTTTTTCCTTCTCCTAAAAGACTGGAAGGGCCCAGAAGGCATTTTGAGTGAGAACCCAAACTTCACATGTACTAACTTATAAGCAGCTCAAAAAACCCCTTTCCCCACCATGGCTTTATTATTTTTTTCATTCATCACAAAATTACCGTTCTCCTCACCACCATATGAGTATTTCTTACTGATGTTTTAAGTCGCAAGAATGGTGTGGGGTACAAAATGAGAAAAGCTTGCCTCACTGACTTGAAAGGCAATGCATAGGAAAGGGAACCTAGACCTTCAAGAAAACCAAATAAATCTACATTTTTTCACCCAAGAAACAAAGAAGAAATAAATTTCTCCTTGGAAAATGTATTATTTTTATTCTTTCTTAGATTTCCTCTCTCCTTAAGGAGCAGATAAAAAAAAGCAACAGAATAACAGAAGGAAGGCAATCGTCTAATGAGAATAAATTTTAAAAAAATGATGCTCGGAGAAAAAAAGTAATTAGTAAGGGCATCCAGGGGATGTATAAAATGGCAAAGCTATAACAGTTTACCATTAGCAAAGGATATAAAGGGAAGCATGTCAGAGATTAGAAGCCATTACAAAGTCGAAGCACACGCAAGGAAGGGTGGGCTCACTACTTTTCAGGGACATGAGAAAAAGCAGAATGTGTCAAGGTGAGGGTTGAATTTCAATAGCTACTTTGCCTCAGTCATTGACAACAATTATAATAGGAACAGGATGCTCAGGGCAATAAGAGTTAATGAGGAAAACATGTAACTGGGCAAAATTCGAATCATATTTAGTTGAAAAAATATCTAAGTAACTTGGAATGTATTCAAATCTGCAGAGTATGTGATACCCACTTGTAGAATACTAATTTTTAAAGAAGGTAAATCTAGCAATAGAACCATTACAACACATACTAGAAAACTGCAGTTTAGTTTTTTAAACTTTTTTCTTTTTAAATTATAAAACTCCTACATAAGCCTTGTAAAAATCTAGTGAAAAATAAAAGTTCTCCTTCAGTATCCAACTTTTTTCAGATCTTCTCATTCCCTGAACAATTCCACTGTCGAACCCTCAGGTAAACATTTCTGACAATTTAAAATACGTTTAGACTTTTTTTGAAGTCTTAGACCACAAATATATACACATATCATATATAAATCTCCATTCACAAATTTGGGTATAAAAGAAAAATAACTTTTATTTTCTGTAATTGGACTAAAATTGTATAAAGTGCCCCAGTTAGAAACCTAATCTCCATTGGTTCTAAATTCCTCAACCCTTCATCTGGGATAGTGTCATAGAACCTGTTTGGGATCAAGGCATCAAGAGCAGAGCTGAGTGCTGTCACCTGGGCACACCTGCATCCACAAAAGAATCTTAATTTCCATCCAGTGTTTGACCTTCATTTCACTGAGATCTTTCCCAGGCCTTCCCTCATTTTCATTTTCAAGTTCTCTCCATTTCTACTTGTTCTCTGTCATATCCGTTCTGGTTTGGGGTACATTTCTCACCTAAATAACTGCAATGATCTCTTAGCCATCCTCCTGCTAACTTCCTTTTCACTACAGACTATTTTATAATCAGTGAGAGCAATTGTTAAAGCAGGAGCCAAATATGCGAATCCTCTGCTTAAACCCTTCCAATGGATTCCTCCCCTCATCCAGAGTGCAGCTTAAGTTCTTACAATGATCCACAAAGCCCTGGTGATCTGGTCTCTTTACCCACATGACTCATCATCCTCTTCTATTGTCCACTCCCTCCCTCTGCTCCAGAACACTAGTCTCTTCCTGGTTCCGTGAACCTACCAGGCATGCTTCTACCTTAAGGCCTTTCTATTGCCTCTTTATTTTTTCTGCTCACAAAGCTCCTCACACAGATATCCTTAAAGTGTTCATTCAAAAGTCAGTTTCTTCACTGAGATGCTCCATAGCTGCCCTATCTAAAAATTTGTTCCTCTGTAGCTAATACTTGATATATCCCTTAGAAGTTTTCACTAATATAACGTGTTTTATGTTCTACTGTGTTTATCATGTTTCCAACTCTACCATGTAAACTCTGTGAAGGCAAGTAATCTCATTCATTACTATATTCTAAGCCTTTAGTAATGTGTCTGGCATATGGAAAGCCTTCAACAAATGTCCTTTAAATGAACAAATGAATGACGGGAAACTTACAACTACTCCAAACCCTATGCTATGGTCCTAGAAAATGCTTCAAAGTTGTCCCAGATTTGTTTTGTTTTGTTTTTTTAACTAAATAGGTATTTTCATTACTTTCACACTCTGCTGAGTAAAAGTCAATTAAGATCTTGTTTTGCGGGGGAACTTCCCTGGAAATGGCTAAAGATCACTTCTATCCTAAGACTTGCTAAACATGTCTGGTAATTATATCATTTTGAAAAAGATGCAACCACAGAGCCCTAGTTCAGGAAACTTTTACCATCCAAATTCTCCTAACTTTCAATCCTTTCCCAGTTCCTAGAATGTTTTCACAGAAGGGGATGGTGAGAGTCTGAGTTTTTTTGGTCATGAGTGTGTAGGGACTCAGGCTTTTCAAATTCAAAAGCCAAGATTGACTCGTTTATTCAGAAAAACTTTGTTATATGTGAAGCATTTTGAATGAATGAAGAAACATAGAAGTTCTTAGCCACTATTAAGGGAAGAATCACAGTATGGCATAAAATAACAGAAACAACAAAACCTACCAGGTAGTATATCAAAGCATTATTATATTTACATAGTTAGGTCTGAATACATAATACTTTAATATGACTGGAATTAAACCATTCCTCACTTGCCTTTTTCCCCCATTAACAATACATCTTGGAAAGTGTTCTTTAATAGAATTAATGGTCTTTGCTTATTCTTTTGAATAGTACCGTGGTCCTTAGTATGATTGTACTAAATGTTTATTATGGTTGCAGCATGAAAAAAAATGACACAATCAAATTACAATAATTTGAAAAGGGCTTAATAAAGGGTCTATTTGCAAGACTGTAGCTGAGTTGTAAGGAAACGAGAAAAGACAACGCAGAAATCTGAAGAGGAGAGGTAGCAGTTCCCAAACCTCAGGGAGCCTGAGATGAGGAAGGAACCAAGGAACACACATCTTGAATTCACTCTCCTTCATTTCTTGGATCCCCAACCAGGATCCCCTTTGATCAAATTCAATAAGAAGCCAAAGTGCAAGGAAGTTCATTGATTTAATCTATATTGACCAGCCTCCAAGGGCAGAGAGAAGAAAGAAGAAGAGAAAAGCAGATTATGATATATCTTTCCAGAAAAACTGCAATGAAACATACCATACACAAATACACCTTCACACTTATTTATTTCTACACCATGATTGTTTTGTATCTAGAAATCTTTCTATATCAGCACAGATAAATTTTCTTTTCTAATATCAACCTAAATACAGCTGTACCATGAAATAGTCAACATAACACTTCTTCTATAGATATTGCTTCCAATTGTTTGTCATTAACAAAACTGCTGCAATGTTTGTATATATATTTTCCACTCTTGTGAAAGTCTGTAGGCTAAATTACTAGACATGCGATATTTTATTCAAAGGAAAACTACCTTAGCTTTTAAAAAATATTTTAGTATGAAATACATCATACATACGTAAAATACATATAACAGGTATGTAAAACTTTAAGCTGACATTCATTTAACCAATACTCACATCAAGAAAGAGAAAATTGCTAGGACTCAAGAAGCATCCTTTGCCTTTCTCCCATCCCCATAAAGGCTAATTGCCTTCTTGATTTTTGTGATAGTTATTTCTGTACAGTTACTGATAATTTTATTTATATATGTTTTACATTCATGTAAATGTAATCATAGTTTTGTTGTCTTTTGCAATCTTCTGTTTCACTCAACGTGTGGGTGAGAATCTTCCAAGTTGTACATTTAGTTATGACTCAGTCATTTTTGTTGTATAGCATTCTCTATGCCATAATTGATTTAGTTATCCCACTGTTGGTAGATATGTGGGCGTTTTACAGTTTTCATTTTTCTGTTCTAAAACATGTTAATGTGAATAATCTTGTATACGTATCCAGAAGAACAGGGACAGAATTTTTTTCAAGTCATATCTATGAGAGAATTGTCTAAGTACAGAGCAGGCAGATATTCAATTTATTACATAATGACAAACCATTTTTCCAAGACTTCTATAATTTATGTTTCTTCCATCAATGTTGAAGTATTTCTATTTTTCTATTCTCATTGATACTTGATAATGTTAGATTTTGGCTTGTTGAGAGCTTGGCTAATTTTACTCCATAATATTGCTGTTTTGGCATCCTTTTTGTGTGGAAGTTAGCTTCCTCCCTAAATGAAAGATGCCCACAGAAGCAGCCCAGGAGCTGCTCTACACTGCAGAGGCCCAACATGTCAAGACACTGGTTCCATGCTCCAGGAGCCAGCCTTAAGGATCCTGCCATCATTGTACTAGTGGAGGCTAATCCCAATCCCAGTGAGGTCAGTTGGGACACACTGGAGGGGGACACGGCCACCTACAAGTCCACTGCAGGTCTTTCCAGTGACAATTCTTACAGTCAAATCAGTGGGGGATAATAGAGAGTTAAAAACTGAAACTCAAAACTTTATGTATCTCAAGAGTCAAGGTATTTTTAAAGACTTTACAGAGTAGGAGAAGAAGGGTGGACTGGCTGTTGACAGTATTTAGTACTGGCTCTGAGCTACTACTCACCACCACAGAAATAAGGCAACTTGCCGGTATTTCCAAGGACCCCAAATGCATAACCTTTTAAAAGACCCCTAGAGTATTACCCTAGGGATTCACAGCTCCCCAGAGCTTATCCCACCTCCCAAGGACAATGCCCATCTACCACTCTGGAAGGACAAAAGCAATAACCAGACACTTCTGGCTCTTTTGGACACAAGAGCCCAAGTCACCATAATTCCAGGTAACTCTGCTAAATTCCCCCAAATGAACTTCATACAGCCTGCAAAGCAAAGCAGGTAAAAATGTAAAGGGAGTACAAATTAAGCCAGATGTGTCTATTGGTACCATATTTCTAAAGCATGTCTGGGTCAGTAAAATCTGTATAATCATGCTGTCTAAGCTGTTTGGTAAAGGTTTGTCCCTTGGGGCTCCCTATTATAAGAGAGCCTATTACTGTTCAATCTGCCCTCAGTCAGGTTGCAAGTATGTGGAAGATGGTGAGACTACCAAAAAATCAAAATGGTAAGGGGAGCATTTACCTGGTGAGCAGATGTGAATGATGCCTTCTCTAATGCCAAAGGGGTTCCCTGTCAGTTTTAACAGGAGAATCTTTAGAGAAGACCACTAGTTGGTGTGTGGGGATTGGAGAACTGAGGACCAGGAATTAAGCAGTATTACAGCCTGGGGTAAAGCTTCTGCCCATTTAGGGGGCCATCTATTGTTTAACAGCCTGAGGAGCATGTCTTTGAGTAAGCCATTGTGCCTTTCTGTAAATCCGATTGCTTGGGGCAAGTAAGCCAGATGGAAATTCCACAAGATTCCATGTTCTAGAGCCCAGGATTGAACTGCTTGGGAGGTGAAATGGGTACCTTGATTTGAGTCTATAACGGCTGATAGCCAAAGGCGAGGAGTACATACCTGGTTGAGAAAAAGATTACATGATGGGAAAGAGCATTACTGGAAGGAGCGACCCCCGGGAGTCCAGGGAAAGTGTTGCATACCTATCAGCTCCAGCAGAGGGCGGCAGTGGCCAGATAAAATCAATTTGCCATCCCGAAAAGGTCTGTCTCCCTGGGGCACATGTTCCCACCAGGGAGCCTTCCAGAATTTTGTTTGGGAGCAAAGGAGGCAATTATTTACTATCCCTTTTAGTAAAGCTGGGATGAGGGGATGCCACATCTCTATGACCAGTCGGTGAGTGCTGTCTACTCCCCCCATGGCCTGATGTAATATGGGTCCACTCTGCTAATGGGAATGGCAGATATCTGAATTGCCACCTCCACTCCTCCCCACATCTTATTCATAACCCCCATTGTACACCATGACCCTACCTCACACTCTCTGAGGTCCCTAATTTGTTCCCATGGCTCTGGACATCTGCCAGGGGACAATGACTGAGAACAGGATTTCAAACAGTAGAGTCTATTCATCAGAGGCATCTTCGTTATTGCTTTGGTTAAATGCACCTTACAATGGCTTCAGAAGACAATACCTATGTCCTTTAACATATTTGCTACACTAGTGATTGCTATTCTTGATGCCAAGGCATCACAGGATGGACTGTTGAGAGTTTAGCTAAACTACTCCATAATATTGCTGCCTTGGCATCCACTCTGTGTGGCCAAGTGGCTTGCAGAGGCATTGAACTGACACTAGCTGCTCCCATGAGCACATGCCCTAGATAACAGCCTGCAGAGTCGTAAGTAAATACAAGTTTCTGATATGACCTGCCAACTGCCCTTGTGATAAGCTCTGTCCCCTACTTTCCAGGGCTTTTCCGTGTTTGCCCCTGAAATAGGACCCCTGTGAAACTTACTGAAATCTCGCTCTTTCTGGTTTGAATTCACCAAACTGGCTTTAGCCCAGGAACCCCAAAGCACTTGCACAGACCCCAGTGAAGGCGTGTGCCCCGGGTCCTGCCTCTCTCTGTCCACACTCTACCTTGACTTCCCCATGTGGCCGCTTGAGTTGTGTGGCTATATGCCATCCTCATAAATGTGAAATAAATTCTACTTGTGGTTTTAATTGGCATTTCCTGAATTTCTAATGAGACTGAGTACTTACCTTTTCATATGTTCAGTAAGCATTTGAATCTCTTCTGTATATATCTACTGGAATATTTTGCCCAATTTTTCATTGAGTTGTCTTTTTTCACAGACTTGTAGATGTTAGCCTTATATGTGTCTTAAATATTTTCTAGTTGTAGCTTGCCTTTTATCTCTCATTATGGTATATATTGATTAAAAAATCTTAATTTGGGACTTTTTGCATGTTCATTTTTTAATTAAACATACCAAGATAGAGGTCATTAAGATATTATTTCATATCATTTTCTAAAAGTTAAGTAGTTTTGACTTTCATATTAGGACTATAATTCACCTCGACTTGCTTTTTTTATTTTATTTTATTTTTTTTTTGCAGTAGGCGGGCCTCTCACTGCTGTGGCCTCTCCCGTTGCGGAGCGCAGGCTCCGGACGCGCAGGCCCAGCGGCCATGGCCCACGGGCCCAGCCGCTCCGTGGCATGCGGGATCCTCCCGGACCGGGGCACGAACCAGTGTCCCCTGCATCGGCAGGCGGACTCTCAACCACTGCGCCACCAGGGAAGCCCCTCGACTTGCTTTTTATGTATGGTACGGTGCAAGATTTCAATCTCATTATTTTGCAAACAGATATTCAATTTTGTCAGCAGTATTTACTGAAAAGTCCCCTTTCTGACTGATCTCGCAATAAGGTGTCTGTCATAAATGAAGTTTCCATGCACATGTAAGAGAGTTTTAGAGTCAGTAGTTAAGTTCATGGGCCTAGTTCCAAATACTATACTGTCTTCATAACTATAGCTCATATTATGCCCTGTCTTGAAACTTGCTAAGATATCTTTGATCTTTTCCTATTTCTTCAACAGTATCTTAGCCTTTGAACTTCAGCATATATTTTAGAAATCTAAATATGAATTTGGGGAAAGCTGATATCCTTATAATATTGAATGCTTCAGTCTGTGATTATGGTATATATTGATATTTTCATTTATTTCATTTTTCTTAAATTTCATTCAATAAAATTTTATGTTTTATAACAATTCTAAGAATGATGAAGTCCAATGTCCTCATTGAGGACAATTTAAAAAGTGGTTGAAATAAGTTAAAAAATGTTCAAAGACATTGGAATGCTACCAAGGAAACCAAGGATTAAGGCAACAAATTGTGAAAAGGGAGAACTGAGTTTGAGGTGAGCCAACGGTTTATGAGAGATCCAGGAAGACAGGTAATAAAAAAGGACAAAGAAATGAGCAGTAGATAGTAAGTCTCATAGGACGAGAGGGGGAAAGAGTGCAGACACAAGATTAGAAGTTGGAAGGCTGATTCCAGTTATTGTGAAAGTTTATCTTAATACATTTATTATATTCTGAAGCTTAGCACGCAAGGCAGATAAGATGCTAAGCCAAACACCTCTGTAACTCATAGAAGTATAGTGAGAGTTTTTTGCACTCTTATACAGGTAATGACTTAAAAGTTCTTCAGCACTTCGGAGATACTCTTCCACTGATTTCTGGCCTTTACAAATCTAATGAGAACTTTTCAGTTATCCAAATCATTGTCTCCCTACATGTAATGTGTCATTTTTCTCTGGATGCTTTCAAGTATATTCTTTGTTATTGATGATCTGTAGTTTGATTATGCCTAGTCGGTTTTGTACCGACTCTGGATTTTATAGTAATCTTTCAATAATTGTTGCTATTGATATTTTTATTTTAGCAGGCAATTAATTTGTCTAGGCTTAAACTTCACGTTCTGTCATGCTTCTCTTGGTGGTGGTTCATATCTCCGCTAAGAATGCTTTCAGTTTGTCCCACTCTAGCATGTTTTAGGAGTCAGTCTGAGAATGAACATTGCTTATACACAGAATTTGGGCTTCCCTTTTTTGGCTTTTTCCTTTCCAGTGTTCCCCCACTATCTGGTATTTTCCCATAGATTTTCCACAGAAATACACTGAACTTTCTATTGGAATTTTTGTTTCCCTCTGTCCTCAGCAAAACTGCAGAGCCACAGAAACAAATAACTCACTATGTACTTTTCACTTACTCCGTTTTCAACTCTTTTCCAAAGTCTACATGCTTTGATCACTTTCCAGAGCCCTCTGGTAGTTCACATGTGTATCTTGACAGAAGTTATAGTTTTTATCTATGAAGGGTTAGTTTTTTTAGGAGATCATCGCCCTAAGACAGAAGCAGGACTCTCTTTCTCCACCTCTTACCATGATTTCTCTTTATCTGCTGGAATTCCTATCTATTCAGATATGTTGTCCAATTTTCCGCTAGAACCTTTAACATATATGTTTTAGTTATAGTAAAGTCCTTGTCAATTTATCCCAACACCCGCAGATCTCTGGGTCTCTTTCTATTAACTCTTTCTTCTCTGTTAATTATGTGTCATATATTCTTAGATTATAATTTGATATTATGTGATTATAACTTGATAATATGCTGGACAGTACCTGTAAAAAAATGGATGAAGAAAATAATATACACTCCAGAAAAGGACATGGCTGTTTTCCTGACAGGCTACTAGTGCCAAAGGCTGAGTCAATCTAAGCTGCTATTGAGCTGGGTCTGAGCTTTATTACAGCTGTAGTTAGATTCACTTCTCCACACAGTTCAAATATTTTGAGGGTAGGATCAGGGTTTTATTTTCAGTAGAGCTTTGAGTCTTAGTACTTATGAGACTTTGCCTATCTCGTTATACTTTACGGCTCAGCAGCTAACTTTCAAACTTGTAGGAGACCTTTCTCTGCATTACAGCCTACATACCAGCTTTTTTTTTGCTCTACTGGGGAATTATCTTTGCTCCCTGTCAACCTCCCCTGGGCTTTTTTCATTTGATTTAGGAGAACTGTCTTCACCCTGCTGCCCTGCCCCTAGCCTTTGGAGTGCCATTTTTATGTCCCTGTTGAAGGCTCGGTGGCCTCAGAGGGATTTCTCTCAGCTCTCCTCATGAGTCCCTAGCCTTCAGAGCTATGCTACATTATACTCAGTGCTGTGTGGCCCCGAGAGAGTTCCTTCATCTCTTGACCTGTCCCATGCATGGACGTGGGGAAATACACTGCAGGGAAGGAATTTATTTCAACTCCCTTGCCTTTTCCCAGGCTTAAAGTCACTAAACTTTTATTCATCCAGTGAAGGCCTGTGGGAAGTTGTAGATGCAGACATTGTTACTTGGGCACCTCTAGAGGCTAATCCTTCAAGACAGGCTACACGTTGACATTAAGTTCTAGACACAACTGCTAAAAGTGTGGCTGGTTTTTCCTTACCCCCTTTTAAGGCAATCCTTCCTCTATCTGCCTGAAAGCAGTAATGGGTATCCTTTCCTCTAGGGAAGACAACTTTCTGCATCTTCTGGAAGGTAGTTATTTTAGACTCTTTTCCTACTCTGCTCAGTTATGGTAAACGAAACAAAAAGCTAAATGATTTTTGTCTTCAGTTTGTTCTTGTTGTTAGGATAGAAACAATAGTTCCATTTGATTTTTTAAAATATTCTAACTGGGAACAGAATTGTGTGCATGGGATTTAGTTTTCTTATACAGTTGTTTTGTCTGGTCTTATGAGAATATATAAAAAGATTAAAAATCTTGTCTTGTACCACCACCATCTTTCCCAGATTCCTACTTGTTTTCTGTATTTAATTAATCATAAGAAATGTTTACATTCTGAAAAAACCAAAACAGTTATTTCTCATATTTAATAAAAACTTTTGAAAAAGCCTCAAACTCTGAATTGAAAAGAACATGAATGACTATACAACCAATATTATATGTGGAAAATTGGTTTCTTGACTTTTACATTAAATGTTATGGAGATTTTAGAAAAATTATATTCAACATTAATTTGAAAGTACTTCATATCCATTTAGATCTAATTTGAAATAATTCATGATATGTACTTATTTCAATCCTTTTGTATTTAAGAAAACATTTAAAAGCCTAACAAATCAAAACATGCAAAGAGAAAAGAAAATAAGAGAAGATACATAAACTAAAGCTAGAAGTAAGACAAATATAAAACAATTCATGCCCCTAAAAACCCACAAAATACTTGATCAATAAAATTGTATTAGATTTATAACAATATCTAATATTGCTTAGGTGTTCTAGATTTCTACCTTTCGTTATTCTGTTATCCTTTTTATATCTTAAGAAATAGCCAGCAGAAAGGGACAGATTGGGAGAGTCTGGCATTTAAATGTTGTCTCAGTTACCAATCTATTTTCTCTTACCTCCAAATCCATACTTCATTGTCTTGCTTGTGATATTGGAACATTTCTCCCTCACCAGCTGGCATGCTGTTAAACTTCATCATTAGTAGGCACTCTGATGTATGATATTCTTGGCAGCCTTCCTCACCTCCCTGTGGGTAGCTGCCTCTATCACCCCAGAGAGTGGTTTGCCAGTGAGTTTCAATCCCATTGGTATCTTCCCATGGATGGTTTCCACTGGCACCTACTTAGGTGGCTTCACAATGAGTTCTAAAGTGTGAAACTTCCCCATGGGTAGCTTTCCAGCAAATACTGAAGATGTAGCACTTCTCTAACTTCTCCACCTTCTAGGAGGCCACAGCTGTACCCTCTACATGGAGGTCTGGATCTCAGCCCTGGTGTCCTGCCTCTTGCAGCTTTGTTCCTTGTTGGGTGCTCTGCATCAGCCCTAGGGGTAGTGGCTTCTCCATATAGCTGCTAGTCCTGTGTTCTTTAGAATCTTCTTTGTAGCTAATCCAAAACTCCAATCTCTTGTTCAAATTAAGGCATTTACTCAGAAGGAAGAAGAATATGTTAATAAGCAACATGATTAGAATGCTGTGGGAATCTAGGATGGCAATTTTAAGAAGTTGTAATAATTGAGAGATAAAACAAACTTAATCTGGAGATGGAGAATCTAAAAGCAGTTTATATTCAGAGACACAAGCAGGCAACTTCAGAGAACTATTTTAGTGGGGATTAGGGATCAAAGAACTGGATTAAATACAGAGCCATTCTCAGTCACTAAGAATAGGCAATACCCCATTCTTAACATGACTGGAGTATAAGTCTAGTTACCAAGACACATTTAAGTACAAGGGAAAATTTCCAGGCACAATTACTAGAATTACAGGCAATTTTTAACTTCTACTTATACATTTGTATATTTTTTATGTTTTACATAATTAACATGTATTATGACTGTAATTAGAAAAATGTGAATTTAAGGAAATGTTTAAACAAATGGCCTGACGTATAAAAATTTAGATTATGTCTCAAAGCAAGGCAAAAGTGGAATCATTAGGACTGATGATTCACAGCTTTTGGGTGCAAAGAGAAAGAATGCCTTAATGCTAACATTAATAGTGTTAATTCTGATGCCTAAAATATTTTCTAACAAAGTTAAGAACGAGATAAGATTAGTCTGGTAGATGGAGGTACAACTGTCTCCAGAGTGGTGGTGGAAGGAAGTGCACTGTGGAGACTGAAAAACAACTGAGTACCACACCTGACAGTTACCTCCTCCTCAGTAATTCTTGTAACAATCTCGTAAAGGCAACGAGAGAAAAAGGTATATGTACCAAAATGGCTTCTTTATATCCGTGATGAATCTAAGAATATGAATCAAGGTTTCTTATAATACCTAATGCTGAAGAAAAAAAAAAAAGCCATTTGTCCAGTTCCCCAGCATGCCAACTGCATTTGGTTCTTTTCCAACTTTTGGAATGTTGTCCTAGAAATCCTGGATCTACTTTCTTTGGTCCCTAAATATTCTGGACCTACTCTATTAAAACAGAACCATAAATACTTTCTGTGGCAAGCCTGAACCTTTCAGTTGGCAATAAAATTGACAAAAGAGATTGTGATGCAATTAATAATCCATTCAACAACTATTTATTTTGTATGTCTGCATGCACTGGGACTGCGACACTGTATTAAGCAAGGAAGACATGGAACCTGCTCCTCAGGAGTGTATGGTCTTTGGGACATTAGTCTCAAATATGTGAAATTCAATCTAGTCTTCAAACTCTCTTTGGGTGGTAAGGAAGAAATTTCAGGATTACTAAAGTATGTTTATTGCATAGATTTTGATTATGTCTTAAAAACTGTTTCTGTAATTATTAATTTAAATACTATCTAACAGAGCCCATGAAATGAACAATAGTCATTAGAGGTTCTTTTCTATCATTTAGCTCCTTAGCTCTTCTGCAAATGTTTCTCTATACCAATGATGGGCTATGAAAGGAGACTTGTCAGATTCCATCTTCCTAGTCTACAAAGCCCCTGGTCTTTGTAAATCAAACACTGTCTCATTACAATTCCAATGATTCTCCCATAATAAAAAGATATTCTCCAAAGTAACTTCAAATCTCCACTGAACAATTTTTAAATAGCAGTTTCTATTACTAAACCTAAAATAAATCTCTTACTCAATAGATATCCTACCATTTTACGATATGAATAAGTGGGTGAATGAGAAGGAAATCAAGCATTTTAAGAAGTCTTTTTAAGTGAACTCTATCCAGTCCTTACATGAATATCTTGCTCCAGAGAACAGCACATTCTGTTGTGTCTGAATGGATGATAATCTAACTCATTTAACTAACCAACTTGTAAATTTAGAAAAATGCCTTGGAAATTGAGCAAAATAACCCATTATAGTGATCTTTTTTTGACCCAGTTGAGTGGTTTCGTTGACTGACTTGATCAAATTGACTGCCTAGGTTTTTTGTTTTTTTTTTTAACCTTGTAAAAATATCCAGAATAACAGATGGCACAAAATCATGAAGTGATTTTCACATGGATGAAACCAATAAAATTAAAAGTGACAGGGACAAGAATTGCAAGATTCATCTGATTTAGAAATTAACACATTGAAATTAATGTAAATCAATGAATAGCCTCTATGTAGGATATATAAAAATGACCCTAATGATGTCTTAAAAAGCCAATAATTAAATCAGACAAATTCTACTATGCCTTGCTTATTGTCCTTGGATAAGGAAAGGATATTTAACTATTTTAATTTTCTCTTAAGGCAGATATAGAAAAGCCACATTTTACCTACCCACCTTTTGAAATAGCATATTAAACAAGAGAAGATACCGTGTGACTACCTTTGCATGGCCTGGGAAGTTTCTGTGTCCTAGTTACTTTTCCTCAGGGCATTGATATTTCCACCAGTTGAAATCCAGCCAAGCTAACATAGATCTTAAATTAATTCTCTCAGAACCTTTATATTTTAGCTGTGTCCTGAGGACAAGTTATCATCTAGAAACTTTTCAGAAATGTGGAAATGTGGAATTTCAGCCCCACCTCAGACCTACTCAATCATTACCTGCATTTTAGTAAGATACCTGGAAGTTGTGTATACACATTAATTTTTATAGTATGGATTTTCCTTCTTATTCCTTCTTCATTTAAATAAATATAGAGCTTTCTAATGAAAGAGAGATGACCTCTGAGCGTCAACTACAGAGTGCACACTGGACAATGGAGACATGAGCTAAATCACATGGTTCTAAAAGCACAGCCCTAAGTCTGTGGGAAGACTCAACTATGTTCCCCAAAATGAGATTTTATCTTCCAGTCATAGTGGAAGTGCACTATCATTGACAACTCTTCAAGTCCTACTAGCTTTTTTCACTAGTTCTACTAGATTCTCTTCAGATAGAATTGAGGAAATCTTTATTTGGAAGTTGAGCTTTGGCAATCTAATCCTCTAGGATTTTGACAAGAATGGAATGTCATTGGACCAGTGTGAGGCAGGCTTTGTCGCACAACATAAATTATGAGAATCAGGAGACATGGATTCTGGACCTGTAACCTCAACTAAGTAGCATAAGACATACTTCATATTTGATTTTATATTTCACGTGCTAAGCTCCTGGACTGGCACTTAGTAAGTATACAGTTACACTTAAAAAAAATTTATTAGATAATGAAGCAATCTTAAGAGTAGATCTTAAGCAATCCTTTAATCTCACTGGGTTTTAGTTTTTATTAAACTTAAAATAAACTTAATTTTTTTTTTTTTTTTTTGCTGTACGCGGGCCTCTCACTGTTGGGGCCTCTCCAATTGCGGAGTACAGGCTCCGGACGCGCAGGCTCAGCGGCCATGGCTCACGGGCCCAGCCGCTCCACGGCATGTGGGATCTTCCCGGACCAGGGCACGAACCCGTGTCCCCACATCGGCAGGCGGACTCTCAACCACTGCGCCACCAGGGAAGCCCTAAACTTAATATTTTTAAAACGTCATCCAGATCTAACATTCTAGGATTCTGTGAGTTCTGGTATTGTTTTGTGCAGTGACATTTAGGGAAAAATTACCACTGTATTTATTACACTGCAAATTGTTATAAGTCTGCATCTAAGTGATGCATAAATAGCCAACTAGAAAAGGAAAACTTAAAACTATTTTGCCTTTAAAAAAATATACATATATATTTGTCCATTTCCTTGCATGGATTTTTTTTATTTTGATCATGTGTAAACAAAGGCAGAAATAATAAATAGGCTAAAAGTGAATGATAATTAGGACTTTAATTTGTTGAGTATTTTATTTTGTTGCTTTTGTTTATTATTATTTTGCTGATGTTGGGAATGGAGGTCAGTCGGACATTAAGAAGAATCCAAGTTCAGAGAATCTCATGGATGCTTCTACCGTGGAACAATACTTCTACAATCACTGACCCCTTCAAAGGACCATACAAGCAAATACCAATGGATTTGCCACTATCTTAACTTATGCAATTAACAGGACTTTGGTGAGTTTCTACTTACATACATTACATTTCTACTAGTTCTACTGAATGGCAGTATAGTAGTTAAAATAAATTGTCATACACTGCAAAAAGCTGCTATTCTGCCCTTCCCTCTCTTGTTTTGGCCCCCAGTGAAACACTGCATTTAGGTTGTAGCATCACATTTCAAAAGAGACATAGAATAAAGAGAGGTCAGAGGAGAGCCACAAAGATGATAAAGGGTTTGGAAAATAAGACCTATGTGGACAGGTTAAGGGAAGTGGGCATGTTCTGTCTGGAGAGGAGAAGACTAGGGGGAGACATAACTGTCTGCAGATTCGTTAAGGAATGTTATAAAGAGGATAGGGACCAATTCTCATTAGTCAATGAGGACAGAACAAGAAGGAATAGACTTCAATTCCACAAGGGAAAATTTACGTTAAATATAAGTACTAACTTTATAACAATATGAGTAGTTGGGAATGGCATCAGCTGCCAGGGGAGGCTGTGGAATCGCCATCATCCGAGAGGTTCAAGGCTGAAACCCCATACCCATTGATCAAGAATGACTTAGTAATAATAAAATCAATCCTGCTGTGATTCACAGGGATAGATTAGTGCCCCAGCATAGGTCCTTCCAACTCAAATGATTATATGATTAAGATACCAGCACCCAGGGAGAATCGATCTGTGTATAAGGGAGGGAAGAAAAACTCTTTACAAGCCACAGCTGTAAATCTGAAAATTAAGTAATCCAAGATGTTTAGCTAAGGGAAAAACTGAATCTGTTTAGGAGATATGCAGGGAGACTGAATTAAAGAGGCTAGCCTTTACCCTAAAATATTAATCTGACTTTTGTCAATGTTCCAAATGGAAAAATTGAGACCTACAGCATTATTAATTTTCCTGGCTAGTATTTAACTGGTATGCTGCAACAATATTTTAATTTATCATTCAGAACTTGGAATTTTCTCATGGTCTGAAAAATAAAACTGAAAGTAGGATAATTCTTAGAAAAATAATTTTTCCAAGTCATATTTACAGTCTTTTATTTTTAAAAACCACTTAAAAGCTATTTTTGCGTCATACACACCCAAGAGTTTTACTTGATGGGCGTACAGTTCTAATTAAGATCCATGATCCACATGATTAAGTCACAGGGTGGGTCAAAAGTTACCAATTCAATTTTTAATCTTAAAATTGATTTCTACATCTATGATTCCCGGAGTGAATTTCAGTATTAGCCACAGCATTCTATTTCTCCATGCTCTCTGCCTTATCACACTGCCTCTTGCCAACACTGCAGTAGTTATTCTGAATCTTTGAAAAGGCAGTATTTAATTTTTTAGTTCGATTTTCCCCTCTCCACCTTCCAGTTTACCTTTAAGAAAAAAACACACTGCCTTTTGCTCCCCTGAATAGACTGTGTTATTACTACCATCCACATCATCAGGGTTACCGTGCACTTGCTGTAGTAGATCATCCCTGTGCTGTCATGGTGATGATATATGATGGAAAAAGCCATCCATCTGAAGATGCGAGACACAAAGGCTGGAGCAATAATGAGGTAGCCCAGCACAGGCCCAGCGTGCACAGCAGTGGACATTCCCCCCCCTCCGACCCAAATAAATGGACTACTCTGTAAACTGAGAATCTTTAGATGGAAAGGAAAAGCCCTGGAAGATTTTTTTTCTTTTTTTTTTTTTTTTGCTTAGAGACCTTTTATATCTCCCCAAACATTAAAAAATGATGGGTTCCTGAATTAAAAACCTTTCAAAGCTTCTCACTGCTATTTCTCCTTTTATTTTTTTCTGTCTCTCATATATATGTTTTTCACTTTCTGTTCCTCTGCTGCTACCCCAGACTCAGACTCTGAGTATCATTCTCCTGGGCTACTGAAGTGTTCTCTTCACCCTCTGTTTCCTTTCTGCTCTAATACACCTTTCTTACCACGGCTAGACTAATCCTGGTAAATGCTGCCCTCATCACAACACTCTTCTAATCAGAGATTGTAAAATCTTCTCCATGCTCTATCAGAGTTCACATTCCCTAGCTTGACATTCAAGGCCCTGTAAAGTTTAGCTTTAGCTTGTTTTTCTTGCTGTAAGATCCCCTGCATTGCCAAATAGGACTCCTGGTCTTTCAGGATTTGCTTTCTTAACCATATGCTCCCTTGACAAATAGGGCACCTGGTATTTCAGAATAAGCTTTGACTTTTTATATCTTTATTCCTTGCTGGACCCGCCACCTGAGATGCAAAATAAATAATGAGGCAAGCTTTATCGCAAGACATGCTTGAATTCAAATGTGCTGGTTATGACCTAAGGCAGATTGCTTTGTCTCTCTGCCCTCAGTTTCTTCATCAGTAAAACGGGGATAACAATGTTATTTCAAAGAATCCTTGTGAGGAATGAATGAGAAAATGTATGTAAAGCACTTAGGACATGACAGTCAACAAAAGCAGCTTCTGTTGTATTGTTTTGACTTTATTATTAATATTTCATTTCATTCTTTAAAGGGATCCAAATGCTACCGTCTCTGTGAGGCTATGTCATTTTCCATCTCAGTTGAGTGTTCCCTCTTCTGCTGTAGTATAGCATTTTTACATGGCATCTGTTATAACCTGCCATCCCTTATATTTTACATGTAGGAAATGTAAGTCCTCCCAAAATGTCTTGGGGTTAGAAACTGTGTCTCTTACCTGTCTTCCATACCAACTAGAAGTGTCAATACATGATAGGTTTTCAACATTTTTTTTGAGTGAATCGTTGTTTTTATATATTCCTTGTCTTGCTCCGTGCCGGCTTAGAGAGCTTTTGGATTTTCTTGGAACAATATCTAACTATGATGGGATAAAAACTCAAGCACATTTTGTTTGGCAGGACAGATTAGTGCAATTGGCTGTTATGCTCTCAGGATGAAAGTCAAGTTAAAGCTAGTTTTGTGGTAAGACTTATATTCTACCTTCATCACTTAAACATTCTTTAATAGAAAAACATACTAACATCTTAATGTCTACTGGTACATCCTAATTTAAGTAACTGCATTTCTTCAAGCTGCTCTGCACTTAGTGGTACTATTTCTAAACCTAAGCAACTGGCATTCTGGTAAGTTTGTCCTCATTTCAGGTTTTAGGCCTTTAATTTTAATCCACTTTGCTCTAAGAAATATATCTACAACTCTACCACACGAAAAGTGTACCACTTTCAAGGTTTCTTCAAGTACTTTATATAAATTGATTCCTCCAAAAACACAATACATTTAGCAACTAAATTTTTTTATTTTCCAAGTTCATCACTGGTTTGATTACCAGCAAAATGGAAGTGGGGCTAGGAAGGGAATAAATTTTTCTTTAATTAATCAATTATTAACAATACAGGACTTATGCTTTTAAGATCACTGTTGCCAACAGGGGACTTTTAAGTCAAAACTCAACCCCTTTTCTACTTTTGGATTACTGGTCACTCTAAGTCACTACGGTATGATGCTGTCTGTCCACCAGTCTCCTCCACCAGCACTTTCTCCTGTTTTCCACTTCAGCAGGTTTACCTCTTCGACTTCCTGCCAGCCTTCGTAGACTTTGCCTGTGCTCTTTCCTTTTCTGCACTTACTTTTCCTCCATTATTTCACATTAACAGTTTCTTCTTTAGGAAACCTTGCCTAACTTATATCATACCCCACTCTACTGGTCAGTCTAGATCAGTCTCCATTGCTAGAAACATACTATTCTTCTCCTTTATGATATGTACTACAAGTGATATAAAAATCATTAATATGTGTTCACACTTGCTTAAGATATATTTCCCTGGATAAAACCTAAACTCAATGAGTGAAGAGAATATGTTTGCCCTACTTACATCTGTATCTCCAAGATCTAGCAAATAAAAAGCCCTCAATAAACTTTTCATGAGTGAATGGAGAAAATGTATCACTAAACTGGTCATTTCCCAGTGAAAAGTCAATAGTGAGATATCCATTCCTCCTGTCACTTCTGATATTAAAATAAAAAAACAAAAAAACAAAAAAACCTTTTCTTCTGCAAATACAACCTAAAAATCTTGCAGAGACTTTTATTTACTATGCTAAAATGAAGAAGGTAAATCAGAGAAAAAGGAAAAATAATCCCCTCCCCCAAAAAAGCAAACAAAAAACAAACAAAAAAACCCCTTTGTTTGCTTAGATTCAAAATGGGGGAATCATCACTTAAATGGCACTAACATTTTGTAGGTAATTTAATATAATTTTGAGCCAGGAAATACAGTGAAAACAGATAATTTTTCTTACTTATGGGGAACATTTACATCTGTAAAGCTCTTCCTGATTGGTAAGTTTTTTAAAATTGATGTATAGTTAATTTACAATGTTGTGTTAGTTTCAGTATATATATATATATTATATATATATTATATAATATATATATATATAATATATATCTGATTGGTAAGTTTTTAACAGTTTGATCTTCCTAGAGAGATGACATGAATTATCAAACCTTTCACCCAATTTGGGCTATTTGTTTAGTGGTTGTAAATTCCATGATTTAAATGACGGCTTTCATAATTTCTGGGTACCAGAAAAATGCTGATCTGATCTGTGGACTTCAAATATCTGACTGACACAACTCTGCTACGTGGCTTTAATTGTCTGAACCTAACTGCTCTTATTCTTCCTGTGTTAGGGAGGCTGCAGGTTGGGGAGCAGGTAACCAAGGGGCTGTGTGTCCTTCTACGGGCTCCATTTCTAGGGCCACATTTTTTTCTACCTGGACTTCTTGAATAAACATTTTTAGCGTAGGCTTCTCAAACTTGGACGTGCAATAAAGAGTATTTGCCTAAGTCACATCCAATAACTAAATTATTAAATTTACTCTATGGAGAGCATTATCAATAATGAAATTCTAGGGCTTCCCTTGTGGTGCAGCGGTTGAGAGTCTGCCTGCCGATGCAGGGGACGCGGGTTCGTGCCCCGGTCCGGGAAGATCCCACATGCCGCGGAGCGGCTGGGCCCGTGAGCCGTGGCCGCTGAGCCTGCGCTCTGCAACGGGAGAGGCCACAACAGTGAGAGGCCCGCGTACCACACAAAAAAATAATAATAATAATGAAATTCTATATGGGTTTATTGTTGCCCCTCCTGACATCAAACTAAGAGCCACTTTCACTCTTTTTGGAAAAGGATTGTTATGAGTGAGTAACGACAAGAAGGAGTTGACAAGTGTTCCTTAGTTAGAGGTAGACAGGGTCCTGGCTGTCTTACTGTCATGATAGGTTTCAGGCTATTCTCTTCTGCTTTTTCCCTCCTCTTACTGTGTGTGTAATGCAGTTGATGCCTACTAGTTACAAACATGGTCTCTGCCAGATTTGATTCTAGGGCTAATCTCCTTACAAGGAGTTTGGCATTGGGAAGATTTCCACTGTGTGCATTGTCTACCTTATTTGACCACTAATAGTACCCACTTCACAGAGCAAAATAAGGTAATATATGTGGAGTCTTTAGCACAGTGCCGTACATGTATTAAGAGCTAAGTATTAGCTATGATCACTGCACATGCTGTGGATTCTAGTTTTATGTTTTTGTCACCAAGTCTTTATGCAGTCATCTCTCTTTTCCTTATTTTGTTTATTTTAAATACTATTTTTAAAATTCTTTTGCCATTGCTCTTTCCAATTGTCTCACCCTTTTAGGCCAATCCAGGCACTGCTGCTGCTATTCTTTGCACAAACAGCCTTTTAGTCATCTCTCATTTCATGGGGTTTCTTCATGCTGCATGTAGGTTCAATGTGCTCATTGTGATGCTTTCTTCCGCTGCCACCTCTGGACCAAGGCTGTGCGTTCCACAGGCACCAATGGCCCTTTCATAGCCTGACTCCCAAAGGTTGCTATCCTGGCTCTGCTTGGCTCCTGCGCCTTAATTTACCAATCCAAAATCTCTCTCTTTCTCACCCACAGTGAGAGAAACTACATGTTTCCTACAGAAAAATCCCATAGTTTTGACAGTGCTGGAGGAAACGTAATTACTTCCCAGAAAGTACATACACGTACAGATATTAGTAAAACTATCCCACCCAATAATATTACTTAATCTCCGAGTACTTTCTAAGTTCTGATTTTAAATCATCCCAACATAACTATGATGTGGAATCAAGAAGTTGTTTCTTGTTTCTTCTCTGCTAACTGTTTGAAAGACCAGGTGAGTCTATTTTTATTTTTTAACTGTGTATTATTCATTGCATGTTTGTTAAATATGCAGGATCCATATGGCTACAGTCTACCTATCTCCTCAATTATTCCTAGATGTATTAGTACCTATAATAGGGGTTCTGTGATGATTAAATGACTTAACACATGGACAGTAATCATCACAGTGCCTGGAACATAGCATGCACACAAAGAGTATGTTATTATCCCTCAACCTTAGTGTGTACTTTTCACCTTAAAGTGAAAATTAACTTTTGCTTCAGGAGAAACAAGTTTTTATTGATGTAATATATATATCAGGAAATTGATAAAATACATAGTACAGAGTTTCAAATAATTCTCCCCCCCCACCCAAGATTACCAAGAAGCTAGAAATTGGATCCTTGGAGTAGACCTATATTAGATATAGTTCAACTGGATTGCTTCATATTTCCACTATGGTTCCTCATGATAGATCTCTGGAAACTCTCTATAGAAGAAAAGAGAAGTTAACTTATTTTTGTTCTAGGAAATCCAAGGAAATTTCAGATAGAAATGATAAAGTGACTTTCAGTGTGAATAATATTATCTTATTTAATGAGGGACAGATATGAAATGACATCCATTTTATTTTATTTTTTTGCCTCGGGCACTTCAACTCTAAAATAGATAATAGCTATATTAACTTTGTTTCTTATGCACATCTATGGTGTGATTAACATTTACCAAGCAACGATAATTTTCCTCATATTGAGAATTTGCATGTGTGTATGTTGCAGACAGAGAGGAAAAGGGCCTTCCATTCTTTTACCAAACTAGATAATTCAATTTCTGCCAGAGAAATGGTGCCTTTAATTGACTTTATACATCCAGTGTGAACCCAGATAAAAGTTCCCAAATGAATGTCTCTCACAGGTAAGAGGTTCCCTGAAGAACGGTGTAAGGAATGCAGTCTTTGCATACCCACATGTTACTGAAGCTCCCAGACATACATACTGAAGGTCATGTTAAAGGCTAGAACTCTCATGAATGGTGGGGAAACCTTCACTTCTGCACAAAAACATGGCTAAGTTCCCATCAAGTGTTTTTATGATCTGGCTCCTTTTGACTCCAGGAAATGAGTATAGAATTCATAAAGTACCATAAAATCTGACATAAAATAATAGAATCCTCATTGATTGATCTAAATCTTTGTCCATTTCTTGAAGAAAATCTATCAGTATTTTAGGACAAAAGTCACAATACTATGAAAATGGAATTTAAATCTGCTCAAGGTCCTCCAGTAAATTAAGGAAGAACTAAAACAATACATCTTTAGTTTATGAAGGAATTTGGAATAAAACTCATCTTTTAGCCCCAGACTTAAGTAACTGTTAAATATTAGGATATTTAGAAACAAAATCCATCATTTAGAGATGGCTTTTAAAAATGGTTAGACTTGTCAAATAAATAAATACAGAGGTAGGTAAGAAGAAAAAGTGCAAGAAGAAAAGAAAGAGAAATAAGTAAAAATGAAAGAAAGAAAATTTGAAGAAAAAGGAAAGTTATGAACATTCCAAGGGGAATTTAAAAATATATATTTCACTGGACCATAAAACACACCTTAACAAATATAAAAGACTAGAAATTATACAATGTACACTCTCAGACTTGAATGGAACTAAGCTAGAAATCAGTAATAGCTGGAAAATCTTAAAATATGTGGAGATTAAACAATACACTTCTAAATAAAACATGGGTCAAAGCAGAAGTCTCAAGAAAAATTTAAAATATTTCAAACTAAATAAAAATGAAAATAAAACTATCAAAATGGGTGGGATGCAGTGAAAACAGTACTTAGAGGAAAATATTAGCCTTGAGTACATATATTAGAAAGAAGAAAGACCTAAAACCAATTAATTTAAACTTCCACCTTAGAAAACCAGGGGAAAAAAAGAGCAAAATGAGCAGGAGAAAGTAAATAATAAAAATTAGAGCAGAAATCAATGAAATTGACAGTAGAAAATCAATAAAGCAAAACAACAAAACCAAAATCAAGAGGTTCTCTATATACCACCAATATCCAATTAGAAAATATAGTAGAAAGAATATTTTATTCACAGTAAATGCAAAAATATAAATTTTCCAGTAATAAATACAAAAATGTGCATAAACAATATGATACAGCTACATAATTTACTAAATTTTATAAAATAAAATAATAAAATAAATGGAAAGCTATCTTAATGTGTGTACTCAAAAATAAGCAAGATGTATTTTTAAGGAAAATTAAAATAAAATTTTTATATTTATTTATTTAATTCTTTAAAATAAAATTATTTAAAATGTTATCAGAAAACAAATAACATTAATCCAAACATTTTAGGTAAAAAATTAGAAAATATTTTTATGCTCAAATATTTAAATATAGTATAAAATTAAATAATGTGAATGTAGGAATAATTATTAAAATCAATAGAAACCTCATAAATTGGTTTAACTATTGACATCAATTTGATATACAGTGAAGATATGATTTTTAAATCAGTGGGCAAAAAAAGGAATACTTTATTAATTGACCTGGAAATATTTGCTATTGAAGGAAAAAAGGAGGTTCAGATTACTCTACATAAAACCAGGGCAAATTTAGGATCACTCTTTTAAGAAATTAAATATGAAAAATGAAACCATAAAATACCAGAGGAAAGTAGAGGTAAATATTATCAGAATGAGTATATATTCTTATGCAAAAATGATAAATAAAAGTTGATGAAACTGACAACAGAAAAATATAAAATTTCTGCATGGTGAATATGTCATAAATAAAATTAGAAGTAAGCAACAAACTGGGAAATATATGCGGACAAATTATTAATTTCCTTAATAACAACAAGATGTTCAAATAGGAGGGAAAATGTTAAACATCCAAATTTTAAAAATTGCAAAGAAACTTGATCTGGCGATTCACAAAAGAAGAAATACAAATGATCAATAAACTTAGGAACTCGCGTTCAAACTATGTTATCAAAGATGCAAAAATTTAATTATTAATGAGTTCCCCCCTTTTTCTTACTATTTTACTAATCATACTAGTAACGATTAAACATGTATATATATATAATCCCTTGATTGTTCAAGGAAATTATACCCTTATAAACTGATAGTAAAATGTTAAAATTTTCCTGAAAAATAACTTGGCAGTATGAATCAAAAGCCTCAAAAATAATGCGCATTTACTTTCAACCAACAATAAAAAAATAATCACAGATGTCTTTACAGTTATGATAGTGAAAAATTGCAGCCAATCTAAATGTCCAAAGAGGAAATTGGTAAAATAAATTATAGCATAGGTATATGATATAGCCTTCAGAAATATTTAATTTCATAGTAAATTGTTCATGATGAATTGTTATTAAAAAGATAAGTTACAGAATAGTATTATAACACACTCCCAATTTTGTATAGCCAACAGAAAAATATATATAAATGATTGTGTGTTTGCAAAGGTGTAGTTATATACAAACAGTAATAGTTATTCTGGATTTTAAGATTATAGATGGTTTGTCTTTCTGTCAAAGTTTTCTGCTTTGGAAAAAACTGATTCAAACAATAAAACTTGAATTTTGACCTCAAATAAATAAAAATTAATAAGCCTGTGACACTGATTAAAGATGAGGTAGCAAAATGCAATTAATAGTATTTCTAAAGAGGAACGTACTTTAAAACTCAATGATATGCTGTTTTAAAATATGCAACACATTTAGAATGAAGTGTTAAAGGGATGGTAACTTCACTAATAGCACTTTACAAAATGGTGTACATAATGACACCATCAAGTTTCACTCCCCAAAAACGCAATGGTTGCCAACCTTCAAACTACTTTAATTTGATAAATTCAAGAATCACAAGAGCAATATTGTAAGGCACCTGCCAAAATCATAAACCATTGATTATCTTGATTATCACTATGGAACATGCTATTTCCCAAACCAGTTATCATTGTTGCTATGTTACAGAGGCAGATACTTCAGATGAAGTATCTGAACAACCCATCTATAAACTTCAGCATAAAAGTGCTGAATAACAACACCAATGTCTATTGTTGTACCTCCCTAAAGGTGGGTGTTTATGAGAAATGTCCAGAGGACAAAAGTAAGGTATGGAATTGGACAACACCCCGTTGGTAACTTACATCCTGAAACAAGACATTCGATTACCCTTATCATTATCTCTGCTTGCTAAGCAGAGCTCCCAAAGCTATTAGTGGTCATAAAATTACCCAGCTGTTTTTTAAATTCAACCATAGTATTTGACTCAGTGACCTCTTTAGTCAATGAATTTCACAGGTTGACTATACACATTTATAAGGCATTATTTACCTCAATTTGTTCTGAATTTACTGCCCTTATTTTTATCAGGTATCTCCTTGTTCTCATCTTATTATGGAACAAGGTTAAAAAAGAAAAAAAGGTGTCCTTTGTAATTTTGAAACTTCAATCAAGGACTTTTCTAAAATACACCAGATTTTAGAATCTTTTATTAGGAAAATGAAAAATCTAGCTATATTCCATCTATTTCCTATTAATATTTTATTCTCACCATGACTTTTTATTACTTGTCTGTGAATTCAATGCCTGTTATACCTCATCATTCGATTTCTTTCATATTATTAACAGCACAAGAATGACAATCGTGAATATACATCTTTTTTCCATAAGAAAACTCAAGTTTGTAATGATGTGAAATGATTAAACTCTTACTAATACCATGTTTTTCTATTAATTGAAATATTTGTCTTGGTAAAACCAATTCATTCAAAATACTTAAATTTCAAGCTAACTGAACCAGAGCTTCAATAAGTTACCTTCAGTAAGATTGTTTTGGCATTATCTTGTTTAGAGTAGATACCCACAAAGTTGCTCTTCATGAACTGGGCACATGTTTCTCACCACAATATTGAGAGATATTCTCATAACTCAGAGAAATAATTTCTATATATGAAATTTATGTGTTTTTGCAGTATCGTATTTTGCAGTTACGAGTAGTTATGCTGAACTAAAATTAGCCATTTTCAAGTATACGGTTAAGTTAGCTATTTTCAGATATACAGTTAGGTATAATTTTCTTTCACATAGTACCTTCTTTTATAGTTGAAAATATTTGCAAATTCTGTTGTGTGTTGTCATGTTCATTCAAGAATCCCTCATTCATGTAATAAAGATATTTGGAAGTACTTTAGAAATAAAGTGAAATTTGCATTTCTCTAATAATTAGAGATGTTGAGCATCTTTTCATGCCTTTTGGCCATCTGTATGTCTTCTTTGGAGAAATGTCTATTTAGACCTTCTGCCACTTCTTTGACTGTTTTTTTTTTCATATTGAGCTGTATGAGTTATTTGTATACTTTGGAGATTAATCTTTGTTGGTTGTTTTGTTTGCAAATATTTTCTCCCATTGTACAATGGGAGAAACTACAATGAGGTATCACCTCATACCAGTCAGACTGGCCTTCATCAAAAAGTCTACAAATAATAAATGCTGGAAAGGATGTGCAGGAAGGGCACCCTCCTACACTGTTGGTGGGAATGTAAATTGGTGCAGCCACTATGGAGAACAGTATGGAGGTTCCTTAAAAAACTAAAAATAGAACTACCATATGATCCTGCAATCCCACTCCTGGGCATATATCAGGAGAAAACCATAATCCAAAAGGATACATGCACCCTAATGTTCATTGCAACACTATTTACAATAACTAAGACATTGAAGCAACCTAAGTGTCCATTGACAGATGAATGGATAAAGAAGATGTGTTATATATACACAATGGAATATTACTCAGCCATAAAAAAGAATGAAATAAGTCCATTTGCAGCAAATGGATGGACCTAGAGATTATCATACTAAGTGAAGTAAGCCAGCAAAGGTGAATATCATATGATATCACTTATATGTGGAATCTAAAAATATGATATAAATGAACTTATTTACAAAACAGAAATAGACCCACAGACATAGAAAATAAACATGATTACCAAAGGGAAAGCAAGGGAAGGATAAATTAGAAGTTTGGGATTAAAACATACACACTACTATATATAAAATAGATAACCAACAAGGAGATACTGTATAGCACAGGGAACTATACTCAATATCCTGTAATAACCTATAATGGAAGAGAATGTAAAAAAATGTATATATATATGTATAACTTAATCACTTTGCTGTACATCCTAAACTAATGCAACATTATAAATCAATGATATTTCAATAAACATTTTTAAAAAAAGAAGTAAAGGTCTAGATATAGAATGAAAAAGAAGAAAGTACTTCAAATGTACAAATGAGCAAGATTCTGATTTCAGGTTTCTGGTTGGCTTATAAAGAAGATTGTAAACTCTTCTATGCAAGTGGCCACATTTATGTTTTTCATTACCAAGTGTCAGAAATCATGTTTAAAGAAAGTCCAAGATAGGATGCGCTCAAAAAAAAAAGAAAAAGAAAAGAAAGATAGAAAGAAAGTGAGACATGATGCATACATACAAACAAAACACAAGGAAACAAAAGAGTAGGCCCTCCTTGCTGTTTAGTCTCTCTTAAGGATAGTACAGAGAACAAATGTGTTATGAAAATACAAGTTTCTCTGTTTCAGCTCCGACATACTAAATCAAACTAATCAAACTCTTAGTGTTGTGGGACTAAGGAACCAGCCTTTAAAACTAACTCCTTATCTGTGCTCATCACAATTCTCTTTAGACCCCCTTCTCAATTTTAACTTTTCCCTGGGAAATCTCTTCCATACCTGTACCAGCTATATACTTGCTGGAGTTTTATCTCCAGCTTGGGTTCACTTGTGAGTACCAGATGTCATCTTCTGGTTTGTCCCCAATGAAGTAATGACTTTCCCCTAAAATCTTGCTTTTATCTAGTTTCTTGCAGTGAATGTTTACATCACTTGTTTTAGTGCCAAAGTCGGAAACTATTGATTATCTTTTCTTTTTCCAGCTTCCCTTTAATATTTAAGTAGTAAAATTTTTGTCTTATCCATTATTGGATATCTCTTGGGTTTTATGTTTAGAAAATATACTCATCCCTGAGATCAGATAAACCATGCTTCCTATTAAATGATGAAGCTTGATTGCTAAATTGTGGACCAGGGTTAGAGACCCAGGATGCCTGAAAAGTGGCTCCACTGAGGAAAAAGCCGAAGACTATTTTATAGCAGCAAGCATAATTCAAATCATAATTAATATCAACAGAGGTTTAACTGAATGAACCCTTGTTGAACATAAGAACTGTAAGACGTTGAAGAGGAACCTATTCTAAAGAATTGTGGAAGTCTATAAATAAAAAATAAGAAAGTCAAAACTATTAGAAGTCTATGGTGCCTCATCTTCTTATAATGGTTAACTCTAAGTATTGGTCAAAGTTTTCCATTTATGAAAACATAGGTTAATAGGTTTGGAATAAAACAATATTTATGTTTATCTTTTTCTTACAGTTAAATTAGAATTAAGTTGCTTTCAGACACATTTTTACAGAAATTAATTATAATATTCTAGAGGCCAAAACCTGCCATTTTGAAAGCCCTCATTCACTCTGCTCTTCTGAAATACTGGTAGAAGGGACTCTTGGAAAAGCATGTCCCACTTTGACAATATCACAGATTCTTCCACTTTCTTAAGTTAAATTTTCTTATTAATTTGGCTGTACTAATTACCAAGATGTCCACTCAGAAGAAAACATTTAAGGTAGTAATATGTTCTGTCACTACCTCAATACAAATGCAAAATTTTATTATTGGTACTTGCAGATGAAATTTCCTTCCCAAAACAAATACAGAATGGCAGTTATTTTTATCACCAGTTCAGAAGCAATATCTAACAGTTTATGCGTTTTGTGTGTGTACAGTAGTTGAGAATTTATTCTATATCAGATCACTATCTTTTCATCCTTGTGTACAGCTTTGATGAATACTCTAAAACAGTTTTAATTATGTAACATTTGGTACATACTAATGCAGGTTATAAAGCAAAAAAAAAAAAATAGAGCATCATCGATAATGTGGCTTCAATGGGTATGTGATCCCACTTGATCCCACTCTTCTACTCTTCCAACATAGGTAGAACCCTTCTGAAATCTGTTTACCATTTCTTTGCTTTTAAAAAATAGTTTGATGATATGTCACTCAGCAGATTTTAAAAATTCATTCATGTGGTTTCATAAAACTGAAATTCATCTATTTTCACTGTAATCTAAAATTCCATTGTGTGATTCTTCCAAATTTTTTCCCATTCTGTTGATAGTCATTTGGGTTGTCTTAAGTTTTTACTATTAAGAGGAATAGTATTATGAATGTTCTTGTACAGGTCTTGTGGTACATATGCATAAAGGTTCTCTATGGTGTAGATCTCAAAGTGGAATTGTTGAGTTGTAGGGAATGAGAATTTTCATACTTAAAATACAATGCCAAATTATTTTCCAAAAGGATTGTACTAATTTACACCCCTTCTAGCAACATATGAACATTCTTATTTATTTATATAGTTTTCCCATTTTTATATTGGGTTGTTTATCTTTTTCTTATTGATTTGTAAGAGTTCTTTATATAATCTGTATTATTAAAGTTCAAATAAATAAATGAGTTTAAAAAGTATTTCTGTTTTTATTTTGGGGGAAGATTTTTATAAAGTTAAAATGATTTGTTCTTTGAAAATGTCATAGCATTTTCCTATAAAACAGTAGAGAATTATATAAGCAGTCAGTTCTCAGCCTAGTTTCTTCTCCTTAGTTTGAGACTTTTTATTTTAAATGCTATTTTGATTGTTTCATTATACTTTTTGTTCTGCAAAAATATACTATTCCTAAGGTTGGAATGAGTTAGTTTCTGATGTCTCATATATATTTTTCTGCCTTTATCTGTGAATGGATTTTTTTCCATAACTTTTGGCACACTCTTAACTATAATTGAATATTATTTATTTTCTATTTCTTCTATGTCTCTTTCTTTAACTCTAATTAGATATATGCTAGATATCTCCATTCTATCCTAAATATATCTTAATCTTTCTTTTATATGCTCACATTTTGTCTGTGTTTCATTTTGGAATTTCTCTCTGTAAATTTTCTATTTCACAAATTCTCTCTTCAATTGTCTATAATATTTACACTAAGACATTCAATTTACAATTCAGTGATTATATTCTTAATTCTAAATTTCTATTTTGTTTTATCCCAAATCTGCCTTTTGAATTGCTTTTTATAGCCATATTTTCATGTCATTTTGTGATTTCATCTTGGCACTTCATACATTTTGTTTATATTTTACATTATCTAATAAATCCAATGTCTGATATCCTTGGATTCTAATCTCTTGCTGTTTCTATATATGTTTTTGACATTTGATTATAAACTTATTTTACTGATCATAACTGATAAAAATCTTGCTATATTACATTCATTCTTCGAAAAAAATAATTTATGATTTTTATTCAGAGTCAAAGGATGCTATCAATCTGGTATCATTTTATTTCCCTCCAAACTTCATACTTAATGGTAGAGTTTTAGTTCCCACACTGTTCCAAACAACCCATGTTTAGCAAATACAATTATTTGCCTCAATTCTGCCTATCTTTCAAGTTTGTATATTTTATCAAAGAACTCATTAATATTGGTATGATTTTTAAGTTTAAAACTTACATTTCAACATCACTATGCAATAAGCAGGTAGCAAAGAGTAGGTAAGCTGTGTCATAACTTGTTATTAATTACAGACATATAGGCTATGTTTATATGATACTTAAACAACAGGTGGAATCTGTGACATTATTAAAACTAGTTGCCAATCTGAAGAAAAAAGTAATTACTACAAATTATTTAGTCATAGCAATTGCCATATTGAATGCCAGAGAAGAGAGTAGGATTTGCAGCTTTCTGTTCTCCAAATTAAAGCATCAAAGAAATCACTCTGTTGCTAAATACTGGCTGTTCTGCAAGTACAATTTAAAAAAAAAAAGCAAGTGTATCTTTATTTTCCAGCCATAATATTAGTAACTGCTTTGAATTTTAAATTATTCATTTTGCCTCAAATATACCAAGAGTTTAACATTTTGTGATGGTCCTTCACTGTAGTATTCTTATTTTTAAAACAAAATACGGGGCTTCCCTGGTGGCACAGTGGTTAAGAATCCGCCTGCCAATGCAGGGGACACAGGTTCGAGCCCTAGTCTGGGGAGATCCCACATGCTGTGGAGCAACTAGGCCCGTGAGCCACAACTACTGAGCCTGCGCGTCTGGAGCCTGTGCTCTGCAACAAGAGAGGCCACGACAGTGAGAGGCCCGCGCACTGCGATGAAGAGTGGCCCCCGCTCGCCACAACTGGAGAAAGCCCTCGCACAGAAACGAAGACCCAACACAGCAAAAATTAATTGATAAGCTCCTACCCCCAACATCTTCTTTAAAACAAAACAAACAAACAAAAAAAACAACAAAAAAACAAAAATACGAATATTGTACCCAGGCACTTTATTTCCAACTAACAATTCCTCTGTAGAAATATCCTTAATACTTGAGCTCTTAAAGACAACTACAGATTTGAAAACAAAACAAAACAAAACAAGACTTGGGAAGAAAAATGCTTTGGTTTTCATGCTACTTCTTTCAAGTCCTTTTCTTTCTTGCATTTGTTGTTTCTTTCAGGCCTTTACAAGTCCTTTCTTCAGTTATCTTTTTAATTTTTCAATCCAAGACTGGTTTTACAAGTTCTTAGAAAAAACAGTTGAGTGTAGAGTTATCACAGGGGTGACATTATACAAAGAACCAAACAAAATCACAGACAATTTAATCAGGTTGTCCCAAGTCATATGACACAAAATTTTTTAAAAAGAAACCTTTACCAAAGAAGCACGTTTGGATTCTGTTTTCAAAACCTTCTGAACCATCTCTTGGAGTCAGCAGAGCAGGCTGTGGCTGTGGACTTCAGCACAACTATGTATATATATATATATATATATGTATATATAAAAAAGAAACCTTTACCAAAGAAGCACGTTTGGATTCTGTTTTCAAAACCTTCTGAACCATCTCTTGGAGTCAGCAGAGCAGGCTGTGGCTGTGGACTTCAGCACAACTATATATATATATATATATATGTATATATAAATATATATGTATATACACATATAAAAGCTACATAGGTAGCTCACATCCCCTGGGCTAAACTCCTTAGCATAGGTTATGGTCATTAGGTACTGGTTCTCCTCAATGTCCAAGGTTAATTTTATTGATGATTTCTCTTGGTAATAAGATTTAAAATAGTGCTTTTTCACTTATGTTAGGATAATAATTCAGGCCCGTGTCCTGTATTGTACCATGCATGTAAGAAGAGGAACCCTGTGTGGTGGCTATGTCTCTATTTGTACTTCATAGTTAATTTGTACAACAGTGAAACAGTAAAACTGGCAGCAGTGACAGGCTGTATAGAAATGATGTGTTCAACCGCTCCTACAGAGAGGCAGCCATGAGGCTGTGGGAACGAGAGACAGCAGTCCCTTGTAAAATTGCTACATATATATACATATATATGTATATCAAGTAGTAGGCTGTATTTCAGCGAGGATTCTCTACCTTGACCCTGTGAAGTATTGACTGCATTAGTGTGGTGGCCAGCATTCCACTATCCAGAGGACAGTTGGAATTGCCTTGCTTCTCAGGAGGCGTTAGTCTCCACTGGAGGAAATGTACATTCACCCTCCTAGGCTTCTGCTCTGAGACTGTGCAAATGTTTTCCCTTGACAGCTCAGAAACTCCTCTCATCCATCGGGATCTCACTGCACATGGGACATTTAAATCTCAGAACAAGAAGTGTTTGTGAAGGGGTGCATGATGTTGAAAATAGGAGATACGGCCTTGGCTTTGAGTGGATACAGAAAAGGAAAGCTAAGCCATTTATTTGGTGTTAAATTATTAGAATTCCTGTCAGAAGAATAAAGTGAGTAGTACAAATCCCCTTCCTTTCATGGTGGGGACCAGAACGGAGCACTCTGCCTTTATCATTGGAAAATGTTAAAATGACAACATTTAGAAAGGCTTCAGAAAACATATTGTTTAAGTTCTTGCAAGAAGAAGTGTCTAAAGAAGTGGGAAAAAATTGGAAGGGGGCAAGAGGGTTAAAGAGAAAGAGAGAGAGAGAAAGGGGGGGTGGGGAGAAAGAGAATATCATAGATCACATGGAAGGCTCAAAAAATTAAAACAAACCAGTATATCCAAAATAATAGAAAAAAGGCAGGAGACCTTTGAAAGTTTCCATTTATTAAATGATCAAATAAACTCCATTTTGAGAAAAAGAACAAGAAGAAAAAAGGTATAAATTTAGACTTGTGAGTGCAAAAGAAACTGGAGTATTAATATGTAAATCCTCTTAAATAATATACAATTTATTTAAACTCTTCAAGGTAAACATGTATCAGCTTGGCATGGGAGATGTTTCTGAGGTATTTATATTGATATATGTGATTATATTGATGCTCTTGTTTGAAAATTAGGCAATTTTCTCACATTGTTTGGTTTTATTTTTAAATGTGATGCTTGACTGGGCACCATCCATTCATCAAAAGTACCAAGGTTTCCTATTAATTCTAGGAGGTTTTCTTCCATGGTTAGCAAGTAATCTACTGGTTATTTCCTAAAGAGTTCCATAGAAGTAGAGGGATTATTTATTATTTGCTTGCCATGTCTCAGATACCATTTTAAGTGTATGAGAAATATTAATATGTTTTATCTTCATAGTAATCCTATGCCATAGCTAGTGTAATTATATGAGGCACAAATTGACTAATTCACCTGTGCAAATTCACCTGGGTGCAGCTAGTGGCAAACCTACCTTCCAAGCCCATGCTCTGACTCCACGGTCTTCTGAGCTGTAAACCACTACATTGGACTGGCCAGAGGAGAACAATGAAAGAGAACCTATATTTTCTTTTCCATCCTAATTTCAGTTTTATCTGAACTTCAAAGCTATTACAAACAAATAAAGCAAAATAACAAAAAATATTTGGAGGTCATAGCTAATAATGCCTGTCAAATAATCAAACAGGTGATCTTGTAATGATTATCCAGGTTTGAATGACCTAAATTTTACACAAATACTCTGAAACAAGCATGATCTAGGTTAGTGCTGAATTCTTTAAAACGTGCTGCTACATTCACCAGTTGTAAATGTCCATAGGGCCCCCAACTTTACTCCATGAAAAGTGATCTGAAGGGATTATATTCATTTTCTGTTACTGATTCCATTGCATTTTAATGTACCAAAGAGGAAGATTTAAGACCAGTTAATTTCTGACTTAGCCCTAGAATTAGCTTACTCCTCCCACCTCTTCAATCTCTAAAAAAAAAAAAAAAAAAAGAAAGAAAACCAGAATAATTTAAAAAGTGTATATACAGTTGACCCTTGAACAATTCAGGGGTTAGGGATACCACCCCTCCATGAGGTCGAGAATCCATGTATATAGCTTACAGTTGGCCCTCTTTATAAGCAGTTCCTCCATAACCGAAGTTCTTCCAGATCTGTGGGTCTGCCTTCATGGATCATGTAGGAACTGTAGTATTTACAATTGAAAAAAAAAATCTGCATATAAGTGGACCTGTGCAGTTCAAACCTATGTTGTTCAAGGGTCAACAGAATATTATATATATATCCCATAAAATATCTTACGTTACTCTAATCCCAAAGATATCTGGAAGCTAGAAAAACAAAAGAAATTAAATATAGAGAAAAGAGAACATTCTATAAAAATTTTCAAACCACTCAGATTGGGATGACACTAAAGGCCCTTTGAGGGAAAAGGCCAGGAATGCTTTCACTGTCATTTCAAGACCTACAATTATGTAAGCTATTCCTTTTATTTATTTTTTAACATCTTTATTGGAATATAATTGCTATACAGTGCTGTGTTAGTTTCTGCTGTATAACAAAGTGAATCAGCTATACATATACATATATCCCCATATCTCCTCCCTCTTGCGTCTCCCTCCCACCCTCCCTATCCCACCCCTCTAGGTGGTCACAAAGCACGGAGCTGATGTCCCTGTGCTATGCGGCTGTTTCCCACGAGCTATCTATTTTACATTTGGTAGTGTATATATGTCCATGCCACTCTCTCACTTCCTCCCAGCTTACCCTTCCCCCTCCCCATGTCCTCAAGTCCATTCTCTGTGTCTGCATCTTTATTCCTGTCCTGCCTTTAGGTTCATGAGAACCATTTCTTTTTCAGATTCCATGTATATGTGTTAGCATACAGTAGTTGTTTTTCTCTTTCTGACTTACTTGACCCTGTATGACAGACTGTAGATCTATCCACCTCACTACAAACAACTAAATTTCATTTCTTTTTATGGCTGAGTAATATTCCATTGTATGTATGCGTCACATCTTCTTTATCCATTCATCGGTCGATAAAGACTTAGGTTGCTTCCTTGTCCTGGCTATTGTAAATAGGGCTGCAATGCACATTGTGGTACATGTCTCCTTTTGAATTATGGTTTTCTCAGGGTACATGCCCAGTAGCGGGATTGCGGGGTCATATGCTAGTTCTATTATTAGTTTTTAAGGAACTTCCATACTGTTCTGTGGTGGTTGTATAAATTTATATTCCCACTAACAGTACAAGAGGGTTCCCTTTTCTCCACACCCTCTCCAGCATTTATTGTTTGTAGAATTTTTGATGATGGCCATTCTGACTGGTGTGAGGTGATAACTCATTGTGCCTTTGATTTGCACTTCTTTAATGATTAGTGATGTTGAGCATCCTTTCATGTGTTTGTTGGCAATCTGTATGTCTTCTTTGGAGAAATGGCTGTTTAGGTCTTCTGGGCTGTTTGTTTTTTTGATGTTGAGCTGCATGAGCTGTTTGTATATTTTGGAGATTAATCCTTTGTCACTGGCTTGGTTTGCAAATATTTTGTACCATTCTGAGGGTTGCCTTTTCGTCTTGTTTATGGTTTCATTTGCTGTGCAAAAGCTTTTAAGTTTCATTAGGTCCCATTTGTTTATTTCTGTTTTTATTTCCATTTCTCTAGGAGATGGCTCAAAAAAGATCTTGCTGTGATTCATGTCATACAGTGTTCTGCCTATGTTTTCCTCTAAGAGTTTTATAGTGTCTGGCGTTATCTTTAGGTCTTTAATCCATTTTGAGTTTATTTTTGTGTAAGGAAATGTTCTAATTTCATTGTTTCACATGTAGCTGTCCAGTTTTCCCAGCACCATTTGTTGAAGAGGCTGTCTTTTCTCTATTGTATATTCTTGTCTCCTTTATCAAAGATAAGGTAACCATATATGTTTGGGTTTATCTCTGGGCTTTATATCCTGTTCCATTGATCTATTTTTCTGTTTTAGTGCCAGTACCATACTGTCTTAATTACTGTAGCTTTGACATCTAGTCTGAAGTCAGAGAGCCTGATTCCTCCAGCTCCGTTTTTCTTTCTCAAGATTGCTTTGGCTATTTGGGGTCTTTTGTGTTTCCATACAAATTGTGCAAATTTTTATTCTAGTTTTGTGAAAAATGCCATTGGTAGTTCATGGGGATTGCATTGAATCTGTAGATTGCTTTGGGTAGTATAGTCATTTTCACAATGTTAATTCTTCCAGTCCAAGAACATGATATATCTCTCCATCTGTTTGTATCATCTTTAATTTCTTTCATCAGTATCTTATGGTTTTCTGCATGCAAGTCTTTTGTCTCCTTAGATAGGTTTATTCCTAGGTATTTTATTCTTTTTGTTGCAATGGTGAATGGGATTGTTTCCTTAATTTCTCTTTCTGGTCTTTTGTTGTGAGTGTATAGGAATGCAAGTGATTTTTGTGCATTAATTTTGTATCCTACTACTCTACCAAATTCATTGATTAGCTCTAGTAGTTTTCTGGTAGCATCTTTAGGAATCTCTATGTATAGTATCATGTCATCAGCAAACAGTGACAGTTTTACTTCTTTTCCGATTTGGATTCATTTCATTTCTTTTTCTTCTCTGATTGCTGTTTCTAAAACTTCCAAAACTATGTTGAGTAACAGTGGTGACAGTGGGAAACCTTGTCTTGATCCTGATCTTAGAGGAAATGGTTTCAGTATTTCACCATTGAGAATGATGTTGTCTGTATGTTTGTCACATATGGCCTTTATTATGTCGAGGTAGGTTCCCTCTATGCCTACTCTCTGGAGAGTTTTTATCATAAATGGGTGTTGAATTTTGTCAAAAGCTTTTTCTGCATCTATTGAGATAACCATATGGTTTCTATTCTTCAATTTGTTAATATGGTGTATCATATTGGTTTGTGTATATTGAAGAATCCTTGCATTCCTGGAATAAACCCCACTTGATTATGGTGTATGATCCTTTTAATGTGCTGTTGGACTTTGTTTGCTAGTATTTTGTTGAGGATTTTTGCATCTATGTTCATCAGTGATATTGGCCTGTAGTTTCCTTTTTCAGTGACATATTGTCTAGTTTGGTATCAGGGTAATGGTGGCCTTGTAGAATGAGTTTGGGAGTGTTCCTCCTGCTGCTACGGTTTGGAAGCGTTTGAGAAGGTTAGGGGTTAGCTCTTCTATCTATGTTTATCAGAGATTTGGGCCTGTATTTTCTTTTTTGTGTGACCTATGGCTTGTTTTGGTATCAGGGTAATGGTGGCCTTGTAGAATGAGTTTGGGAGTGTTCCTCCTGCTGCTACGGTTTGGAAGCGTTTGAGAAGGTTAGGGGTTAGCTCTAGTTTTATTTATCTTTGCTATTGTTTCCTTCATTTCTTTTCATTTATTTCTGATCTCATCTTTATGATTTATTTCCTTCGGCGAACTTTGGGTTTTTTTTTGTTTTTCTTTTCCTAATTGCTTTAGGTGTAAAGTTAGGTTGTTTATTGGAGATATTTCTTGTTTCTTGAGGTGGGATTTTATTGTTATAAACTTCCCTCTTAGAACGGCTTTTGCTGCATCCCATTGGTTTTGGGTTGTCGTGTTTTTATTGTCATTTGTTTCTAGGTATTTTTTGATTTCCTCTTTGATTTCTTCAGTGATCTCTTGGTTATTTGGTAGCGTATTGTTTAGCCTCCATGTGTCTGTATTTTTTACAGTTTTTTTTCCTGTAATTGACATCTAGTCTCATAGCGTTGTGGTCAGAAAACTTACTTGATATGATATCAATATTCTTAAATTTAGCGAGGCTTTATTTGTGACCCAAGATATGATCTATCTTGGAGAATGTTGTATGAGCACTTGAGAAAACAGTGTATTCTGTTGTTTTTGGATGTAATGTCCAATATATATCAATTAAGTCTATCTAGTCTAATGTGTCATTTAATGCTCGTATTTCCTATTTAGTTTCATTTTGGATGATCTGTCCATTGGTGAAAGTGGGGTGTTAGTCCCCTGCTATTATTGTTTTACTGTCGATTTCCCCTTTTATGGCTGATAGCATTTGCCTTATGTATTGAGGCTCCTATGTTGGGTGCATAAATATTTACAATTGTTATATCTTCTTCTTGGATTGATCCCTTGATCATTATGCAGTGTCCTTCTTATCTCTTGTAATAGTCTTTATTTTAAAGTCTACTTTGTCTGCTATGAGTATTGCTATGCCAGCTTTTTTTTAATTTCCATTTGCATGGAATATCTTTTTCCATCTCTTCACTTTCAGTCTGTATGTGTCCCCAGGTGTGAAATGGGTCTCTTGTAGACAACATGTATATGGGTCTTGTTTTTGTATCCATTCAGTGGTGTCAAAAGACACCAGTCTGTGTCTTTTTGTTGGAGCATTTAATCCATTTACATTTAAGGTAGTTATCGATATGTATGTTCCTATTACCATTTTCTTAATTGTTTGGGGTTTGTTACTGTAGGTCTTTTCCTTCTCTTGTGTTTCCTGCCTAGAGAAGTTCCTTTAGCATTTGTTGTAAAGCTGGTTTGGTGGTGCTGAATTCTCTTACCTTTTGCTTGTCTGTAAAGATTTTAATTTCTCTGTTACATCTGGATGAGATCCTTGCTGGGTAGAGTAATCTTGGTTGTAGGTTTTTCCCTTTCAACACTTTAAATATGTCCTGCCACTCCCTTTGGGCTTGCAGAGATTCTGCTGAAAGATTAACATTATGTGCATTCCCTTGTATGTTATTTGTTGCTTTACCCTTGCTGCTTTTAATATTTTTTCTTTGTATTTAATTTTTATAGTTTCATTAATATGTGTCTTGGCGTGTTTCTCCTTGGATTTATCCTGTATGGGACTCTCTGAGCTTCCTGGACTTGATTGACTATTTCATTTCCCATGTTAGGGAAGTTTTCAACTATAATCTCTTCAAATATTTTCCCAGTCCTTTTCTTTTTCTCTTCTGCTTCTGGGACCCCTATACTTTGAATGTTGGTACGTTTAATGTTGTCCCAGTGGACTCTGAAACTGTCCTCAATTCTTTTCATTCTTTTTTCTTTAATCTGCTCTGCAGTAGTTATTTCCACTATTTTATCTTCCAGGTCACTTATCCGTTCTTCTGCCTCAGTTATTCTGCTAATGATTCTTTCCAGAGAATTTTTTTTTTTGGTACGCGGGCCTCTCACTGTTGTGGCCACTGTTGTGGCCTCTCCCATTGTGGAGCACAGGCTCCAGATGCACAGGCTCAGCGGCCATGGCTCATGGGCTTGATTTCTTCTAGAGCATTTTAAATTTCACTTATTGTTTTGTTCATCATTGTTTGTTTGCTGTTTAGTTCTTCTTGTTCCTTGTTAAACGTTTCTTGTATTTTCTCTATTCTATTTCCAAGATTTTGGATCACCTTTACTATCATTCTGAATTCTTTTTCAGGTAGACTCCCTATTTCCTCTTCATTTGTTAGGTCTGGTGCGTTTTTACCTTGCTCCTTCATCTGCTATATATTTCTCTGTCTTCTCATTTTGTTTAACTTACTATGTTTGGGGTCTTCTTTTCATGGGCTGAACGTTTGTATTTCCCATAATCTTGTTGTCTGCCCTCCATGGGTGAGGTTGTTTCAGTGGCTTATGTTAAAAAATCTACTCTTTCAGCAAAAACTTTCTGTGAATAACTTCTTACATTTTTTTATTCTGAATTTTTGCTACAACCCACATTTTATATCTATTTTACTAATAAATATTCAATGTTTCTTTGTAGTTTGTTTAGTCTTAGCTTTTTCATATATTGATTAGTTATATTCTATATCATATGCCTAAAAATGTCACTGTTTATTTGCAGCAGTTTTCATTAGAAACTACTAAAAATTAATAATGAAAATTCAAAAAAGTCAATAAATATAGGTACATTTTTTCATGGTTTTTTAAATTACTGCTGTTTTATTAAGTTTGTATGTAAAGTTTAGCCTAATACAAAACACAATAATCTGTTTTCTTTTACTAATTCAACAAATCTCTATTGAGAGCCTGCTGTATGGCATGCAGTGATTTAGGCTCTGAGAAGAGAGTGGGAAACAAAATAAGTTTTGTTTCGGGAAAAGGGGTAGCCAATTAGGAAAAACAAATGGAGCTGGATCTTTACTTCAGTTTTCACCACCCCCCCACCCTCCCTAAATTGGAACTGGTCAACATTTTAAATGGAAAAAATAAAAGCATAAAGGTGCTATAAAAAGGGATATTTGAATTAAAATATAATCTTATGTTAGACAAAATTATAATAGCTGTAATATAGAGAGATATCTTAAAATTACATAAGAAAAAATCAATTCAGAATGAGCATAGCATATAAGCAGGAGATTCAAAGAAATACACAAAGATACATTTTAAAATATGTTTTGAAAACAGGCAAAGGGAATTTAGACCTCAACAAAACACTAGCAAACCAAATTCCCAACATATAAAAAGGATTGTATACTATGCCCAGTTGAGATTTATCCCAGGAACTCCAGGTTGGTTTACCATTTGCAAATCAATTAATAGAATATACCAGATCAATAGAATAAAAGATAATATAATGTAGCCTTCTCAATAGATGCAAAATAGCATTTAAAAAAATACAGCACCCTATTATGTTAAAAACATTCAGCATACTAGGAGTAGAAGGGAACCACCTCTATCTAATAAATGGCATCTACAAAAACAAAAAACAAAAAACAAAAACAATAGTAGCTATCATACTTAATAATGAAAGACTGACTGTTATTCCCTTAAAAGTCAGGAGTAAGGCAAGGATGTTCACTCTAGCCATTTCTATTCAACACTGGAGGTTCTAGGAAGGACAATGAAAGAAAGAAAGAAAGAAAGAAAGAAAGAAAGAAAGAAAGAAAGAAAGAAAGAAAGAAAGAAAGAAAGAAAGAAAGAGGAAGGGGAAAGGGAAGGGAGGGGAAGAAAAGGAAAGGAAAGGAAAGGAAAGAAGAAAGGAAGGAAGGAGGGAGGGTAGGAAAGAAGGAAGGTGGAGAGAGAGAGAAGGCATTCAGATTGGAAAGAAAGCAGTAAAACTATTTATATTTTAGATAACATGATTTTATATATAGAAAACCATAAGGGATCCACACACACACAAAAATTAGAACGAATAAGCATGTTCAGCAATATTTCAGGGTGTAAGATCAGTATACAATACCCAAATGTATTTCCATACACCAGCAATTAATAGCCTCAAAATAAAATTCAGAAAATAATTCCATTTACAGTAGCATGAAAAGAGTAAAATTTAGGAATAAGTTTAACAAAGAAAGTGCAAAACTGAAACTACAAAATATTGTTGAAAATATTTAAAGATGTAAATAAATGGAAAGATATCCTATGTTCATGGGTTGGAAGACTTACTATTTTTTTAGATGGTAATATTCCCCAAACTTATCTACAGATTAAATGTAATCACTTTCAAATTCCCAGCTGGGTTTTTGCAGAAATTGACAAGCTGATTGTAAAATTCATACTGCTGTGCAAGTGGCAGCAAAGAGCCAACACAATCTTGAAAAAGTTGAAAGACACACTTCTCAAATTTCAAAACTTAACACAAAGCTAAAGTAAGCAAGACAGTATAGTACTACCATGAGGATAGACATATGGATCAAAGGAATAGAGTTGAGAGTTTAGAAATAAACCCTTAATTTATGGTCAAATGATTTTTAACGAGTGCCAAAATAGCTCAATGTGAAAAGAATAGTCTTTACAACAAATGGTACTGGGACAACTGGATAGCCACATGTGAAAGAATTAATTTAGACCCCTTCTTTACACTCTACACAAAAAATAACTCAAAATGGATCATGGGTCTACACATAAGTTCCTTGAATAGAATGACTTTTTCTATTTTTACCACTGCAGTAAATTCAAGTTGGCTGGTACCACATGAAATTATGAAACAAACTAACAAACAAACAAGTCTAATGGAAAGATGATTTACTCTCAAGTGAAAATTAAGTTTCACAATAACAGTATGTAAAATATGGTATGTCTAGATAGGTGAGTGTATATATGGATGGAATATTTCTGACACAGTAGTCAAGGAAATATTATGACCATTTACAACTTATAAGTATGGCTACAAGTAAATTAAGTAGAAGTCATTTTGAATTACAGTGACAAAAATCTAAGCCAAACTGTTAAGTGAAGTGAGTAGTATGACTTTTTCAATGTATAAACCTATCAGAAGAAAAGGCAAATGTGCTGGCCTGGGGATATTGGAAATCATAGACTCGAACCCAGAATTTTTTCTGTCTGCCTTTAAAAAAAAAAATCTGAAACTTTCTCATATATTAACATAATTATATCAAATTAACTTTAATCACAAGGCACGGTAAATCTAAACCTGGGTTTACTCTCTTATGAACTCATGATCACTAGCTAAAGTCATACAGATGTAAAGTTTATGACTGTGCGCTCAGCCTCTGAGATAGTCATTTGACCAAGGAGGCTAAAGTACTATGTTTGATTTTGTTTGGGTGATATGCCCACAAATATGGCTGTGGAGGAGAGGTCTGCTACTAGAAGATGAAAAGGAGGAATGTTGAGCGGAAAATAACGCATATAATCTAAAGATAGCTGACAGGGAGAAAATATAAGCCTTTTTGTATTCTTTTAGGGTTCTCCATATGCCCCTGTATCACCTTAATCAAAAAAATAAAGAACAACCTATAATGGAAAAGAATCTAAAAAACTGTGTGTGTGTGTGTGTGTGTAATCTAAAGATAGCTGACAGGGAGAAAATATAAGCCTTTTTGTATTCTTTTAGGGTTCTCCATATGCCCCTGTATCACCTTAATCAAAAAAATAAAGAACAACCTATAATGGAAAAGAATCTAAAAAACTGTGTGTGTGTGTGTGTGTGTGTGTATATATATATATATATATATAACTGAATCACTTTGCTGTATACCTAAAACTGACACAATGTTGTAGATCAACTATATTTCAATGAAAATTTAAAAAAGAACATTATATAAGTAAATATATAAATATTTGCCATGCTAAATTAGCAAGATATAGATTCAACCCCTTGCTACTCTTGCTTATATTAAATTCAATATGAAATGGCAAAGAAGTGAATAATTTCCTTGGGTATTTCTGCTAGGAATATATTTATTGGTGTCATACAGTGGGATGACACTGCATTTTGCCTCCCAATATCCACTCTCTTATACTTCCTTAGAATGCAAATTGAGGAAGCTTATCCACGTGGCCATCCACGTTAAATCTGAAGTATTTCCTATCAGTGCTGTGTCATATGAACTAGAAAGACAAGTTATATGCTCTTCCAAACACATTCAATAGAAAAAAAAGTAGAGCAAGCATAATAAAACTCTTAACCGGGAAACAGGTTAGGAGACACACAGCAAACACTATGAAGGCCCTGACCCTGGCAGTAAGGGAGTTTTGGTTTTTTTTTTTTTTTTTTTTTTTTTAGTCCATAATTCCACTCTCTAGGAACTCTTTTGTCCATAGTTTTTCTAAGCTCCTAGATTCTTTTCCTGGAAGTTTCTTCCCTTTCCATTATCATTCTTGACTCCGTCTAAAAGTGGGAGTTGATGCATATGCTCTGCTTGGGGGATAGACAACTTTCCAATTTCAGCTTGAGAAAGATTAAAGACCTAAGGGTTTCTTTAAGTCTTAAATACTCAAATTCATTTTATCAATACATTTTTCTTCAAATATTTGGTTTTGTAACTATTTTTCTTCCAGTCAGTTCAGTGTGTCAGTATCCATACCCCAGATTCATTTGGAGACATCAGTTTCACATCCACTTTCTTTGCTTTCTTTTACTTTCTCATCCTGATTTCCCCACCTCCTTAATGATGGCTACCTTGAGGTTTCAGGCTTGAAAGAAAACACCACACCCTTGATTGGAGTTTTTATTATTATTATTATGCTTCACTTTATTGCACTTTGCAGATACTGTGATTTTTTTTTTAATTGGGATATAGTTGTTTTACAATGTTGTGTTAGTTTCTACTGTACAGCGAAGTGAAATAGAGTTCCCTATGCTATACTGCATCAACTGAGAAAGCCTATTGGGTCTTTATTTATCAAAGACTTTTTTATCCCATTAAAAAAATATTTTCCAGTTGGTCAAGCCTCTGAGTTTGAACGACTTTCTCTGTTTCTAGTTCTGCTTATGACTTGGTTAATTCTTTCTTAATGATGTTTCTTTATTTTTAATAGTTTGCCAAACACAGTGAACAGTAGTCAACACACGAAGTAGTCTGCCTCCCGTGTTGCATCAGGCAGTTGTTTTAGTGCTGGGCTTGGGCATAAAATGGATTGCCATCTTTTGAGCATCTAATTGGTTTCTCCACTGCTTTTGCCAATTGCTACAACTATGCCACATATTTTTTAAAAGTAGGGCAGCATTTAACTTCAAGTTAGCAAGGACAGGATAGGCTTGCTACAAGAACAAATAAACCTTAAAAATTGGTAGCTTAAAACAAAAAAAGACTTATTTTTCTCTCTTACCTCATGATCTAGTGTGAGTCCATCTTATGGTGATGCAATCTGGACCATGACGTCTCCGAGTTCACAGAGCAGAGAGAGTGAAATGAAGGAAGTGCATGAGTTTTTCACTTCCTCTGTGTGGAAATGACATTCTTCACTTCTGTTCACATTTCCTTTGCCAGAACTAGTGGAATGGCCCTTATAAAGAAATATAAGGATATTTGAGGATTACAAACAATTTTTTCATGTCTCTAATAATAATAAATTTCCTAGAAAATTTCTTTTCTCCTTTTCCCCAAGAATTTCTATATTCTTTTTTTTTTAATTTTACAGAATCATTTCTATTCTCAATGTTCCTATAAAACAGTATTCCCTGTGTAATCATAACCCCATACTCAGTTGTTTCTTTTTACATTAGTGATGGGAACATAGAAATCAAATAAGAAATTGCTACTGACTTCCCCTTCTCTACCATCTACATTTTCTCTAGAGAGAATAGTTATAACTAAACCAGTTCTCTCTGGAATCCTGACTCTTTCGATTTCATTCCTATCCATTTGTGTGTTACTCTCAGTAAATCTTCAGGGAGTCATCTGTAATGTAAGGAAAGACCATGAGACTTGATCTGAGAATTATCCTAAAGAATTATCCTAAAGATCTAGTGTAGCTCCCCAGATCTGTTAACACTGGACAAATCATTCAATTTCTATAAGTCTTAAAGTTCTTTTCCTTAGAATGAGAATAATTATTTCAGTAAATGGGATATTGTGGGTTTGAGAAAGATAATGTAGATAAAAGTGCTACATATTCTGTAAAACACTGTATAAAAGCAGACAATTTAAAAAATAAACAATAGTATTACATACGTGTAGTTTAGTTGGCCAATTAAAGACCATATTAAAATCATTGCCTGCATATGCAAAATTTGCCATAGTGATTTTATAACAGTTTTATTGAGATAAAATTTGCATATTATAAAACTAACCCTTTTTTAAGAGTACAATTCAGTTGTTTTGTTTTTAATATATTCATAGAGTCGTGCAACCATCACCACTATCTAGTTTTAGAACATTTTCATCTTCCCCAAAAGAAATCCCATTCTCGTTTGTAGTCATTTCTCATTCCCCACTGGCAACTACTAATCTACTTTCTGTCTGTACGGATTTGCCTATTTTGGACATTTCATATAAATGGAATCATACAATATGTGCTCTTTGTGACTAGCTTCTTTCACTTAGCATTACTGTTAAGAATCTGTCAAACTGACAATTGCTAAGTAGAGCACAGGGTGCCTGATGGTGGAGGGAACAGTGGTTACAACAGTGTTGTAGTCAACAACGACCACAGGAGAAACTGAAATAGAAAATCTGTTACTCACAGGTCCTGAAGGAAGTACCCAACACGCCTCACAGGTCCACTTAGGGAGATCGAGGCAGGGTGCAGACAGAGAGAATGATAAGACCTGGGGTACGTGCTTTTATTAGAGTCCCTGGGTGGAGTGTATGGGGCTTCCTGGGCTAAGGTCAAGTTGGTCAGTTCAAACCAGAAAAGCCCCCAGAGGTCTTATCTAAGAGGCCAATAAGGTGAAGGCCCTGGAAGCAGGGAAGACTTGATCACCAGAAACGCTGGGGGAGTCATATCAGGAATTTACATTTGCCTGTGACTCTGTGGGCTGCTATCTAGGGCATGTACTTGGCATGTACTTGGGCATGAGGGGCTAGTGTCAGTTTAAGGTCCTCACAGGCTACAAAAAAATGGGTGCCAAGTCACCAATACCATGGAGTAGTTTAGCTAAACTCTTAACGATTATGTTTTCCAGGTTCATCTGTGTTGAAGCATGTTTGAATAACTACTGGAGGAAAATGCCAGAAGTTAGAGTAGATCTACCTGTAAATTAGAGACATAAAATTTCTCTTTCGGCGACATAGCTAGTTCTGTGTCTTTTAAATTATCTCACTTCTCAGATTTCTTCTAGTATACCTTAAGTTCTTAAACTGTTATGTTGTGTGGAATTGGGAATGGGCCAAATGCTAATTGCTGTGTAACTCCCAGCAGGATTGAAAGCAGCTAACACATTCTGACATCTCTCAGGCTGGACTTAAAAAGAAAAAAAAGTTCAATTTAGAATACTCATTCCAAGATGTGTTATTTTTGACCAAGTATATTTGAAGTTATTTGTTATAACTTTAGGAGTTGTGAGGAGGGAACAAATATTTTTCATTTTGTAAATCAAGGAAATAAGATAATAAATAGTTATACAAATGGAAGGTTGAGAACTTATAAAGAACCTGCGTATTTAAATTTTTAATTTGCTAAGGCTTCAAAATAAGACAAAAATTGTCTTATCTTTTCTGACATCTTGCTAACATTGTCTATTAAACTACTCCTAAAGCAGATGGATTTTCCTTTGCTGGTTCAATCTGATTTACCACCAAAATCTCAGAGACAGAATCTGTGGGGTTCAGGCTAAAAAAAAAATGTTGCCTATTTGCTATGGAATTTTGATTCTTTGTAATAATGAATTGACTCTTCTTTCAAAAAATATCTGGCAATTCCTTATTTCTCTCCTTTTTTGCTGTGACTTTAATTATTTACCTTTTGCCATCCTCTTATGTGACTCCCTGCTCTTGTTAATTTAGTATACAATATACAATAAATTTAATATATAATATATACCTTAAGGATTTTAAAATGTGAGAAAACTATTTATTAGGATTTAATATTATGTGACAGTATGCAAAGAAAATTTTATTTTAAAAAAATGTCACACATGTAGTTGGGAAGCTTTGATGGATACAAAAATGGAGAGATGTGTGCCATTTGTCTTAACAATGCTTTTGTAATTTGGATGGATAACCCCCCCAAAGCCCAGAACCTATGAGATCAATTCCAGATAAAATAAAATGCACACATCAGTCAAGGCTAGCATCGAATCCTTTTCTTTCTTGTAATTATTGAAAAGCTAGTTTAGCTAACAGAAAGGCCATATCCAGACTTGAACTAGATATAACGTTTTCAAAGAGTTGGAGAGTTTTTTCCCTTCACTATATAAAGGTATAGTCATGCATCTTGGTTTCAGTAAGAGATGCAACTGGGAATAATTTGAAACACCATGAGTAAGGCAGTTTCTGAGATATTTATATCTTAAACCCAAACCTGGAAGTACTAAAACTCCTATGGGAAAAGTCTTGATCTTTTACAATTTTCTCCGGAATGATATACAGAATTATTTCAATTTAAATCATCTGGCGGGGGGGAGGGAGGAACTATATTTTTTCCCTAACTTTCAAGAGTAATTTTTATATTTTAATGCCTAAAATAATCAATTGCTGATAAAAGACCTCGCTGGCTAAGCATTTTTATATTTAACCTAAGTTCTCAAAGTTTAAGTTCAGCATTCAGTCCCTGTCATGTCATTTGAATGTAATGAGGTTAACAGAGATTTGAATGGAACTATCTGAATTCATTATGGAATAACTCACTATTTCTTCTATCAAATGAATACCAAAAAGAAGCAGATAGCATTCACAGAATAACACATCAATAATAAATGCCTTAGAGAATTTGTAGGATCTTGTTTCATTATGTTAGATTTGGAAGGGTTGGTTTGTTTGTAGCCACAGGTAAATACAGCAGCTAGAATATGGGCTGGCTGAATCAATTATTTTAGCGTGTTGAGAGTTCAGTTTTGTGTTGTTTTCCCCTAATTATTTCACGAAGCATTGCAGAATATCTACTCAGCATATATTCGTTAAAAGTTACTAAGTTTAAGCACTCAAAAGATATTTTCAAGAACACAGTGAAAGGTAAGGCATGAGATCCTTTTCTGCAGGCAAGGTAAAGCAATATGATAAATCCATCTACCCAGAATATACTAGAACTGTTAAAATAATTCAAAACAAAGAGATTCCTTCTGGTTGGATAGTCGATTTTTCAGAAGACTTCTGGAAGAAGTAAAATATTGACTAAGGCCTTAAGTTTCTGCAGCTACTATTTCTATGAATGGAACTGACACAAAAAGTGTTTTTAAGGAAAAGATAGAGTGCTGAGATATGAAAATAACGAAGTATGGGTTTAAAAAGTGGCATTACAGTCCATTAAAAGGAAATGGTTTCAAGGACCACGGGCAATTTTGAATAGAAGCATTAATCGTTCCTGACTATGGTTTTGGGCAATTAATTTTTTTTAATATAAGAACTGCAATCTAAGAAAAACTGTTAAATTATAATTCTTAGATGCCAGATGCCATCTATATTTTTATAGCTAATATGTCTTCTTTATGCTTATGACCCCCAAATCTAAACTTACAGATCTGACCCCTCTCCAGATAGCATCTCAGTGTCTTCTAGTTTGTAGGTGCTCAATAAACATTTATTGGGAATTAATGAGTAAATTAACAAATGACTGAGTAGTGAATAAATGCACTTGAAGTGGAAAGTAGGTTAAGGGCTGTGTTTCAGGATGAGATGGGAGAAAGAAAAATAATGTGTAAAGCATTCACTTTGTGTTACTGGAGAGTTATTTTGTTGATAAGGAAAACACCTAATTATAATTCCTACTCCATTTTGATGCTTCCCTTTACAGCAAAATTTATTAAAATGATTGCCATGAAATCACTGCCTATACTACCTGATTTCTGAGTCTAACCTCAGCTCACATCTGTTGGCTTCTTATTGGCCCCACTTCACTGAGAATTTGCCAAGATTCCTACTTACCTCCATACTGCCAAATCTAATGTTTTTAACTCATCTTATTATCCTATCAAAAGTATCTGAGACCTGTTCTTCTAGAAACACTTTGTCCTTTCATCTAGTTTTGTCATCTCATGTCACTCTGATTGTCCTCCTATATCCCTGACCACTCTTTCTAGGTTCCTCATTTTCTTATCTTTTACCCTTAGTTTTGACAGCGTCACATTGCTATGCACCACACCTCTTTTTCTCTTGAGATACATCCTCTCTTGATGATTGAATCTAGACCTGTGGCTTTAAAGAGCATCTCTATACTTACGATTCCCAAATCTAAACCTACAAATCTGAATTCTTCCCAGAAATTCAAAAATGTACATATCCAACTCACTACATGACACAACCACTGGGATATAAACGAACATCGCGGTCTCAAAACTCCTCATTTACCCCATCAAAGGTATTTGCACTGTCTTCTCTAGCTCTGTGAGTGTTACCACAATCAGCCCAGCTGTGCAAGGTTCACGTTTATGGTTTTTCCTTGAGAGTTATTTTTATTTCACTCCCTAAGTCCAACTAATGAGCATCTCCTCTCAATTCTAATTCCAAAAACTTCCCAAACCCATTTGCTTCTTTTCATATCTACTATTACTACTCTTGTCCAACCTACCATCATCTTTCATTTAAATTACTGTAAGTTAACTCATAACTGCCTTCCTCGATTTTGTTATGCTTACACCATAATTCACTGTCCATACAGTAATCACAAAAAGAGTTTTAAAATCATATGCAGTTATTGTAGTCCCCTAGTTTCATTCACTAGTTTCTATCTCTGCTATAATAAATTATCATAAAATTAGTGGATTAAAACAAGACAAATGTATCATCTTACAGTTCCGTGTGAGAACTTTTAACACAAGTCTCCCTGGACTAAAATACAAATATTGGCAAGGCTACCTTCTTCTCTGGAGGCTCTAAAGGAGCTCCATTTCCTTGCCCTTTCTAGCTTCTAAAGGCCACCCCCATTCTTGGTTCATGGTCCCTTCCTCCTTCAGAGCCATCAGCATTGTGTCTGTTTGTGCCTTTATTCATAGCCATATCTTCCTCTGACTCTCTCCTTCTGCCTTGCTCTTCCTGTCAAGGATGCTTGGGATTATACCAAATAATGCAGGATTATCTCCCTATCTTGGGGTCAGCTGATTATCAACCTTAATTCCATTTGCAAGCCTAATTCCCTTTGCCATGTAATGTAACATATTCACAGTTTCTACGGATTAGGATGTGGACCTCCTCAAGGGTCCATTATTCTTCCTCACACAGCATTGCATTAGAGTAAAATATAAAGTTTTTACTCTACCTTCTAAAGCCCTACTTTAGGGCTGCCCTGGTGGCGCAGTGGTTGAGAGCCCTCCTGCCGATGCAGGGGACGCGGGTTCGTGCCCCGGTCCGGGAAGATCCCACATGCCGCGGAGCGGCTGGGCCCGTGAGCCATGGCCGCTGAGCCTGGGCGTCCGGAGCCTGTGCTCCGCAACGGGAGAGGCCACAACAGTGAGAGGCCCGCGTACTGCAAAAAATAAAAAAAAATAAAAAATAAAATAAAGCCCTACTTTATTAGACTTTTCTTACTATCTCCAAATTACTCCCTTCATACCACTATCCCAGCCACATTGTCTTTCTATTCTTCAGGTAGGACAAACAAAATCCACCTTAGGCCCTCCACCCTCAACACTAGCTGTTTCTCTGGTTGGATGCCCTACTATCTTCGCATAGCTGACTCCTTCTTGCTGTTTACGTCTCACTTTAAATTCTGCTTTTTCAGAGATGGTTTACTAAACCAACACATATAAAGGAACTGTCCATATATTATCACACCATTAAATATAAATTCTTTATCAATCTCTGCTATTTTTCTGGTTTATGAATTTATTTTTGTGTTAATTAACTTCTCTCAAACACACACACACACGCGCGCGCACGCAGGCACACAATTCTGTGCTCTAGTACAGGTGCTGGCAAACTCCTGGGCTTATTCAAAATTCCTCAGTGATACTCCATTGCCTAACAATAGATTTCCTCGAGCCAGCATACAAGAAATGATCTGTTCCTTGTCTGGCTCTCCAATACACTTTTTATTTTCTTCTAAGCTCCCACAGCACTAAGCTTCTTATAATTTCCTACACATATTATCCAACCCTCTTCCTAAAATACCCACCCTCTTTACCTCTACTCCTTTGCCTGTTAATATCTGTTTAATTTTAAAACTGAGTTCGGAGGGAATCTCTTTTTCACAAAGCCTTCTCTGACTGCTCTAGACCTTAAGATATCTTTCCCATTTATTCCAGCAGTACCCTATGTACGTTTTAGTCATCACTTTTCAGCTGCATTAAAATTTTCTTATTATAAGATTAATACCATAATAGTATGCAAACACATTAAGATTATAAATGGTACTTTATTTATTTGTGTGTCTCTGGCACCTAATCTATTTCTAGCCCATAACAGATATTCAATAAATGTCTGTTGAACAACTGTGGACTTGTTCTCTTATCCATGTTTCCTCGAGTCTTCTCAGTGGAGGTTTATCATGCACTGGTGTCACTAGGACAAGAGGCCATGTCAACCATTCTTTCTAGGTCCTCTTTTGCTTTTTGTTCTATTTCAACCCACATGTATAAATGGAAATGTTAATATAAGTATAAATAATATAACTATAAATATATATCATTTAACCCTCTTCATTGAAGTCACCTTCTGACTTTTATCTGCTGCTTCTAATCACCCACTCCTGGCATCACTGCAAGGAACTTCAGGATCTGTATAAATGTCACAGTGTGGGTAGGAAAAGTAGAACCCTAAGATAAGAATTTGAGTTTAAAGTAACAAGTTAGACAAGGAAGAGAATGGAACCAGTAAAGGGAATAGCTAGCTACCACTGAATACTGAAACTTAATTCCCTGGAGGAATTCTGTGAACCAGGGCAAAACACACACTCAGTGTTGTACCATCCAAAGGGTGAGGGAGTTGATCCCTCGTTGGTTAAGAGCTTTGGGAAGAAGGGAGGGCATTAATTTTCCAGAATTTCCATGCTGCCTCACAGATAGCAAAGCAGGCTCCCAAAGCTAGGGACAGCATCATGCTAAAAATAAAAAGGTGCAGGGATTGGCAATTAGAAGTAAGACTGGTAATTGGTATTGGTGAAGGAGTGGGGCAGGGCATTGCAGTGTCAGCTACATTGGATAGCGGTTATACCACGTTAGCCTCACATTTGCCTGATGTCATGAGTTCTGTTTACATTTATGTGCATTTTACAGCATCTACCAATGGTTGCAGCTACAATTTGTCCTTGTCATTGCCCAGAACTTCTCTGCTTTTGAGGTGTAAATTTCAGTATCTTATTTCTGAACAAAATTTTTTTTTTTTTTAAACACTGCTTTTTTCTTACAGTTCTTACTAATTTTATTTTTATTTTTAAAATTAATTAATTAATTAATTAATTTTTGGCTGCATCGGGTCTTCATTGCTGCGCGGGCTTTCTCTAGTTGCGGCGAGCAGGGGCTACTCTTCATTGCGGTGCGCGGGCTTCTCACTGTGATGGCTTCTCTTGTTGCAGAGCACGGGATCTAAGCGCATGGGCTTCAGTAGTTGTGGCGCGTGGCCTCAGTAGTTGTGGCTCGCAGGCTCTAGGGCACGGGCTCAGTAATTGTGGTGCAGGGGCTTAGTTGCTCAGTGGCATGTGGGATCTTCCTGGACCAGTGCGCGAACCCGTGTCCCTTGCTTTGGCAGGTGGATTCTTAACCACTGTGCCACCAGGGAAGTCCTAAACAAAATTTCTTATCCTTCTGGTATTCTTACTCATTTCCATAAGACCTATCCCTAACTTTACAGTGATCTTCAGTCACTGGTGTCCATTTTACCAGCTCCCTTTTAGCTTTGATCCCATTACTATGACACTGGCGATTTATGGGATATCATTTCTATTTTAATTTATAGGCAACACCCTCCTTCCTTTGCCTCATTGCTCTTTGATTTCACATACGTTTCAGATACCCAACCATGGATAATTTTCAACATCTAATTTCTCAGCACCTATACCTTCCTGCTGAATATTGCAAAAATAAATCTAACAGTGCAGATTGTGCCATTAGAGATTTATGATTTACTCATAGCTGTGCCCTCCATACTATTCTGCAACTTTATTACATGTACTTAATGATCAAAACCTCCCATTTGCCTCAAAAGCTATTTAAAACTTGCATTTCCTCAACCTCTAAATTCTTCCTGTCTCCTTCTCAGTTATTTGCCTTATTTTATTCCACACAGAAAAATCAAGACATTTACTTGACTCTTTCAGCTTCTTTTTTGCCTACAATGTACTTCTCTTTACTCCTGTCTTTACCTTCTTCTCATAGTTTCAGATGAAGATGTGTCTCTCCTGCTCTCTTAGGCTAACTCTGCTCTAGCTATTTCCCCCATTCTCTGTCTTTAGGACTTTACTCATCATTTCTACCAAGTTTTTCTTGAATCTTCAATTTATTCTTATGTATTGACCCATCTCAGCCCATTTAGACATGCACAAAGCTTTTCCATTTCACAGAAACTCATAAGTAAGTAAGATAAACACTAAACAAACCATGATATGACATGCCCAATAGTTCTACTGTGTTTTTTCTTTCTTTTTGTTTTGAAGCCACCGCAACCTCACTATCTTCACTTTCTTACTTTTCATCCACTATTAAACTCAACACCGGGGAGAGAGAGAAGATGGCGGAAGAGTACGACGCGGAGATCACCTTCCTCCCCACAGATACATCAGAAATACATCTACACGTGGAACTGCTCCTATAGAACACCCACTGGGCACTGGCAGAAGACCTCAGACCTTCCAAAAGGCAAGAAACTCCCCACGTACCTGGGTAGGGCAAAAGAAAAAAGAATAACAGAGACAAAAGAATAGGGACGGGACCTGCACCAGTGGGAGGGAGCTGGGAAGGAGGAAAGGTTTCCACACATTAGAAGCCCCTTCGCGGGCGGAGACTGCGGGTGGCGGAGGGGGGAAGCTTCGGGGCCACGGAGGAGAGCGCAGCAACAGGGGTGCGGAGGGCAAAGCGGAGAGATTCCCGCACAGAGAATCGGTGCTGACCGGCGCTCACCAGCCCGAGAGGCTTGTCTGCTCACCCGCCGGGACAGGCGGGGGCTGGGAGCTGAGGCTCGGGCTTCGGTCGGATCCCAGGGAGAGGTCTGGCGGCATGAACACAGCCTGAAGGGGTTAGTGCACCACGGCTAGCCGGGAGGGAGTCCGGGAGGAGTCTGGAGCTGCCGAAGAGGCAAGGGACTTTTTCTTGCCTCTTTGCTTCCTGGTGCGCAAGGAGAGAGGATTAAGCGCGCCACGTAAAGGAGCTCCAGAAACGGGCGCGAGCCGCGGCTATCAGCGCGGACCCTGTGTGAGATTTTGTCTGTATAGCTTTGCTTTCACCACTTGTCCCAGGGTTCTGACCGTCCAGTTTTTTTTTTGTTTGTTTGTTTGTTTTTTTACTTTAAAAAATTTTTCTTCTTAATAATTATTTTTTATTTTAAAACCTTAATTTTATCCACTTTATTTTCTTCCTTTCTTCCTTCCTTCCTTCCTTCCTTCCTTTCTTTCCTTTCTATTTTTTCTCCCTTTTATTCTGAGCCATGTGGGTTAAAGGCTCTTGGTGCTCCAGCCAAGCATCAGGGCTGGGTCTCTGAGGTGGGAGAACCAACTTCAGGACACTGGTCCACAAGAGACCTCCCAGCTCCACATAATATCAAACTGCGAAAATCTCCCAGAGATCTCCATCTCAACACCAAGATCCAGCTTCACTCAACGACCAGCAAGCTACAGTGCTGGACACCCTATGCCAAATAACTAGCAAGAAAGGAACACAGCCCCATCCATTAGCAGAGAGTCTGCCTAAAATCATAAGGCTACAGACACCCCAAAACACACCACCAAACGTGGACCTGCCCACCAGAAAGACAAGATCCCGCCTCATCCACCAGAACACAGGCACTAGTCCCCTCAACCAGGAAACCTACTCAACCTACTGAACCAACCTTAGCCACTGGGGACAGACACCAAAAACAACGGGAGCTACGAACATGCAGCCTGCAAAAAGGAGACCCCCAAACACAGTAAGATAAGCAAAATGAAAAGACAGAAAAACACACAACAGATGAAGGAGCAAGGTAAAAACCCACCATACCTAACAAATGAAGAAGAAATAGGCAGTCTACCTGAAAATAAAATTCAGAATAATGATAGTAAAGGTGATCCAAAATCTTGGAAATAGAATAGACAAAATGCAAGAAACATTTAACAAGGACCTAGAAGAACTAAAGAGGAAGCAAGCAATGATGAACAACACAATAAATGAAATTAAAAATACTCTAGATGGGATCAATAGCAGAATAACTGAGGCAGAAGAACGGATAAGTGACCTGGAAGATAAAATAGTGGAAATAACTACTGCAGAGCAGAATAAAGAAAAAAGAATGAAAAGAACTGAGGACAGTCTCA
>NC_041220.1:109642982-109643197 GCF_002837175.3 Physeter macrocephalus
CATTAATCAAACTATCAAAAATTAAAAACAAAGAAAAAATATTAAAAGCAGCAAGGGAAAAACAACAAATAACACACAAGGGAATCCCCATAAGGTTAACAGCTGATCTTTCAGCAGAAACTCTGCCAGCCAGAAGAGAGTGGCAGGACATATGTAAAGTGATGAAGGAGAAAAACCTAGCACCAAGATTACTCTACCCAGCAAGGATCTCATTA
>NC_041220.1:109643342-109645710 GCF_002837175.3 Physeter macrocephalus
TGGACAGATCATCCAAAATGAAAATAAATAAGGAAACACAAGTTTTAAATGATACATTAAGCAAGATGGACTTCATTGATATTTGTAGGACATTCCATCCAAAAACAACAGAATACACCTTTTTCTCAAGTGCTCTTGGAACATTCTCCAGGATAGGTCATATCTGGGGTCACAAATCTAGCCTTAGTAAATTTAAGAAAATTGAAATCATATTAAGTATCTTCTCCGACCACAACGCTATGAGACTAGATTCCATACAAAAACAACAGAATACACTTTCTTCTCAAGTACTCATGGAACATTCTCCAGGATAGATCACATCTTGGGTCACAAATCAAGCCTTGGTAAATTTAAGAAAATGAAATCGTATCAAGTATCTTTTCCAACCACAATGCTATGAGACTAGATGTCAATTACAGGAAAAGATCTGTAAAAAAGACAAACACATGGAGGCTAAACAATACACTACTTAATAACGAAGTGATCACTGAAGAAATCAAAGAGGAAATCAAAAAATACCTAGAAACAAATGACAATGGAGACACGACGACCCAAAACCTATGGGATACAGCAAAAGCAGTTCTAACAGGGAAGTTTATAGCAATACAATCATACCTTAAACAGGAAACATCTCGAATAAACAACCTAACCTTGCACCTAAAGCAATTAGAGAAAGAACAACAAAATATCCCCAAAGGTAGCGGAAGGAAAGAAATCATAAAGATCAGATCAGAAATAAATGAAAAAGAAATGAAGGAAACAATAGCAAAGATCAATAAAACTAAAAGCTGGTTCTTTGAGAAGATAAATAAAATTGATAAACCATTAGCCAGACTCATCAAGAATAAAAGGGAGAAGACTCAAATCAATAGAATTAGAAATGAAAAAGGAGACGTAACAACTGACACTGCAGAAATACAAAAGATTATGAGAGATTACTACAAACAACTGTATGCCAATAAAATGGACAACCTGGAAGAAATGGACAAATTCTTAGAAATGCACAAGCTGCCGAGACTGAACCAGGAAGAAATAGAAAATATGAACAGACCAATCACAAGCACTGAAATTGAAACTGTGATTAAAAATCTTCCAACAAACAAAAGCCCAGGACCAGACGGCTTCACAGGCGAATTCTATCAAACATTTAGAGAAGAGCTAACACCTATCCTTCTCAAACTCTTCCAAAAGATAGCAGAGGGAGGAACACTCCCAAACTCATTCTATGAGGCCACCATCACCCTGATACCAAAACCAGACAAAGACGTCACAAAGAAAGAAAACTACAGGCCAATATCACTGATGAACATAGATGCAAAAATCCTCAACAAAATACTAGCAAACAGAATCCAACAGCACATTAAAAGGATCATACACCATGATCAAGTGAGGTGTATTCTGGGAATGCAAGGATTCTTCAATATACACAAATCAAACAACGTGATACACCATAGCAACAAACTGAAGGAGAAAAACCATATGATCATCTCAATAGATGCAGAGAAAGCTTTTGACAAAATTCAACACCCATTTATGATAAAAACCCTGCAGAAAGTAGGCATAGAGGGAACTTTCCTCAACATAATAAAGGCCATATATGACAAACCCACAGCCAACAAAGTTCTCAATGGTGAAGAACTGAAACCATTTCCACTAAGATCAGGAACAAGACAAGGTTGCCCACTCTCACCACTCGGCATTATTATACACTAATGATGAAAAATCTGAGAGTGAAATTCAGAAAACACTCCCATTTACCACTGCAACAAAAAGAATAAAATATCTGGGAATAAACCTACCTAAGGGGACAAAATACCTGTATGCAGCAAATTATAAGACACTGTTGAAAGAAATTAAAGATGATACAAATAGATGGAGAGATATACCATGTTCTTGGATTGGAAGAATCAACATTGTGGAAATGACTCTACTACCCAAAGCAATCTACAGATTCAATGCAATCCCTATCAAACTACCACTGGCATTTTTTACAGAACTAGAACAAAAAATCTCACAATATGTATGGAAACACAAAAGACCCCGAATAGCCAAAGCAATCTTGAGAACGAAAAATGGAGCTGGAGGAATCAGGCTCTCTGACTTCAGACTATACTACAAAGCTACAGTAATCAAGACAGTATGGTACTGGCACAAAAGCAGAAATATAGATCAATGGAACAGGATAGAAAGCTCAGAGATAAACCCACACACATGTGGTCACCTTATCTTTGATCAAGGAGGCAGGAATATACAGTGGAGAAAAGACAGCCTCTTCAATAAGTGGTGCTGGAAAAACTGGACAGGTACATGTAAAAGTATGAAATTAGAACACTCCCTAACACCATACGCAAAAATAAACTCAAAATGG
>NC_041220.1:109646414-109670637 GCF_002837175.3 Physeter macrocephalus
GGTGGTTTGTGACCACCTAGAGGGGTGGGATAGGGAGGGTGGGAGGGAGGGCGACGCAAGAGGGAAGAGATATGGGAACATATGTATATGTATAACTGATTCACTTTGTTGTAAAGCAGAAACTAACACACCATTGTAAAGCAATTATACTCCGATAAAGATGTTAAAAAAATAAAAATAAAATAAACACAACACCATTTGGCTTTTACCTTCACTGCTTTAAATTGATAAGGCGATTTGTGACTTAATTCTAAATTCATGAGCACTTTCCAAGGATTAACTTCATTGCATATCTTGGTGGTATTTACCACTGTTGCTTACTTCTTTACTTTTTAAATTCTTTTTAACCCATGACTCTTATGAAAATCTCATCTTCAGAATTGTTCTTTTTATTTTGGCTATCCCTCAGACCTCTCTATGTAGAATCTACTTTCATTGTTAGCTCTTTAAAAGTTGATGTTCTCCTTACTTGTGTCCTTGGTACTCTCTACCTATGACCTTGGTTCTTTATTCACTCAGCTGCCTCAGCTGTGACTTTAAACACCACTACTATGCTACTTCTTCTGAGATTTACATTTCCAGCCTGGAACCTACCAAACACACTAGCTACCTTATGAAAACCTTTAATTTTATACAGGATGAATATTATATCTTTTTTTCCTCATGGACAGTTTTTAAGTGAATGACTAAATCAATATCCCAGCTTATACCCAAAGGCTCTTGGGGTGTATGTTTGACTTGTGGTCACCCATTATTTATTCCTTTTTTGGAATCATTAATTTATTTTCCAATAAATTTTTATTTAGCTCCTACTGTGTGCTGAGTACCTTCTAGATTCTGATGGTCTAGATGATAGCGAAGGCCCTTTTCTCTAAGAACAGGCATCAGCAACTAGTGCCCATGGGCCAAAACTAACTCACAGCCTGCTTTGGTTAATAAAAGTTTATTGAAAACAGCCACTCATTTGTTTATATATTGTTTATGTCTGTTTTTGTACTGCAATGATAGAGTTTAGTAATTGTGACAGAGACTGTATATCCCAAAGCCTAAAATATTTACTATCTGTCCTTTTACAGAAGAGGATACAATGAGGTTGGAATACAGATGTACTATTCTGCGGAGGATATATTAAAGATTTGGCTAAGACCGTTTAAGGAGGAAAAGTTAAGGCTGTTGCTGGAGGTCAGGTGAAAGACGATGAGAGCCTCAACTACTGTAGTGAGAGTAGAAATAAAAAATACACATATTCCAGAAATATTTTCCAAGTAAAGTTAACAGGATTTGGTCATTATTTGGTTATAGTGGTGATGCTAGGAGAGGTAGGAATTAAGTAGACTTCTCAAATTTCTTATTTTGGTGGACAGTGATGCCAATAACAAGGAAAGCAAACATAGCAAATACAGTCAGGTTTAGAAAGAATGAAAATCTGTATAGGGAGGAGATAATGCAGCATCATTTATCCTAGTTTTATTCTTAAGGACACTGAGCAAAGCTCCTCCTAAAGGCATTGATGAAGTATTTCACTATATACGGGTTTCTTTAGCTTTTTAATTGATGAAACTTTTAGTTATTTAGCATGTCAGTCATACTCACTGAATCATTTTGTATTTCTTTACGTGACAGGTTTCAACTAACCCTGTGCAATTGATAGAAATTTACTATATAATTATAATCATGACAAATAATAAAGAAACACCAGAAGCACTTTGTGAAAGAGAGGAAAATAAACTTAAATAATAAAACCTAGAGTTAATTTTAGACTTTGATACTCATTTGATAAGTGCCCTCTGGCAGGAAACTGGGTCTCGGTTTCCTTACATGAAAAGAGGAATTATAACAATAATACCAGTGGAGAAACAGTATATGAAAAGTGCTTTGAAAAATCATACAATGCTATATGAATGTAAATTATCATTATTGTGACCAGTTTAATTTACACAGAATATGACTTAAAGTTATCAAAACTGCTGACCTTAACAACAATTTTGCACATATATATGCAAATACATACATGTATAGGTACAAAACTTGAAATAAATAATTTTCTATCTCCATGAATATATTTGAACTCTTAGTGTATATGTGCATGTTTATTCTCATTTCCTTATTTGTTCATTTATTCAACAAATATTTATTATTAACTTCTGTAAGTGCACTATTTTTGGTGCTATGGATGTAGCAGTAAAATAAACATTAAAAAATATTTTTCTCCCTTCATGGAGCTTACATGTTACTTCAAGAAAACAGATACTAAATGAAATATTATTTATTTCATTTATGAAATATATATATTATTTATCTAGTTAAATTGTTATAAAGAAAAATTAAACAAGAAAGAGAGTTCTGGGGGCTGTGAAGCCTTGACAGCTTTAAATAGTGTAAAGAGGGTCATCCTCAAAGAGGAAGAAAGAAAAAGGGACATTTGAACAAGGAAGTAGCCATCCAGATGGATAACAGAAGTGAGCACAAAGTGTTTGCGGGAAGAAAATAACTGGATTTTTAGAAACACCAAAAAAGCCAATATGGCTGGACTGTAATGAGCAAGAATGGAGTTGTAGGATATGAGGTAAGGCAGTTTTAAAGGGGTGGGGCTGGGTACTTCATGCAGAGTTTTTTAACATAGTTCTTAAGAAGATGGCTATTAGAACTTACTATTACCATATTGTTAATTGTGTTCTGGCTGTTCTGTAATTCCCTTTTTCCTTTATTCCACGCTTTCTGTCTTCCTTTGTGTTTTGATGATTTTCTGTGGTGATATGTTTTGTTTCCTTTCTCTTTATGTATGTGTATAGACCATAGGTTTTTGCTTTCTTGTTACGATGAAGCTTATATAATACATCACTGATGTTTATGGGACAAAGGCAATAATGTCCTCTCTCATCACTGTTATCATCTTATTAGTAGTCCTAGCTAATGCGATAAGACAAGAAAAGGGAAAAGCAACTATACAGATAAGAAAGGAAGAAATAAAATTGTCTCTATTCAGAGGTGACATAAATGTCTATGTAGAAAAATCAAAGAAATGACCCAAAAAATAGAAAAACACCCTCCTGGAACTAATGAGTATAGCAAGGCCACCAGCAATAAATACTTGGCACTTCATACCAGCAATAAACACTTGGCACTTTAACTTAAAAAAAAATACAATTTAGAATACACCCCAAATAATGAAATACTTAAGTCTGTAAAGCAGTAAAAAATCTATATGCAGAAAACTATCAAACACTAATGAAATAAACCAAAGTTTCTAAATAAATGGAATGGTATTCCATGTTTATGCATTGATGGACTTAATATTGTTAATATGTCAGTCCTTCCTAATTTGAAATACAGATTCAACAGAAACACATCTAAAATGCAAGTAAGCTATTGCATGAATATTAATGTAACAATTCTAAAGTTAATATGGAAAGGTAAAAGACCTAGAATAGCCAACACAATACGGAAGGAAAAGAAAAAAAATTGGAGTTCTTACACAATGCAATTTCAAGACTTACTATAAGGTTACAGTAACCAAAACGGGGGTACTGGTGAAAGAATAGACGTATAGGTCAATGTAACAGAGTAGAACAGCCAGGAGTAGACCTACACAGGTATAATCAACTGATCTGTAACAATGGAGCAATGAAACTTATTTCAGTGAAGAAAAGCTAGTCTTTTCAACAAATGATGTTGGAACAAATGGCTGTCCATATGCCAACAAACAAAAAACCCCTAGACACAAACCTTAGAACTTACACAAAAATAACTCAAAATGTATGATAGTCATATATGTAAAATGCAAAACATTAAAAATTCATGAGGAAAATGTAGCAGAAAAATCTATGTGACCTTCAGTTTGTTGATTATTTTTAAAATACAACTCCAATAACATAAGCCATGAAAGAAATAACTTGGTAAGTTGAACTTTATTAAAATTAAAATTGTTTGGTCTGTGAAAGACACTGCTAATGAAAAGACATACCACAGACTTGGAGAAAATATTTGGAAAATGTGTATATAATAATTTGTTTATATAAAATATACAAAGAATTCATAAACTTAACAGTAAGAAATCAAATAAAAAGCCTGCACACAAATGTTTAGATCAGCTTTATTCCCCCCTAACTGGAAGCATCAAAATGTCCTTCAATAGGTGAATAGATAAGCAGATTATGGTACATCCATACACTAAAATATTATTCAATGATGAAATGAAGTGAGCTCTCAAATAAGACAAAGACATGGATGATTCCTAAATATATATTGTTAAGTGAAAGAAACCAGTCTGCAGAAGCTACATATTATATGATTCCAATAATATGACATTTTGGAAAAGACAAAACTATAGAGACGTTAAAAATTGTTGGTTGCTGGAGTTTAGGGGGACAGGGGAAAGGCTAAATAGGTGAAGCACAGGGGATTTTTTATAATAGTGAAACTATTGTGTATGATATTGCAATGGTATTGTATCATAATGTAATGGTATACAATGTCTTGTACTTACAAGACATTAAGATTTGTCAAAACCCCTAAAAATTTACAGCACAAAGAATATACCTTAATATGCACGTTAAAAAAAATTAGAAGATTGGAAAAACCCAGGATGGGATACAGAATAAGACAAGAAAATCTAAATATATTACCAATGTATTAAATACCTTCAATAAAGAGTGTAAGGCAATCAAATTCTGATCCAAGTAACTCTGGAAATGAATGTAATCTGTAAAAGCAGAGTCAAAAGGAACTGTACATAAATACTATACTCTAATTTAAAAAGTTATTTCCCATGAAAGTGTGGGTTAATGGTTCTGAAAACACAATACATGTATACTGGAATTGAACAATTTAGTAAATGTGTGGCAGGTGGTGGGAGCCAGATTTCTCACTGTTGGAGTTGGAGGTTATATTTGAGCAAGGGAAGAAGGCTAGAATGTTCTAGGTGGTAATGAACTAGAGTCGGATACATCAGAATACACTAATTTTTATTTACTACAGATACAGATGGTAATACGTAGAAATATTTATAGATGTATGTATATACATGGGTTATTATACATACATATTATCACCTTTCTCTGTTAACTGACAGGGCCTAGAAGCAATAACCTCTGAGTAGAATCAAGCATACCTAGCACTCAGAACTTGGTTTCTAATACCATTTCCCAATAAAAGAAACCAGGATTCCTTGGAGAAATGCTAATTCTAGGACCATGAGAGGAAATATACAAAATGAACCGGGAGCATTTTGTCAATATAATGCCAGGAAGTACTTTTAAAAAATCCAAAAAGCCCACAATAATAAGTATTTCAAAGGAATGCATGACCAAATTGAAAGAACCCCAATGTCTAAAGCTGGAAAAATGTGAGCAACAAACTAAACTGCATCATAAATCAAAGTATAAATTATATATCCATGAGTCCACGCTGATAGAAAGAAATGATTGCATAAATAGATAAGTGGGGAAAGAACTGACAAATGTCTCATGAAGAATTTGTGTAGATATTCCAACCTTGAAGCATAGCTTTCTCTCTGTAAGTGTGGGCTGTATAAAGTGATTTTCTTTCAAAGAGAACAATATGGAAAGAAAAAAAAAAAAAGTAACCGTATGGTGGAGAAATCTGACAAATAGGACCTCAAGCTATGTAATCAACGTCAACATCAACAGTGATACAACAAGTTTAAGGTATATACCCTTGAAATGTGATGTGATGAGACTGGCACTTCAACTGTGTGGTTTTCCTTCCAAAACCATGTAACCTCCATCTAATCATGAGAAAAACATCAGACAATTCCCAATGGAGAGACATTCTACAAAATACCTGTCCAGTACTCCTGAAAACTGTCAAGGTCATCAAAAACAAGGAAAGTCTGAGAAACTGTCTCTGACAAGAAGAGCTTAAGAAGACATATAACTAAATGTAACATGGTATTTTAAATGGGATCCTGGAACAGAAAAGAACATTAGGAAAAAGCTATAGAATTCTGAATACAATATGAACTTTAGTTAATAATGGTGTAGCAATATTGGTTCATTATTTCTAGCAAATACACTCTACTAATATAAAATATTAATAGTAGATAAAACTGGTTGTATGGTACATGGTAATTCTTTATATTACCTTCACAATTTTTCCATAAATCTAAAACTGTTCTAAAATTAAACTTTTATTTTTAAAATAACATTTTAGGATTTCCCTGGTGGTGCAGTGGTTAAGAATCCTCCTGCCAATGCAGGGGACATGGGTTTGAGCCCTGGTCTAGGAAGATCTCACATGCCGTGGAGCAACTAAGCCCATGCGCCACAACTACTGAGCCTGCACTCTAGAGTCTGCAAGCCACAACTACTGAGCCCATGTGCCACAACTACTGAAGCCCACGCACCTAGAGCCCGTGCTCTGCAACAAGAGAAGCCACTGCAATGAGAAGCCCGTGCACCGCAACAAAGGGTAGACCCTGCTCGCCGCAACTGGAGAAAGGCCACGCCCAGCAATGAAAACCCAACGCAGCCAAAAAATAAATTAATTAATTTAAAAAAACAATAAAATAAAGTTTTATTTTGGGTTGTTGGAGTTTCCATTGTATCTTTATTTGCCCAAACAGGTGGTCCCTTGGTCACCTTGCCACAGTCTGCTGGCCCCCGAATTAGATCATCACAATGAGATCTTTAAATCTGGTAAAAATCCTATCTGGTCCCTGCCATGTAGTCTAGAAACAAAGTCAGAAAAAATACAAATCGAATTTTAATTGTTTGCCAAATATTCAGTGGTTATAAGATATATTAACTATTCATCTCTGAAAAAAATCGTATTAGCCCTATTCAAAGACCCTGAATTCATTTATACATTCAACAAGAATTTTTTGAAAACCTACCAGGTGCCAAATGCTACATTGCATACTGGGCACACAGAGAGCATACAATCCAATAAAGCAAATAAATTTAAATCTTGATTAACTTTTTATTCTAGCATGTCTAGTAATAAAACTGTTATGTTCATCTTTAAAGTGTATTGCCTTACTATGTCTATAAGAGTTTAGAATTATGGTTTTTACAAAATTTTTTTGTAATTACATTAAGTGATGGCTATTAACTTATTATAGTAATCATTTCCCAATTTATGTAAGTCAAATCATTATGCTGTATATCTTAAACTTATATAGTGCTGTATGGCAATTATATCTCAATAAAACTGAAAGAAAAGAATAAAAACTTTTTTATACTTGAAACTTTGTTTTTACACTTGAAAAATATGTCCCCCATTAAAATGTTAGTGTTTCACACTGAAGTTTTTTAAAACTGTGTTTAAAATGCTGAAGAGAAAGTATAGTTAAGTGAATAAGATGGAAGACTGATTCAGTAAATGAAACACAGAATTGTAAATTCTCTCAACAATAAATAGCAATAGAAATTCAATTTTTTATATAGGCACATTTAATACTCCTCCATCTTATATAATTGTTTTAAGTTCCCCTATTGCTAATTGTGTCTCCAGTGTGTTTTCCAAGTTATCAGAGGCTCAGACACACTGTGAAACTAGAAGGTGGTGTGTGGTCTTCCAAGACTCTGTCTTGACTTGGTTACCTAGGTTTTGCATGCATAGTTTTAGTAAAAAAGTGGAATACTACATTCCACTAATCTATTTAAACAAAGCATAACATGCCATTACACAGTAAAAGTTTTTTTTTAATTCTTTTTTTTTTTTTGTGGTATGCGGGCCTCCCTCTGCTGCGGCCTCTCCCGTTGTGGAGCACAGGCTCCGGACGCGCAGGCCCAGGGGCCATGGCTCACAGGCCCAGCCGCTCCGCGGCATGTGGGATCCTCCCAGACCGGGGCGCGAACCCGGTTCCCCTACATGGGCAGGCGGACGCGCAACCACTGCGCCACCAGGGAAGCCCTCTATTTCTATTTGAAACTATGAATTAATGGGAGTGATGGTTATTTCAACACTGCATATACAAAACCAAAGTACAGAAATAAAGTGAATTCTGAGGCTAAAATAAGCCTATCACTACACCCATAAGCTCCTATTTCAAATGTTTATATTAATCAAAATATCTTTGTGTTTTTCATCAGTTGGCTGCAGAATGAGAAAATGATACAGACTTTAAAAATAAAATTATGCTAAAAAATAAAATTATGCTGACAAATAGTTTCTCTTGTTTTATCATACAGTAAGGTTTGGCATAAGATTTTATTTGGGGAAATAAAGGGGAATTTCACTGCAAACTTTGAAATCCATGACTCTAAAAGGTTAACTCTTATGTAGTAACTAGTTACTTACCAGGAGGTGAAAGAACACAGAAATAAGATGCTGTCTTGTATCAGTAATCATTGAGGAATTTTGGAATAAATTTATAAAAAACAAATACAGGTAATTCTCCCTTATTTTAAAAAAAGACAAGGAAGGTAAATAACATGAACTGCAGTCTAGGAAGTTTTTGTAAAAACATTGGATATTATTTGTAAGAAGTTAGGAAAATAATTGGTAATGATCAGAAGTGAGGAAGGGTGTAAAAAGTGCAAGTTTTCACAAACCAAATTTATTTTCTTCAGTTTTTTTTTAAATTTTAACATTTGAATTTAAGTATTGTTTTATGTCCTATTCCTCAGATTCTGTGTGTGGAAATTATTGAGAAGGAACAATATCTATGAAAGCGTGAGAAAAGCTCAGCAATCCCACAGGATTTTTCAGGTGTCATGAACTTTCATTGTTATCCTGGATCATCACATGTCCTGAAAAGAGGATTCAGTCTTTGTTCCTTCTTATTAACCAGTCATTAGATATGAACTGCCACCAGGTAGGTTTAATCTTGGAAGAGACCTCTCCCCTCAGCTGAGAGAAATTCCAGGGGAGAGATTTATCTAGGAACTATCTGCAGCCAACATGCCTGCCAGCTGGGAAATAAACGTCATGATTCTGATGAATGCATTTGTGTAACAAACTACAGATCCACTACAAATATAGCACACGTTTTTGAAGTACATAAATCAGACATCACCAAAAATGGTGGAGCAGGTAGCTCCAAGGGCCTATCTCAACACAGAAGAATTTTAAAAATCCAGTAAAAACTGTTAGAATCAACTTTGTCAGAATTCTGGAAAAGAGTCAAAAGTTTAAAACAGCCCAGAGAATGCTTCAAGAAAAGACAACTTAAAAACATTAGGAAAGCTTTGTGACATTTTTACTTGTCCTTGCCCCATCCCCTCCCTGTATCCATGTGGCAGTCTTGGAGATGGCAGCCTATATTCCCAGTGTGTAATCCTGGTTCTTGATTCCAGAAGAAGTAGAACAGACCTTTTTCTCAAAGAATTGTGTTTTATGTTTATCTGTTCTAACATGTATGATGGTTACCTGAAGGACTGATGCAAGGCACTCAACCTTTTTTTTTGCCTAACTCAGAACTCCCTAAGAAAAGTTAGTGGTGGAAAAGCAGTGGCATTCCTCAAAAACAACCTAAGGCAAAGAATTATTCAGCAGCTGCTCAGAGCAAAAGATTACAATTGTGACAAACAATAGAGTGCTGAAATCCTGGGAGGAAAAGCTAAACAGAGACTTTCACTGGGAAATTAGGGCCTTCAAAAGTGCCTGCATAGATTTAGGAACTTAGAAAGCATCACACACACCCAGGGCAGGATGAGTGCTCAGAAAAGCCCTGAGAAGACTCTAAGCTTTCCCTCTGGCTTACCTCTAGGCTCACAGAAAGCAGGAAGCGAAGGCTAAAGCAGTGTTGTAAACAGTCTGGCTAAGCATTAAAGGAGTGACACAGCACAGAGCCAATCTGCAAAGACTGAGTTTTCCTTCTTTCTTTTGTTCCTTTGTTTCCTCTTTCACTCTCACTCTCTCTCTCTCTTTAGAAGCCAAATAAATTTATGTGAAAAAACTAGCAAAACACAAGCTAAAGAAACAGACTTTTTAGAGACCATATGTGAAAACAATATGGGTTTTACAAAAGTAGTTTAGAAACCACTAAACACTAAACAAAGAGCTACAGCACATAGTAGGCAACAAAAACAAACTCTAGGGAGGGGGAAACTGATTTTCAGTTACCCCCATTATAATACTCAAAAATGTTCCATTTTCAAAAACAAAAAAATATAAACCATGCAAAGAAAAGAAAGTGTGGACTATAAATAAGAGAAAGAAATTATAAAAATAAATTAAATAGAAATTCTGCTGAAAGGTACAAGAAGTGAAACGAAAAACTTTCTAGAGGATTTAAATAGAAGATTTGAGCAGGCAGAAAAACAAATTAGCAAACTTAAAGATAGATCAACTAAAATTATTCACTCTGTGGACCAGAACGAAAAAAGAATGAAGAGAAATGAACAAAGCCTGAGACCTGTGGGTCACATATGTATAATAGGAATTTCAGAAGGAGAGCATAGAGGAGCAGAAAGAATATTTGAAGAAATAATGGAAAAACATTTCCAATTTTGATAAAAACCACAAATGTACATATCCAATGAACTCAACAAACTTCATAAAAAATAAACACTAGGAGTTCCACATCAAGACATAATTAGCATCAAGAGCCAAAGACAAAGAGAATCTTGAAAGCAGCAAGATAGAAGTGACTTACCATGTACAAAGTATTCTTAATAAGGAAATAGCAGATTTTTCATTATAAACAATGGAGGTCTGATGAAGTGGGGTTATATTTTTAAACTGCAGAAAGGAAACCAGGTCTATCAGGAATCCTATACCTGGCAAAGCTATTCAAAAAAAAGGGAGAAATTAGACATTTGCAGATAAATCTGAGGGAGTTTGTTGCTAGTAAATCTGTCTGACAAAAAATGCTAAAGGGAGTTCTTCAGGTTGAAATAAAAGGACAAACTTGAAGCCACATGAAGAAATAGAGAACTCCAGCAGGGGTAAAAATAGAGATAAATAGAAAAGCCAGGATTATGGTATTTTTGGTTTGTAACTCTTCCTTCTATTTCTTATAATTTAAAAAGATAAATGTAAAAAAATGTTGTAAATCTATATTAATCAGCAAATTATATAAAGACACAATTTATGATAAAACAACATAAAGTGGGTATGAAAGAGCCGTACAGTGGCACAGTTTTTGTATGATAGTTCAGCTAACTTGTATCAACTTAAACTAGACCATCATAAATTTAAGAGGTTAATTGTAATCACTACATTAACCAGTAAGAAAATTTCTTTAAAAATACACAAAAGAAAATGATAAGACCATCAAAATGGTACACTACAAAAATCAATTAAGACACCCATGTTCATAGTAGCACCATTCACACTAGCCAGGAAGTGGAAGCAACTCAAATATCCATTGACAGATCAATGGATAAAAAACACATAGATACATACAATGGAATATTATCCAGCCTTAAAAAGGAATAAAATCTTGTCAAATGCCACAACATAGTCTCCAACTATTATGATCATCCCATTTGACATAGAAAATCCAACATATATTCATAATACAAAATACTCTGAACACTAGAGTAGAAGGGATTTTCCTCAAAATTATAAAATACCTTTATAAAAAGCTTACAGCTAAGCCATACTAAATGGTGAAAGACTGAAAGCTTTCCTTTAAATTTTGGAACAAGACAAGGATGCCTGCATTCACTGTGTGCTATTCCACAGTGTACTGGAAGTTCTAAACAGAGTACTTAAGCAAGAAAAAGAAATAAAAAGCATCTAAATTGGAAAAGAAGAAGTAAAACTATCTCTATTCACAGATGACATGACCCTGTACGTAAAAAACCCCAAATAATTCACCAACAAAGCTAACAGAACTGCTAATAAGAGTTTAGCATAGTTGCAGAATACAAGATTAACACACAAAACTCTGTTCTATTTCTATGCACCAGCAATGAAATCTGAAGAGAAAATTTAAAAAACGATTTCATTTACAACAGTATCTAAAATAATAAAATACCTAAGAATAAATTTAACCAAGGAGGTGAAAGACAGAACGCTATACTGAAAACTACAAAATACTGCTAAAGGAAATTAAATAAATCTTAAGTAAATGGAAAGACATCCCACGTCATAGAACAGAAGACAGTATTGTTAAACAATAAGACAACCCAAAGCAATTAAGATTGAATGCAATCCTTAACAAAATTCCAGTGGCCTTTTTGGCAGAAATGGAAAAGCCAGTCCTCAAATTCATATGGAACTGCAAATGCTGCCGCTTCCCCAAGATAGTCAAACATTCTTGGTCATCTGAATTTCCACAAAGCCTGGTCTACACGTTCTTATCTGTTATTGAGAGTTGCATAGAAAACCCCCCACAATGATTGTAGATTTGTCTATTTCTCCTTTTGGCTTTTATTATATTTGCTTTAAACCTTTTTTAAGACTATATTATCGGGTTGTACAAATTTGGAATTATTATATCTTTGCAGTAAATTTTAACACTTTTTCTTTTTCTTTCTTTACTGAAGTATGATTGCCTTTTACAATTTTTTTAACATGTTCTTATGTAATTTTTTGCCTTGACATTTCTCCCTTGTTAATATAGCTAAACAATCTTTTTTAATGTTTATATGAAACATAAATGTTTCCATTCTTTATTTTCATTCTGTTTATATTCTAATATTTAATTTTAATGACTTATAATCATCATAAACTTATTTCAATTCATTTTGACTCCTTTTGTCTTTTAACTGTGGTATTTAATTAATTTGCATTAAAAACTTTATGATCTTGGAAATTAGAACCCTCAAACATTGATAGTGGGAATGTAAAATGGTGCAGTTACTGTGGAAAATAGTTTGACAGCTCCTGAAAAAGCTAAACATATAATTACCATATGACCCAGCAATTCTACTCCTGAGTATATACCCAAAAGAACTGAAAATAGGAATTCAAAATGTTCTTATAATCAATGTCCATTGCAGCATTATTCACAATAACCAAAAGGTGGAAACAACCCAAGTGTCCATCAACAGATGAATAGATAAACACAATGTGGTATGTACATACAATAGAATCTTTTGCAACCATAAAAAGGAATGAAGTTGTTATATGCTACAACATGGATAAACCTTGAAAACATTATGCAAAGTGAAATTAGCCATATACAAAAGAACAAACATTGTTTAATTCCACTTAAATGAAATATGTAGACTAGGCAAATTCATAAAGGTAAATAGTACATTAGAGGTTACTAGAATCTGGTTAGAGGGGAGAATAGAGAGTTCTTGTTTAATTGTTGCAAAGTTTCTGTTTAGGGTAATGAAAAAGTTTCGGAAATAGTGATGATATTTGCACAACATTGTAAACATAATTAATGTCACTAAAAATAGTTAAAATGGCAAATTTTATGTTATGTGTTGGGTTGGCCAAACAGTTTGTTCGGGTTTTTCAATAAGATGTTATGGAAAACCCAAGATGAATGAACTTTTTGGCCACCCCAACATATTTTGCCACAGTAAAAAATTCTTTACCAAAAAAATTAATAATAATTAAGGGAAGTAAAACAATGCTTAATCTAAAGAAGAGAAGGGTTATATAAGCTGTCTCAATGTTTAAAATATCTTTTTGTATGTATGAGGGGGGATGTTCACAAGGGAGAATCTCCAATAATGGAAGTTATACAGAATAAACTTAAACTTTAAATTCCACCTTTAATTTAAAATTATAAATGAAAAGGAGCACACATATACATACTACAGACACACATCTGCACAACTTGTATTATCTTCAAAATGGTAGCTTTGGTAAGTTATGAAATTATTTCTTCCTTTATCTTTTGCATATAGATATTTGGGGGATGGGGAGAATAACAAAACTATTTGCAATCAAGTTAGGCAAATAAAGTAAGATAATTGAGTTGGGTAATATTATTCTTGGTTAAAACCTAGTTATGATATAAAGAAACTAATGATATTTTGTAACTCAAATAGTTGTTCTAAGATCAGCTTCATGGAAGGATCTTCCCGGAATATTGAGCAATTTTAGTATAACTGGATGACTAAAAAGTAGGTATTCATTTAAATACATTTGTTTCAGGCATTGCTAAAAAATAGAATTTATGATTTTATCAATATGCCTAAGGATATAGTTAAAGACACGAAATTTTACTAAAATATATTTCAGAGAGAATTTTCATCAATGTGGGTATATTTATCAGTGATTCATTATTTCCTGATTGAAGCCAGCCATGGAATTTTACACACAAGTGATTTAATATAGAAAATTGGTTACCCAGGTGTCAGATGGTGGAAAAACCATAAATGGATGCTGAAGAAACTCAGAGGTGAGTTACTGCTAAAAGTAATAACCACTCCGAGGATTACAGAAACTAAAGAGAAAAGGGGCCCTGTGGATACTGTGTGTAGACCTCTGAGAGGGAGCTTCAAAAGATGGTACTTAGCCATGAGACACCCTTCTTACGTGTCAAGATACTCTCATATCTGAGCTTATGTATAATAAATAACAAAAATTTCATCATAGCAACAATAATAACATCAATTTGGTAATAAGGTGCAATTAATTTTAATACAAATGAAGACATTCATTTCTCCTCCAAATCGGAAGACACAACTCCCAATAGTCACTCTGTGATATTAACACATTTTAGTTTAATCATAATCCAATGTTAACATTATATAGTAGAAAGACTAAGTTTTAAAGTTGTTTAACACCCAAAAACAATATGGGAAGGAAAAAGGGATGAGATAATGGTCAATATATACATGTATACATAATAATACAAAAAGAAAAATTCCACTGCTGCTCTCATTTCTGCAATTGGTTATGAGGCCACAATTGGTCTTTAAAATTCTTGTTTCCACCATCAATTCTACCTCCCCTCTGCTGGCAGCCATAGCTCAAGCTGGGTGGCATTTTTTACCTGTCAAAAAACCCCAAAACCTACATCCTTGGAGGACCTGCCATTATGCTTCTATTGTACAATGAAAATCCTAGAGTTTGCCTAGAAATAATCCTAGATTCTGGACAGATGAACAGATTTCTCTATAGCCACATCAGGTAGCAGCAATCACATTTCTCTTTGGTAATTAGGAAAAATTTCCCCAAACCAGTAGAGCATTCCTTTTTCCGCCAGATGGTTTGGTACCCTGAGGGACTCCAATGGCCAGTTTTCAACCTCAAATTCCAATTCAGTGGGACCACTAGTTGTGAAGGTTTTTTTATTTTTAAGTATATGATTAAAATTTTAGGAAATAAATGTTACATATAATTGAAACTTTCATTCCAAAGTCAGAATTGGAATGAGAAGCCTAATAATTTTATAAGTGTGAAACACCTTATTCAAAGCATTTGGGGAAGAAATCATCAGGCATGTAAATCACAAAAATATGTAGAAATATATATAGCTTTGTCAAACTAATCTTATTGTGCAAGTTTGTCTGCTAGTTTTTGGTTGTGCAATCTTCACTTACAGCTTTGCATTACGATGGGGAATTATAGTGTGTTTCCGTCACACTATAGTAGAGTTTGTGTGCCTGCATGCTACTATATAGTGATTTGGTAAAGGAACATGGTTTTCCTATTTCAGTGGACTGCAAAAGAAAGGCAACCTTTATGAAAATAGAATGAGTAGGAGAGAGAGAGTGTTTTTTCTCTAACATGTTAATAAAATGGGAGTCTGTAGTTTTGTTAGTTCAGTGATGTGAAAAATAGAAAATCTGTACTATCTGACCTCATAGGTATTCTTTACATATGAAGAACTGTACGCAAAAGGCATTTCTGAAATTGAAAGCTCATGCTGGTAGGAATGGAGGGATTTGTTTGTATTCTTGTTTGCTATTTTAAAAATTCATTTGTATTCTTGTTTGCTAGGGTTTTTTTGAAAATTGCATTTTGAGCATAAATACTAAAAAGCAGAAAACACTGTAAGAAACCTAACAGAGACAACATAACATTAAATGTGGAGGAACAAACAGGAATTTTTCTTGGAGTGGCACTTCTTTAAAGGAAAAACATTTAATAACGTGAAATGGGAACTTCTTTTTTCATGAAATTTTCCTGACACCCAAACCAATCACTGACGTCTCATGCAATTTTTTTCCCCCAGGCTTACGGGTTGAATTCTTAGGCTGACTCCACAATGAACTGAAAAAATTCTTAGCTCTGATCACTGAAAAGGCTGAGAGAAATGACCAAGTCATATCAACATGTACCCTTAGTGCCCACTGTGGCAGGGGTTATAGATAAAAATGATTGGCTGGCATTGATAATATGTAAAATTGAATGATCAATATACCCTCTCCGCTTTTAAATATATTTGAAAATTCCACAGTAAAACACTAAGGAAAAGCGAATAATCTTAAAATATGACTCAAATATGAGGCAACAGGAGCAGAAAGAGGCTGGTGCCTAAGTAAAAGGATCAATGAGACAAAAATGTCTACAAACAACAAATGCTGGAGAGGGTGTAGAGAAAAGGGAAGTCTCCTACACTGTTGGTGGGAATGTAAATTGGTGTGGCCACTATGGAAAGCAGTATGGAGGTTCCTTAAAAAAACTAAAAATAGAGCTACCATATGATCCAGCAAACCCACTCCTTGGCATATATCCAAAGAAAGCCATAATTCGAAAATATACATGCACCCCCATGTTCACTGCAGCACTATTTAAGGTAGCCAAGACATGGAAGCAACCTAAATGTGCATTGACAGATGAATGTATATATACAATGGAATATTACTCAGCCATAAAAAAGGAATGAAATCTTGCCATTTGCAGCAACATGGATGGAGCTAGAGAATATCATACTAAGTGAAGTAAGTCAGACAGAGAAAGACAGGTATTATATGATATCACTTATATGTGGAATTTTAAAAAAATTCAAACGAATCTACATACAAAACAGAAACAAACTTATAGTTACCAAAGGGGAAAGGGAGGTAAGGGAGGAGGGATAAATTAAGAGTATGGGATTAACAGATAACAAATTACATAAAATAGGTAAGCAACGAGGATTTACTGTTTATCACAGGGAACTATATTCAATATCTTGTAATAACCTATAATGGAAAATAATTTGAAAAATATATATAAAACCGAATCACTTTGCTGTACATGTGAAACTAACACAATATTGTAAGTCAAATATACTTCAAAAAAAAAGAAAAAAGAGTCAATGAGAAGCGGTGATGGGCTTGTTGGCACTTATGCAGGATGCTGAGCAACTTTTTTTTGTTTTCAACTCTTGATTCTAGCACTCAGCAAGCATGGTCCCTGGCCATGAGGTATATACATTTATATATGGCTGCAACAACAACAAACTATCAAAACACAATTTGCCAACCTTGTGCCTGGTGCCATCTGTATTCACATTTATAAAATAGCTCATTGTACTTAAATATTTTGTCAACGAAAAGCAAACTTCTGACTACAGAATAAAAAGGAAGAGATTAGTCTTGAATATTATTATGCTTCTATAAAAATGTTAACCAAGAAAACCACCCAGTAAAAGCAGGCTTCAGTACTTCTCTGGACATAATGCCTTCCTTGAAAATCATTGTGACTGTAATAATTCATTAGCTAAAATAAATTTGACTCACAAGTCATTGTCCCCAAGAGAGACTGGTTGGTTTCTCCTACATGCCTGGGAATGGGTGGATACTAGTGGGTTAGTGGCTATACCTATTCAATGTGCAGATGATATTGGTTCAGCTACGTCCAGGTATAACTAACCTCAGGTTATAAAAGACAACATTCATTCAGCAATATTGCTGTTTTAAGGTCTATGCATGCTCTTTAATTTATAAATTTGGAATTTTCAAACACAAACAAAAGTAGAGAGAATAATAAAGGGAATTTGATGTATTCATCACACAATTTTAACAATTATCGAAACACAGACAACTTTTTTTATCTGTAACTCCTGCCCCACTGGCCACTAGGGTGATTCTTGCTATTGGGTTGCTCATTGTTTCTAGGCATTTTCAGTGGACAGAGCTGAAAAAAATATGTATTTCTTTGACTTTATATGTTAGGACAGTTTTAGATTAACAGATATATTGTAGAGATAGTACAGAGAGTTTTCAAAACCCACACTTAGAATTCCCTATTATGAACATCTTTCTATAGTATGGTACTATAATTATAATCAACTAAAGTCCATGCTTTATTCACATTTCCTTAGTTTTACCTAATGCACTTTTTCTGTTCCATATTCCCATCCAGGACACCACATTCAATAGTCTCCTTAGTTTCCTCCTGGCTGTGACAATTTCTCAGAATTTCCTTGTTTCAGATGACCTTGGCAGGTATTTTGCAGAATGTCTCTCAGTTGGGATTTGTCTGGTATTTTTCACATGGTAAGACTTAGTTGTGTTTTTTTTTTGAGGAGAGAAACCACAGACATAAAGTACAATTTTCATCATATCATTATCAAGGGTACACACTATCAACATGTCTCACCATTATTGATTCTGACTTTGATAAACTGGCTGAGATAACATTTGTCAGATTTCTCCACTATCAAATTACTCTTTGACACCAGAAACACAATTCATAAGGAAAAATTTGATTAACTGAATCTCATCAAAATCAAAAACTTTTGCTCGGAGAAAAACCATGATAAAAAAGATGAAAAAATAAGCTAAAAAAATGGGAGAAAATATTTGCAAACCACAATCCAGCAAAAGTTGAGTATCTAAAACATAAAAAGAACTCTCAAAACTCAATTATAATAAGATTAGAAATAGGCAAAAGACATGAAAACATTTCAACAAAAAGAATATTCAGATGGCACATGAAAAGTTATTCAACATCATTAACCATTAGGGAAGTGCAAATATGAACTACAGGTATAAACTACAAATTAAGCTATCACTATATACTTATAATGGCTAAAATAAAAAGTAGTGACAACACCAAATGCTGGTGAAGATGTGGAGAAGTTTGATCATTCATACATTTCTGGTGGGAATATAAAATGATGCAGTCACTGTGTAAAACAATTTAGTAGTTTCTTAGAAATCTAAGCAAGCAACTCCCATACAACCCAGCAAATGCACTCTTAGACATTTATCCCAGAGAAATTTAAACTTATATTCACACAATATCAGCACATACATGTTTAACAGCAGTTTTATTCATAATAGCTGAAAAATGGAGGGAAAAAGCAGATGTCTTTCAGTTGGTGACTAGTTAAACCAACTGTGGTCCATCTATACCATGGAAAATTAAATATAACAGAACAAATTATTGATATACAGAACAACCTAAATGATTAGGCTGTATGAAAAAAAGGCCAATCTCAAAAGATTATGGACTGCATGACTCAATTTATGTAACATTCTTCAAATGACAGAATTATAGAAATAAAAAAATAGATTATTGGTTGCCAAGGGTTAAGGAGGGGTGAGGGACAGGACCGAAATGGATTGGTTATAAAACACCAACAAGAGGGAGCCTTGCAGGGAAAGAAATTGTCTGTATCTTGACTTTATCAATGTCAATATTCTGGCTGTAATATTTTACTTTAATTTTACAAGATGTTACCACTGGGAGGAACTAAGTAAAGGATACATGGGTTCCTTCTGTATTACTTCTTGCAACTGCTTGCGAATCTACAACTATTTCAAAGTAAAAAGTTTAAGATATCTAATTCCTGTTTTAATTATTTTGGTAATGGGTTATGTAGAAATGCACTGGTTAATATTCAGTTTGCGATTTTCCAGCTATCATTATGATGGTGCTTTCTCACATAATTGTACTTCACTTTGTTCCTACAATATCCTTGATATTCTCCCGGGCAGTGAGGCTATTTATGGACACTAGGTAAAACTGGAGAAGATTCTCCTCATGTCCATAAGTGAACATAAAGGGAGAATAAATTTGAAAGATTCAAGATGTTTTCTTAAGCCTCTAGAAATAATTTTTTTGATTTTGAGAGTAGATACATAGCCTGTTGGGAATTCTCCTTTATGGTGTGATTTTATTGCTACGTTGTTGTTGGTGATGATGATGCTTTCCTTGGTTGTAGGGCATGGTGGTTAAGCGTACAAAGAAGCAACATTTTTCCTAATCACATAAAGGGGTACTTGGATGGCAAGGCCCCTATATAATCTTCAGTGAGTCTTACTCCCAATATTTCCAGCGAGAGAACTGATTCAAATCTATGTTTGTTTAGGGTCTGTTATCAAATATTTATCTTAAACACTAGAAAAGTTTTGACAGAAATTAAAATGAACTTTGAATTATTATTTAAAACCATGATCTCAGGCGGTCTTTGCTTATCCAAGTCTAGCTGGAATTGAAGGCCATTTTGCTTCACTTATCCACTAGTTTAAACTTGTCTGCTCACTAAACTATCTCCCAAAGTCTAGCAGATATTACATAGACTCAGGAATACAGAATCAATTCGTGTAAATCTCACACTTCACCAAGTGTCTGTATTCTGCTAAAAGCTGAACAGGGGTTCAGGGGAATGATTTTGTTTTATTGACTAGGCTACTTTATACCGTGCTGAGTTAATTCATATGTAATTATATTAAAATAGCTATATTTTCTATGAGCTCATATTTTAGTATATTTAAAGGCATGAAAAATGATAAATAACAATAATCTCCAGATATATATATATATTTTCACAGTATGATAATATACTTGACATCATTTCTCACAGCAAGGATACACATGGTGCCTGACCACGCAAATACTCCTGATAAATATTACTAAGTAGTCATACCTAGCAAAAGTCTATATTGATTTTGGATTCAAAGTTTATAAGTAGAATTGGACAAGATTACAAAGCTATTTTCATTGAACTCTTAGGAATCATAAAACCATCTTTTAAAAAAATCATTACTAAGATTCATGTTGAAACAGTAAAATGATTCTACTAGGAAACTATGTCCTTTAATGATAAGTATTTGAAATAAGTAAAAAAGTAAACTAACTAAATGTTCATTTATGGTTTTTTAAATAAAGCCTCATGGCCTTAAGCAGTTGTACAGGCATCATGATACACATGCCTGATTAATGCCAGCAATATAATCTGTCACAGTTCAAAACAAGTCATTGCCTAAGGACCCTCATCCATGTGTTTCCTGCTGGAATATAGCTAACTTTTAAATCCCCAGAGGCGAAGTCATGAGTTTCTGATGATTGGAGTTTTCTTTCCTTTCAGGTAAGACCAATGCATTTTAAGAATATACTTATAGAAGTTTCATGACCTCCAGAGGTTCCAAGTTGATAGCTAATTTTCATATCTTTGAATTTAATATACACAAACTTGCAAATAGATCTCAATATTCCTTAGTACACACCATTCTATTTGGCCTGCTAAGTTGCTCTTTGTTCAGCCCATATTTCTCAATGTCTCCAATACTACATTTAACTTATCACCCTTTTTTCTCTTCTTTATGTCACCAGACTAATGTCGATTCTCTAGCAATCCGTGACATTATTTTTCTTCTAACATTATAGGGAATTGAACTTAAACATCACAATGCATTTGGTCTGAAGTATATTTAGATGGTATTTTGTCTTGAACCCCTCAAGTTCATTTTAATCAATTTACTTGTTCATTCATTCATTCATTTATCCAATATAAATAATCTGATTTTTCCGATGTAGTGTTTAAATTTCAGGAAAGCAAGGTTTCCATTACGGAGCCAATTGTACAAATCTCATGATATAAAAAATGCAGTGAAACCTCCTGCATTTTAAACATGCTCTTGAATTTTGTCATTCATTTGAAAGGTGTTAAATCAATCAAAATCACAGGACTGAATTATGAATGTCAGTGTATCACTGATGATTCCTAAAAGTTGAACACATTCAGATGATTATTTATACTGACAATGAAGGAGAGTTCAAATGAAAAAAATCAAAGTGAAAAATAAAAATACATATTTATATGTACTTGTATGGATATCATAGGCTGTGATCTGCTATACAATCATATTTCATCTTTTAATAGCTGTTACAAATTGATTAAGCATCTTATAAACAATGGATCTTAGCATCACTGAAATATGGTATTACCTAACTCAAGAGTTGTAAAAAATAATTTTAGATCATTGCACTTAAGCCATAGCAGGCACCCAAAATGTTAGCTACATACAAGTTATTCCATGGAAAAAAGGAAATGTCTTTTCCTTCTAAAAGCACAGTTCTAATGGTAAAGACAGACACATGGTTAAGATTTGCTTCTTCAAGAAACCAGAGATCTGTATGCATCAGATTTATGAGAGTGCTCTGGTTACAACTATGATGCAGCACTGGGCAGAAGGTGAAACTGAACTACAGTGCGGTTGCAACAGCAAACTTAGTCAATCCCCCAGGGAGTTCTGAAGCTTGGCTGTCCCTTCAGGGTTATCCCCGGTTGGAGCAAATGGGCCAGGTCTTTGTACTCCTGCATCAAACAGTTATTGAATGTGAGATTCCCTGGGGAAGGAGGTGAGGCAGTACCATTCTGCTGAGAGCAAGTCACCCAGAGGGACACAGTTGTAAGTTGTCAACAGGCAAACCTTGTCTCAACTGGAAGAATAAGTGTCTCAGTCCTGAAGGGATATCCAAATAGTGCACTACAGGATGACCTGCACACATTTACAGATAATGGCCATACAGGTTTCCCCAGTATGCAAAAGTGGAGCTTGCCTATGAAACCTTTCCTAAGCTGAAATGGCATAAAGTGAAGCAGCAATTGCTGTAGGACGTATCTTGCTAACGGATGCACAAAATAAATCCAGATCAAGGACAGATTCTCATGGACACAGTCCAAAGTCATGCTGGACTGAGATGCTGCTGAGATGCTGAGTGTAGTCCCCAGGGAGGGAGCTTGGTGGGGCGAATCTCGCAGCATTTGGGGTGAGCACTGCCTTTGTGGTGTCTCGCCGCAAAACAAATGCTAAATGCTATTTCCTCTTTTCGCCTTTTTTGTAAAAACAAAAATCCTCTTCAGTTAGAAAAACAGGTATTAATGTAGGTCTTTGATAAAAGCAAAGGGGCATAAAGCAAACTTTCAAAAAGCAGGGGACGCCTATACAATGATAACCGCTAAGACAGAGGTGTGAACAAAATACTTTCTGTGAAAATCCAGAGGAAAGAATCCCTGAATTTATTAAATGAAGGAAGGAAGACTTCAGGATGGAGCTAATATTTGAGGATGACTTTGGGTCCGGGGGTGGGAGGTGAGTTCCAGTTAAGAATTTGAGGTTGCACATACATTCTCAAAGGTGCGGAAGGCTTAGGTCTTTAATTGGTAACCAAACATCGTTACTTCCCCCTAAAGAACACAAGGTGTAACATTCTCACTGCTGAATTTTATTTGCACTCAAACTATTAAGATGCTTTCCAAATTCCCCTAATTCTCTGGCTTACAATTAACCTATCATTTCATCATGAGGAACACATTTTAAACTCAGAAATCTGTAAGTGTGTTTAATCGCTCTTCAAAATTTTATAGGAATTCTCTATCTTCAAATTACCTATAAACTCAATATAAATCAAAGTGAGTCCATTTATCATGCTGCTTGATTCATCTGCTTACATCTAAGTTTATTCCCATACATCTTCTCCTTTTGCTATATCCTTTGCCTTTTTCTACCAGGCATCATCATTGTTGCTAAGTGCACAAAGTCTGGCACTGCTAGCTGGATTCAAATCCTAGCTTAGCCATTTATTAGTTGCATGATTTTGGACAATGTGCTTAATGTCTCCATGCTATAGTTTCCCTGGGTGGAACAGGAATAATAATAATCACTTCAAGGTTGTTAGACATAAGTGAGTCAATGTAAACACTGTATTTGGAGTACTGCCTGGCATGTAGCAAGTATGATACATGAGCTAATCATCATTACCTTTCACTTTTTATTCTATTGTCTTTTTTGTGCATGTGTGTGTCTTTTATTTTTTTATTAGTCATCAATTTTAAACACATCAGTGTATACATGTCAATCCCAATCGCCCAATTCATCACACCATCCCCACCCCCCCACTGCTTTCCCCCCTTGGTGTCCATAGGTTTGTTCTCTACATCTGTGTCTCTATTTCTGCCCTGTAAACCGGTTCATCTGTACCATTTTTCTAGGTTTCACACATATGCGTTAATACACGATATTTGTTTTTCTCTTTCTGATTTAACTTCACTCTATAAGACACTCTCTAGATCCATCCACGTCTCAACAAATGACCAAATTTCGTTTCTTTTTATGGCTGAGTAATATTCCATTGTATATATGAACCACATCTTCTTTATCCATTCGTCTGTCCATGGGCATTTAGGTTGCTTCCATGACCTGGCTATTGTAAATTGTGCTGCAATGAACATTGGGGT
>NC_041220.1:109670678-109672413 GCF_002837175.3 Physeter macrocephalus
TTTTAAGGAACCTCCATACTGTTCTCTGTAGTGGCTGTATCAATTTACATTCCCACCAACAGTGCAGGAGGGTTCCCTTTTCTCCACACCCTCTCCAGCATTTGTTGTTTGTAGATTTTCTGATGATGCCCATTCTAACTGGTGTGAGGTGATACCTCATTGTAGTTTTGATTTGCATTTCTCTAATGATTAGTGATGTTGAGCAGCTTTTCATGTGCTTCTTGGCCATCTGTATGTCTTCTTTGGAGAAATGTCTGTTTAGGTCTGCCCATTTTTGGATTGGATTGTTTGTTTTTTTAATATTGAGTTGCTTGAGCTGTTTATATATTTTGGAGATTAATCCTTTGTCCTTTGATTCGTTTGTGAATATTTTCTCCCATTCTGGCGGTTGTTTTTTTGTCTTGTTTATGGTTTCCTTTGCTGTGCAAAAGCACTGAAGTTTCATTAGGTCCCATTTGTTTATTTTTGTTTTTATTTCCCTTCCTCTGGGAGGTGTGTCAAAAAGGATGCTGTGATTTATGTCATAGAGTGTTCTGCCTATGTTTTCCTCTGAGTTTTATAGTGTCTGGCCTTACATTTAGGTCTTTAATCCATTTTGAGTTTATTTTTGCGTATGGTGTTAGTGAGTGTTCTAGTTTCCTTCTTTTACATGAAGCTGTCCAGTTTTCCCAGCATCACTTATTGAGGAGACTGTCTTTTCTCCACTGTATATCCTTGCCTCCTTTGTCATAGATTAGTTGATGATAGGTGAGTGGGTTTATCTCTGGACTTTCTCTCTTGTTCCACTGATGTATGTTTCTGTTTTTGTGCCAGTACCATATTGTCCTGGTTATTGTAGCTTTGTAGTATAGTCTGAAGTCAGGGAGTCTGATTCCTCCAGCTCTGCTTTTTTCCCTCAAGACTGCCTTGGCTATTTGGGGTCTTCTGTGTCTCCATAAAAATTTTAAGATTTTTCGTTCTAGTTCCGTAAGGTTTATTCCTAGGTATTTTATTCTTTTTGTTGCAATGGTAAATGGGAGTGTATCCTTAATTTCTCTTTCAGATTTTTCATCATTAGTGTCTAGGAATGCAAGAGATTTCTGTGCATTAATTTTGTCTCCTGCAACTTTACCAAATTCATTGATTAGCTCTAGTAGTTTTCTGGTGGCATCTTTACGATTCTCTACGTATAGTATCATGTCATCTGCAAACAGTGAGTTTTACTTCTTCTTTTCTAATTTGTAATCCTTTTATTTCTTTTTCTTCTCTGATTTCCGTGGCTAGGCCTTCCAAAACTATGTTGAATAATAATGGTGAGAGTAGACATCCTTGCCTTGCTCCTGATCTTAGAGGAAATGCTTTCAGTTTTTCACCATTGAGAATGATGTTTGCTGTGGGTTTGTCGTATATGGCCTTTTTTATGTTGAGGTAGGTTCCCTCTAGGCCCACTTTCTGGAGAGTTTTTATCATAAATGGGTGTTGAATTTTGTCAAAAGCTTTTTCTGCATCTATTGAGTTTTTATCATAAATGGGTGTTGAATTTTGTCAAAAGCTTTTTCTGCATCATATGGTTTTTATTCTTCAATTTTTTAATATGGTTTATCACATTGATTGATTTAAGTATATTGAAGAATCCTTGCATCCCTGGGATAAATCCCACTTGATCATGGTGTATGATCCTTTTAATCTATTGTTGGATTCTGTTTGCTAGTATTTTGTTGAGGATTTTTGCATCTATATTCATCAATGATATTGG
>NC_041220.1:109672626-109673618 GCF_002837175.3 Physeter macrocephalus
CTCCTGGTTCAGTCTTGGAAGGTTATACCTTTCTAAGAATTTGTCCATTTCTTCCAGGTTGTCCATTTTATTGGCATAGAATTGCTTATAGTAGTCTCTTAGGATGCTTTGTAGTTCTGCAGTGTCTGTTGAAACTTCTCCTTTTTCATTTCTAACTTTATTGGTTTGAGTCCTCTCCCTCTTTTTCTTGATGAGTCTGGCTAATGGCTTATCAATTTCGTTTATCTTCTCAAAGAACCAGCTTTTAGTTTTATTGATCCTTGCTATTGTTTTCTTTGTTTCTATTTCATTTATTTCTGCTCTGAGCTTTATGATTTATTTCCTTCTGCTAACTTTGGGTTTTGTTTGTTCTTCTTTCTCTAGTTCCTTTAGGTGTAAGGTTAAATTGTTTATTTGAGTTTCTTCTTGTTTCTTGAGTAGGCTTGTATAGCTATAAACTTCCCTCTTAGAACTGCTTTTGCTGCAGCCCATAGGTTTTGTATTCTAGTGTTTCCATTGTCATTTGTCTCTAGGTTTTTTTTTTATTTCCTCTTTGATTTCTTCGGTGATCTCTTGGTTATTTAGTAACGTATTGTTTAGCCTTCATGTGTTTGTGGTTTTTAAGTTTTTTTTCCCCTGTAATTCACTTCTAACCTCATAGCATTGTGGTCAGAAAAGATATTTGATATGATTTCAATTTTCTTAAATTTACTATCACTTGATTTGTGACCCAAGAGGTGATCTATCCTGGAGAATGTTCCGGGCGCACTTGAGAAGAAAGTGTAATATGCTGTTTCTGGATGGAATGTCCTATAAATATCAATTAAATCTATCTGGTCTATTGTGTCATTTCAAGCTTCTGTTTCCTTATTTATTTTCATTTTGGATGGTCTGTCCATTGGTGTAAGTGAGGTGTTAAAGTCCCCCAGTATTATTGTGTTACTGTCGACTTCCTCTTTTAGAGCTGTTAGCAGTTGCCTTATATATTGAGGTGCTCCTATGTTGGGTGCATA
>NC_041220.1:109674197-109723906 GCF_002837175.3 Physeter macrocephalus
TCTGTTTGTTTGTTCTTTAATTCTTCTAGGTCTTTGTTAAACATTTCTTGCATCTTCTCGATCTCTGCCTCCATTCTTTTTCCGAGGTCCTGGATCATCTTCACTATCATTATTCTGAATTCTTTTTCTGGAAGGTTGCCTATCTCCACTTCATTTAGTTGTTTTTCTGGGGTTTTATCTTTTTACTTCATCTGGTATATAGCCCTGTGCCTTTTCATCTTGTCTATCTGCGAATGTGGTTTTTGTTCCACAGGCTGCAGGATTGTAGTTCTTCTTGCTTCTGCTGTCTGCCCTCTGGTGGATGAGGCTATCTAATAGGCTTGTTGAAGTTCCCTGATGGGAGGGACTGGAGGTGGGTAGAGCTGACTGTTGCTCTGGTGGGCAGATCTCAGTAAAACTTTAATCCACTTGACTGCTGATGGGTGGGCCTGGGTTCCCTCCCTGTTGGTTTTTTGGCCTGAGATGATCCAACACTGGAGCCTACCTGGGCTCTTTCGTGGGGCTAATGGCGGACTCAAGGAGAGCTCACCCCAAGGAATACTTCCCAGAACTTCTGCTGTCAGTGTCCTTGTCCCCATGGTGAGCCACAGCCACCACCTGCCTCTGCAGGGGACCCTCCAACAGTAGCAGGTAGGTCTGGTTCAGTCTCCCCTGGGTTCACTACTCCTTCCCCTGGGTCCCGATGCACACACTACTTTGTGTGTGTCCTCCAAGAGTGGAGTCTCTGTTTCCCCCAGTCCTGTCGAAGTCCTGCAATCAAATCCTGCTAGGCTTCAAAGTCTGATTCTCTAGGAATGCCTCCTCCCGTTGCCAGACCCCCAGGTTGGGAACCTGACGTGGGGCTCAGAACCTTTACTCCAGTGGGTGGACTTCTGTGGTATAAGTGTTCTCCAGTCTGTGAGTCACCCACTCAGCAGTTATGGGATTTGATTTTACTCTGATTATGCCCCTCCTACCATCTCATTGTGGCTTCTCCTCTGTCTTTGGATGTGGGGTATCTTTTTTGGTGAGTGCCAGTGTCTTCCTGTCAATGATTGTCCAGGAGCTAGTTGTGATTCTGGTGTTCTCACAAGAGGGAGTGAGAGCACGTCCTTCTACTCCACGATCTTGGTTCCTAATCCTCGTGTGTGTCTTTTAAAACTGAAAAAACCCAACTTGTATGTCCCTTGTCAGATGTCTTAATATAACTTACATAAGACCTCTACATAGACAATTGATACTCTCTTCCACCTTTTATTCCATGTTATTTCCATATATGCTCAGCATCATGGTTCTCTATCTTGTCAAATATTCCATCAAAGAATTTCATATCACTCGGAAGGTCATTCTGGTCATTTGTGCTGAGTGGTATGTCGTCAGCTTGGTCTCACCATTCTGTCTTTTGCCGAATATCCCTAATCTTTAGAGCCTTCAAACATTAGAGTTTCCAGGGTTTAGTTCTTGCATCTTCTTTGGAGATCTCATCCAGTCTCATGACTTTAAATCTTTGGTAATTATGACAGTTAATTTTATGTATCAATTTGACTGGGCTACACGGTGCCCAGATATTTGATCAAACATTACTCTGGGTGTATCTGTGAGGGTATTTTTAGATGAAATTAATATTTGAATTCATAGATTGAGTAAAGCAGATTGCTTTCCCTAATGTGGCTGGCTCTTATTCAGTCAATTGAAGACTTGCTTGATGGAACACTAAGGCTGAGTAAGAGGGTTAGTAAGGCCTCCTGCATAATGATCTAATCTGAACATTGGTCCTTTCTGGCCTTTGGACTTGAATTAGAACATTGGATCTTCTTACTTGGGTCTCAAGCTTGCTGACTTTCAGACTGGAACTTACATCATTGACCCTTTTGGTTCTCTGTCTTTCAGACTCAGACTGGAACTATATATAAACTCTCCTGGGTCTCCAGCTTGACAAGTTCAGATCTTGGGGCTTCTCAGCCTCCATAATCATGTGAGCAAATTCTTTATAATAAATATCTTGATATATATATATACACACACATAGACTATTATGTATATATATTTATTGAGATGGAGAAGACTGAAGGAGGAGCAGGTTGAACTTTGGAAAAGAGATTTAATCATGTTAATTTGGAGGTACTTATTACACATTCCAATGCTGTCAAGTTAGAAGCTAGATATATATGTTTAAGGTTTGATGAGCAGTTCAGACTTAAGATAAAATTTGTGGATTATCAATGTATTAGTGTTTTCCAGATAGCCAGAACCAATACTATAGATAGATAGATAGATAGATAGATAGATAGATAGATATGTATATATTCTTTATTGTAAGACATACATAGAAGACATACAAAGAAGAAAAATATTTTGGATCTCCATCAATCAGTTGAAATGCATTCCCTATGAACTTCATGTCTTTCTTCTATTTTTTCCCTGGCACTTCTTGAGTTCAGTTGTTTGGTGCTAGCTTATGATCATTAACTTTACAAGATTGTATTTCCACACAGTAGACACATGTTATCAGGTTTCACTGAGATTTGCACTGAGAATTATGTATATATTACTTCATTTATCCTTCACCAAAACCCAATGGAGAAGGTATTATTATTCAAATTACAAACTACTCTAGATCATGAACTTACAGTGGTCACTCTTGAATAGGAATAAGCAAGAATGCTAAATACCAAATACCAAAGTTGTACAGTTTACAGATCACATTATCCTAGTGGAAGAGCTGCATCTATACAAGGTAAGTATTCTGAAGTTATGCTAATAATTTTTCTTGTTTTTAATGCACTGTTCCTGTGTGAGTTTAGATTGAAAAACTTAACATAAGGCAGGTGGAAGTCAAGTCACTGACAGTTAATCACACAAACTTTGATCTTTAAAGCGTGCTTCAAAGTGATAGGAGCAAATATTTTGACATAAAAATGAAAACATTAGCAATAACAATAATTATAAAACTTACCCTTGTATAAGGCTTTATAACATCACTTCCAAAGCATATGTATTATATCATCTCATTTGAATCTCACAGAATCTTTGAAGTACAGATTATTATAACCTCTCTTTCACAGATAAAGAAAATGATGCTCAGATCAGATAAATGACTTAAACCCACTCAGTAAGGAGCAAGTAGCTGAGTTGGATCTTTAGTAAAAACGTTCTGATTCTAAGTTTTATATGATTGTTTTATTGTATGTATTTATATTAATTTTAGAAGGCCATGGGCTATTCAACTAGTTTTGGTAGTTTGGGTTGCCATGTAATATATATGTTTGATCTTGAAAAGTTGAGATTATATTCATTATTAGATGAATAACAATAAACAACATCACCTCTGAATACACCATCCCTGAGCTTCAAAAATTTCTGAAACTCTATAAGGCCTCTGTTACAGCTTTTAAGAAGTGATATCTATACTTATGCATTGTTACCTGAAATGGAATGCTTCCCTTGTGTAAATGCAATGTTATTCTCACTAGTCAAAGGAAAATCAAAATCAAAATGGCTAGATACATTTAGATATTCACTGAGATAGCTCACAGTAAATACTGATTCATAATTATCTGATTTTGAAATATGATATGATAATCCCTTGTGCTAGTTCACTACATTCTACTTAGGCAGACAAATACTATCTTGGCTACTAGTATTGATCACCAAAAGAATTTGAATTTTTGCAGGTAACAGATTTACTAGAAGTATGAAGATCTACAGCAGAGCTGAATTGCTGGACAACAGTGAATTCTGAATAATGCATTTCAGTCTGTGTTATTAAAAATGCAGCATGTGTCAGTCACATAAAACCCAGTTTTCATAGAGGGATCCTTTTCCATTCTCCACCGTAACTTACAACAGGCAGAGAATCTTACAAATTAAGCTGAAATCCAAAATATCCCCCCCCACCCCAGTTTCCTGGCAAAGATTTAAATTAAGTACTTAGCTGTAGTATATTAGTCAAGGGTATCTAAAATATTTTCTTTCTATGTACTGAAGTGCGTGTGTGTGTGTGTGTGTGTGTGTGTTTATCTGTGTGTGTTTATATGTGTAGGTTGAATATAAAGGTGAGTTAATGTTTAGTAAGTGATCACATAAGAAAGGCAACAACTAGTTCATTTGTGTAAACAAGCCTTGCCTTCTCTCTTTATTTAGCCTTAGCAATATGGATTAGAAATAAAAGCGTTATTGTATATATTTAAGAAATTGAAATTTAGGGAAAGAGGAATAAAATGAATGGTAGAAATTCTAGCTTATACCATTTCGATCTTTCTTTCTTGAAAATGCATGCAAGGAAATCATAACTAAGTTGTGGAAAGCAGTAGTAGATTTAAATATACTCAATTTATAACTTGCTGCAGGAGTATTCATTTCATTAAGAACTGCCCCTGCAGTTTGGCATTTTCCTGTCACTTAACTGAGTCCAGAAATTCTCCCCTGGCTCACTGTATTGCAGAGCTGCCGTCTGTACTGCGCAAGCCTGAGCCCTTGTTAGGCAACTCCCCCGCTTGATGCAGCCCCAGGCTGCCCATTCTTGTTACTGGCTTTCTCCCTCCTTTCCTTGGCTAGGTGTGTTTCCCCACTTTGCTTCCCTACTCTGAGCAAGTAACCAGCTTATTTTCATTTTGTGATATATAACAAATTCATTTTTTTTTTTTTCCTGATTGTTTCTTCGGCCTCAACAACATGATAGAATGAAGAGAATCAAAGATTTTCTGATAAAGAAAGGTCTGGTGGAAATACTGAGTGCAAACATTGATCTCTGGGCTTTGGGTCTAACTGTGAGGGGCTTTTTGTTTTTGCCTCTTATAACCTCTTCTAACCTAACCTCTTATAAAAAGTTTTCTCTAAGTGCCTGTATGGAATTATTCCTGTTTACATTACCTTTACTAACAAATATTTCACCTGATCACCTTTTGCCCAGTCCTCTTGGACACACATTCATTACTGAGGATTAGCTGAAGCATCACTTAATTCATAGAATATTTTATAACCCTCTTACACAGAATTTTGAGACTTCTCTTTTTTGATCTCTTACTCTGTTCATATATTTATCATAACATTTACAACACTCATCTTTATTACATATGTGATAGCCCAAATTGTAAACTTCTTGAAAACAGAAACAGTATTTGATTCTTCTCTTTATGTCAAGAGCCAATAACACTGCCTGGCACCTAGAAGGTGTTGAATGAATGTTTGTTTTGTGAAGAATGAAGGCAAGCAAGAATATTTGAAAATTGTGGCAAACAAAGATACAGAGAGCTGCTTGGAGGAGAGTTAGGATCCAGGAACAAAAAGCAAATTGGGTCAGGAGAATTAAGAGGAGAGTAAAAGTGCACATTTAAAACTTGCATACTTGCATTTTCTCATTCACTATTAAAGTTCAAAAAATAACATATGTGTGCTTGATGGACAAGTGGATTACCATTGCATTCTTCTCTGCTCTAAGTGCATGAAACAGTAACAAAAATGATGACGACAACATTTACTGAGATTTTCCCAAATAAATTTATCACATGGGATCACACCACGATCTTCATTTTACAGATAAGGAAAGTGAGGCTCAGAAAGTTTTAGTAACTTACCCAACATCACACAACTACTAAGTGGTGGAATTTGGGATTGAAACTAGGCATTCTTATTTCAGAGCTGGGATTTTCAACTCCCAAACTCTACTGACTCTTGAATGGTGACAACTTTTATGCTATCTTTGCCTAGTGTAATAGCACCGATTACCAGCTGATGGGGGTCCAGTGAGGTACATACATTTATAACTTGAAGTTTTGTTTGTTCCTTCATGTGGCATGCACATAAGAGGTATAGGTATACAATTTCAGATTAAAGACACTGGCTACTCAGAAAACAAAATCTAGAACTGGGCTTTATCACTGATATATTCTAAATAACTGTATATATCCCCAGCAGTAACTATTTGAATTCATCTGAAGGTATAAAATAACCGTTATTATTTAGACCAATCTTTCTCAAACTATCTCTTATAAAGGATCAGTTTTTATCTTACCATCCCCATTTTACATGGACTGAAATGAATTTGTTCTGTGCACACCTATCAAACAGTTTCCACCAAAAGCAAATTATCACATGAGTTTCCCATCAGCACAACCTATGTCCTGCTCAGTAAGATTAATTCATGTACCACATGTTTAGATATTTCTGAAATGTCAAATTGTAAAGGTTTCTAAGCACTTCATTTCTGTACTTTACTTAACAGAGACCAATAACAAGAATCTATGAACTAACATCACTCTGTAGATCACACTTGGAGCAGCACTTAGTTTAGACAGCTGGGCATAAGCCCCAGCAAGGGCTGGGGAACTCTGACACTAGCAAGATGAAACAAGATAAGGCCTAAGCATGATGCGGTCCATTCATAAATACTTTTTCAAAATCCTTACAAATAGGGCTTCCCTGGTGGCGCAGTGGTTGTGAGTCCACCTGCCGATGCAGGGGACACGGGTTCGTGCCCCGGTCTGGGAAGATCCCACATGCCGCGGAGCGGCTGGGCCCGTGAGCCATGGCCGCTGAGCCTGCGCGTCCGGAGCCTGTGCTCCGCAACGGGAGAGGCCACAACAGTGAGAGGCCTGCGTACCACAAAAAAAAAAAAAAAAATCCTTACAAATAAAAGACCAAACAACAAAATTACTACTACTTGCCAATGTTAATGATTTAGGGGTAAAATTTTAGAAAACATGATATAGTTGTATGAAGAATTAGTATTTTAAGAGATGTCACAGACATCTCCTTTAAAGTCAAAATTGTCTTTGCTTAAAATAGTACCTTGTTAGGCTTCTTTGTGCAGAGAAAGCAAGGCCCAGAAGAAATATTTACAATATTTACAATATTCAAATACAACTCCCCACAAAGATGAAAACTGAACGGCTCTGCCTATGAAATGAACAGAAATTGGTGGTGAGTGAGAGAAGAGGGGAGGGACTGGCACTTTTGGAAACACAGTAGAGTAGATATCCTGAAAACTCTCTGTCTACAAAACATTAAATACAAAACAAAGCTGGCTGAAATATTCCTAATTTTCTTAAATGCACATCTCAGCTGGCAAGTAATACGCGGGCTTCCACAGAAGATGAAAATGAAATGAAAGCTTGAATCCATACATCAAAGCAGGTGCTAAAGCTGGTGGCTACCCTAGCAGAGTTGGCCAATTCCTCTATTGGCCAATTCCGCAAGTGGAATAAGACACATGACCCTCAACCCATGTACACTGAAGAGTTGGACTAAACATTCATATAAGAAGCCAAAGTATATAAAGTAAAAGTGTGGACCAGAAAATCACCTGCTCACAAATGTAGATGCAAGGGAAACTGACTAGTTCAGCCTTACATTTGAGTGCATAAAAATAATATATCTTAGGATTAAGAGTGTGGGTTTCAAATTCTCACAAATTACATGACCTGGAAAAGCCCATTTAAGATTTAATTTAAAATAGTCATGGGTTAGGTCTTCCCTGGTGGCGCAGTGGTTGGGAGTCCGCCTGCCGATGCAGGGGAACTGGGTTCGTGCCCCGGTCTGGGAAGATCCCACATGCCGTGGAGCGGCTGGGCCCGTGAGCCATGGCCGCTGAGCCTGCGCATCCGGAGCCTGTGCTCCGCAACGGGAGAGGCCACGACAGTGAGAGGCCCGCGTGCCGGAAAAACAAAACAAAACAACAGTACAAGTACAACTTCAGGAGGTAGGCAATTATTAGATGTTTGCTTGCCATTGTCAAGGTGCACAGGTAAAATAGTCATGGGTTGATGGCCCCTCCAACACCAGCCATAAGAATATCATCCTGGGAAGGGCACATTTAAAACCAAGTTCTCATAGAATTCAAATTATACCCTGAGTAACATGAGTTCACAATAAAAACAAAACATCAGAGGAAACAAAAATTGAGGAGAGAGGAGAGCGAAAGGGAGCTAAGTAACAAATTACGTGGCTAGAGCCTGCAGAGAAAATTTGTCAGTGAGACATTACCAGTGATTCACGCTCAAAGAATTTTTAAGAACAAATATGTCTGCTATTTAATATTAAAGAGTTTTAGTTGTTATGATTAGAACCCCTCTGCAAACTTTCAACAAGTTCTGCTGTATACACAAATGCCCTGAGAGAGGGATTTTTGGAGAGAAAATCTAGGAAAAGAGGCATAGATCCAGATATGTTTCGCTGTTCAGTGGAGATGGGAATAGCAATGCAGATCAATTCAAGTGACAGAACTCAACGCATTCATATTAATTTTTCTAAACCAAGGGTTCTGGACCTCTTCAAAGTACCCCAAAGCTGACTATCTATTTTCAGCGTTAATTTTTTTCGGATAAATCTACACCTTCTATTACTCATTTTAGTAGAATATTTATCTTAAATTATAAGATTCATTAGGAAAGAAGTCAAAAGAGAAAAGCTGGGAGCCATCTCCTGGGGTCCTCCAGCTCTACAAGGATAAGAAACCATGTTTCTGTGATATGATGCAGGGGTTGCTTTGAGAGCATCCTTAGAGTTTATATTAATATGCCAAGCTTTGAGCATTTTAAATATGTGTAAAATGCATAATTATAACTTTATATTCTATAATTTACATCAATAAAGTCTAAAGCCTCCATTTTATTTGATCGATGCTGAGATGGCAAGACTAAATCCTGCCCTTAAAGATGATACTTTGTTGATTTTTAAAAAAAATTAAGTCTCATAAAGACAATACCAAAAAGAAACCAAAAGAATTAGGAAAAAATCTAAGACTCTTGTTGTAACTATTAATTCACAATCAGTGTTCTTTTAATTCCCACATCTCCTGCCATAATCACCCAGGTCTAATTTTTGGGGTGGCTTGTATATTTTTGTGGCATGGGGCAAGGGATATATTCACTGGCCTCTGACGTTTTTTCTTATCATGATTAATCTCAGCTTCTCTCTTGTCTGGTGTAATGAAAGTTCTCTTGTCTCTTTGCAGAAAAGCCTTCCTCCCAGAGGCTTCAGACAAGGTCCCATATTATACTCAGTCAGGTCACTCTAATGACCTCTTGACACCCAGGCAACTAGGTACTTCTGATTTACCTGTTGCATTCTACACCCTCCCACCTTTGCACATCTTTGCGTTCTTGCAAAGACTATCTGCTCTCCTAGGTGTCCTTCTACTTCTAAGCAAGCAGGTATTGCAGACCTAGTACAAATGTTTTGTCTTGTCCGGACTTTTTTTCCCTTTTGTTTCCTGACATTATTCCTACTTCCAACTTCTCCTGGGGCTCGCTGCCCATTAGATCAATGACATTTGTTTTGTCAGATAGAAGAAACAGATATCATAGAACAAAGAGATCATTTTTAGAAAACAGTCTACAATCTAGGAAGGAGAAAGCACTTAATGGGCTAATAGGGAGTAGCTGAATAACTAGGTAGTAGAAAAGACTAAAGGTAAAACACTGCTCATGTTGCTGAGAAAGGATTTAGTGCTTTCATCTCTATAAACCTAAGGTCCAGGGGAAGAGTAAGATGATAGAACTCTCAAATAAGTTGATGAGAAAAACAAAAGCAGTGAGGGCTTGTGATACTCTTCTGGTTTGGAACTCCGGGAAGAAATGCCTTACAGATTGTCATTTGCCAAAACTGAGTGGACAGAGTAGAACCAAAATAGTAGCATAATATATTAGATAAAGAAATATATGAAACATACTTCACACGTAGCAGCTTGAGAATTCCTCATAAAAATTACATGACATGAGGCAAGATCTAGAATTTTCAAAAAGATCTTATGAAGGATTTCAAAGTGCTGAGAGTGCTGATGAAAGATAGGTTGGGCTGTGGTTCCAAGACAAGGAAACTACAGTGTGTTCCCTGCAGAGGGAGACCCTGTGAGGAACTGAGGACACGAACAGCAAATTCCACCAAATTCCCTCCAGTAAGGAGGAGACTGGTTGCATATCCTGGAGGCCAGGAAGGATTTAACTGAGGATACAGCAGAAAAAAGTGGGGCAGAGATATCTGCCCCCAAATACTCCATGAAACCTGCCATCATTCCATGCTTAGATGACAGTAGGGGAGCAGTGAAGAAAAAAGGGTAGAAGAGGGGAAACTCTTAATTGTCTGAAATAACTTAAAAGAGATTATTTTTTAAACTGGACAGTGACTAGGTTTAAATCTTGAATTCCTAAATATTGAACCACAATGCAGGATTTCATGAGCAAACTCAGTTCAGTTAAATAAAATAAATTCACATCCTTGCACCTCTCTGACTTTTGCGTATTCAACCTTATAATGATTTGTTCCCATACACAGAGAATTTTAGCTGTATTTGTGTCCCTGAAATTAAAGAAGAAATGTTGATACAATTTTCATAAAAAATTTTGATAGCTAAAATAAAGAAAAAAAATCAACTATGTCCTAAAAATTTTAAATAATTGTGCAACTTTTAACTTCATGTTTCCCATGTGGATATGACCCAAGCAGAGTACTTTAACAGCTTTCACATAAAAAGTGTCAGTGTGTTCTTTAAACAATGGTTATCTGACCAAATAAGATGGTGCCATAAAAGCACTAAACTGTGATGCATTGCCTTTTTTCTAGAGGTGAATAGCATTAGAGAATTCCAGCATGTTCTCTTATGATTAAATTTATGCCACAAGCACTACAAAGTCTGACCTGAACAAGAGAGACACATAACCTGTGCAAGAAATCCTTGCTCAGAAAGGGCAGTACAGAACATGAGAAATAAGACAAATTGTCTTTTTGCCATGGAATATTAGCCTTTGTGAGCCCTGTAACATCTGCCTATGTTCCTTCCAAACAGGAAAATTCTTGAAAATTGCATCTGTCCATCATTATCTTTGAGCCTCTTTAGCCTTGACCAGTTTGCCTTTTTGCAGTTGAGAAGAATTTGAAATTCTTCTTTACTCTATGTGGCAGAGACTGCAGTTTATTATCACGCAAATATATACAACAGAGGACTAGCTGGCTGAATTAATGCATAATAATATGAAACAGGAAAAAGGAGATGTGACTTGAGTCTCTGAATCAGTCTCTGCTTTGCTCTGTGATCTTAAAAAAATCCTATCAACATAGCAAATCATCTATCAATGTGATAGTTTAATCTAGCAGAACACATCTTTAGACTGCCCTGTTTAGAACATTTGTCTGTCACTAGCCACATGTGGCGATTAACCATTTGAAATGTAGAACATGAGACTGATCAACTGAATTATTAATTTTCATTAATTTAAATTTAAATTAAAAAATGCAAGCATTGTAAAATGTTTTCCCAGGTTGCATATCCTGGAGGCCAGGAAGGATTTAACTGAGGATACAGCAGAAAAAAGTGGGGCAGAGATATCTGCCCCCAAATACTCCATGAAACCTGCCATCATTCCATGCTTAGATGACAGTAGGGGAGCAGTGAAGAAAAAAGGGTAGAAGAGGGGAAACTCTTAATTGTCTGAAATAACTTAAAAGAGATTATTTTTTAAACTGGACAGTGACTAGGTTTAAATCTTGAATTCCTAAATATTGAACCACAATGCAGGATTTCATGAGCAAACTCAGTTCAGTTAAATAAAATAAATTCACATCCTTGCACCTCTCTGACTTTTGCGTATTCAACCTTATAATGATTTGTTCCCATACACAGAGAATTTTAGCTGTATTTGTGTCCCTGAAATTAAAGAAGAAATGTTGATACAATTTTCATAAAAAATTTTGATAGCTAAAATAAAGAAAAAAAATCAACTATGTCCTAAAAATTTTAAATAATTGTGCAACTTTTAACTTCATGTTTCCCATGTGGATATGACCCAAGCAGAGTACTTTAACAGCTTTCACATAAAAAGTGTCAGTGTGTTCTTTAAACAATGGTTATCTGACCAAATAAGATGGTGCCATAAAAGCACTAAACTGTGATGCATTGCCTTTTTTCTAGAGGTGAATAGCATTAGAGAATTCCAGCATGTTCTCTTATGATTAAATTTATGCCACAAGCACTACAAAGTCTGACCTGAACAAGAGAGACACATAACCTGTGCAAGAAATCCTTGCTCAGAAAGGGCAGTACAGAACATGAGAAATAAGACAAATTGTCTTTTTGCCATGGAATATTAGCCTTTGTGAGCCCTGTAACATCTGCCTATGTTCCTTCCAAACAGGAAAATTCTTGAAAATTGCATCTGTCCATCATTATCTTTGAGCCTCTTTAGCCTTGACCAGTTTGCCTTTTTGCAGTTGAGAAGAATTTGAAATTCTTCTTTACTCTATGTGGCAGAGACTGCAGTTTATTATCACGCAAATATATACAACAGAGGACTAGCTGGCTGAATTAATGCATAATAATATGAAACAGGAAAAAGGAGATGTGACTTGAGTCTCTGAATCAGTCTCTGCTTTGCTCTGTGATCTTAAAAAAATCCTATCAACATAGCAAATCATCTATCAATGTGATAGTTTAATCTAGCAGAACACATCTTTAGACTGCCCTGTTTAGAACATTTGTCTGTCACTAGCCACATGTGGCGATTAACCATTTGAAATGTAGAACATGAGACTGATCAACTGAATTATTAATTTTCATTAATTTAAATTTAAATTAAAAAATGCAAGCATTGTAAAATGTTTTCCCATTAAATGTAATTTTATTATATTGGTTGGAGTAATTTCACTTTAAACACTGCATCATGTGAGATGTCACTGTTGTATTACAGTGTGTGTTGGATGCTTGTTGTATTATAGTGTGTATTGGATCATTTCTAGTATCACATGTAACCAGATGGTTCTAGTATTATACCCAAACAGATCATCTATCTAGTTGGTATCAATTGATTGGTTCAGTTTAAATGATTATCTGTAGACTTTGATGTAACATTATTAAAGTAGTAAAAAAGAAAAGTAATGTTTATTTTAATATATTATGCAATGTAATTTATAGTGATACTAATTGTAAATAGAAACCATTGTATTAGGTATCTATTGCTGTGTAGCAAGTTACTCCAAAATTTAGTGGATTAAAGCAACAGCTACTTATTACCTCACAGTTTCAGTGGGCCATATAATGTGGTGTGGCTTGGCTGGGTGCCTCTGACTTTGGATCACTCACAAAGCTGCCTTCAAAGGTGTTGGTCAGCCTGTAGTCGTCTTGAGTTTTAACTAGAGGAGGATCTGCTTCTTCTAAGCTCGCTCATATAAACATTGTCAGGTTTCAAGTCTTCACTGACTATTGGCTCAAGACAACAAATCCTTGCCACACGGGTCTTTCCATCTACAGAGCGCTTATTTCTTTCAGAATAAGGGCTCTGAGAAAAAGAGACACTGAGAGACAGAGACACACCATGTACAACAGTATCAGAATATTACATAGGAAAAATTGTGACAATAGGTTCAAAGACCTGAAAGAAGAAAGACCTAAATAAATGGAGAGATGTATCATGTTTATGAGTGTGAGGACTCAGTATCTTTAAAATATCAACTCTCCCTAAATTGATCTATAGATTGAATGCAATACCAATCAAAATCTCAGTGGGTTTTTCTGTACATATTGACTGGGTATATCTAAAATACATATGGAAATGGAAAGAACCTAGAATATCAAAGATAACCTTGAAAAAAACAAGTCAGAAGACTTTATTATATACCATAGTAATCAAGACAGTGTGTTATTGATATAAAATAGGCAAATAGTTCAATGGAAGAGAATATTGATTCTGGAAATAGATCTATGAGAAGGACAGTCTAAGAAGGTATAAATATGTTGCCAAGACACATACCAGAAGACAGAATCCCAGGCTGAAGGAGAAGTTGTGAAAGAGGTCCACGTAGCAAGCAAGTTCTGAAGGGTCAGGTAGCAAGCAAGTCTTGCTTGACTAATGGCTCAGGTAGCAAGCAAGTTCTGAAGGGTAGCAGGAAGTTGAACCTGAAGCTTTTTCCTGACATACTGGCTGATAAATATAATAGGTCTGCTGTAAATCTTTTGGGAGCTGCTGAATGTGGCAGTCCTATCTGCTGGGAATAAGGACTGACCAGGTATATGAATGATTGACTCCCTTAAAAAATATCCAACAAACCCCAGAAGCTACACTGAGAAGTTGCACCTTACAGTGAAATTGACCTTACTGCCTTGTGCTACAGCATAAAGTGCCCAAATTTCCTCATCATGCCATACCTCAGGAGGGTGTGAGCATAAAATATCCTGCCCAAGAAAAGAATAGACAGTTCTTTACTTTTTTATTCAACATGAACAAGCTTTTCAGTTATTGTGTACATTATTCTTTAGGCGTTCAGGTGACACAGAGAGCAAAACAGCAGAATGGTCTTAAAGATAATAGGAGACAATTGTTCCTATGTCTTACATAATATTTAGGAATAAGAATAATTTAAAGTTAAGTGCTTATTAGTGAAATACGAACAAAAGGAAATATTACATATCTGTTGAAAGTATTTTCACTGTTAGGTGACATTCATTGGATCAGTTTGAAGTTTTTTTTTTTAATATATCAGCAATGATATAATGGACGTAATTTAATAAATAATGATAAAAGTGTGGTTCTAGAATATTAGTTTTCCATACAGTTCAAGCTAAAATGATAAAATTCTATCAAATCATTTACTCCATAGATTTATTCTCAAATATTTATTATTTTTAAAAAGTCTACATTTCAGGATTGGTCAAACATTATAAAGTATAAAGAAAAAAGATAAAAAGAGTTAAAGTTGATATCCTAGATTTTATATAAAATCTTGGATTTGGTACTTTGTTAACTGAAATCACCTGGTAATGAAATGTGAGCATTCCTCCCAGAGCAAGGCTACAACCTCTATGGCTTATCCCTGACCTCCATTATTTGAAAAAATAAACTTGGCCCTGTGTCCTGAAGTTGAAAAAAAAAAAAGACATTGATGCATGAATGCGTGGTGAAATTTAAAAAATATGCAATGACTCTTGGGAAATACACTCACTACATTAGAGAGAAGAAATAAGAGAGAGAGAGAGAGAGAGAGCCCAAACTCCCTTGCTCATATGAGTTGTCAACACACCATGCAGCCTTAGCGATGTTCCCTGTGACAATACCTTAGCTAGTTTCTATTTTTAAAGTCCTACTATGCCTCTGAAACAGGCTGGCTGCCTTATATATAAGAATATTCTGATTATCTCTTCTCTACTACCTGAATATCCATGATAAGCAAGCTTTCGACTGTGTTTGTAACAATTAACATTTTCTCAGTCTTAATTTTATAAAACTTTAGTCACTACTTCCAAACAAGCAAACAAAAAATCTTCAAAGGCAAATCATTTTTCCAGTTAGCGGCTGTCATTGAATATAGACTGTGCCTGGTAGCCCTTACTTTTGGCTTATGAATATTTTCATATTGCTAGGGGACTTTCTCCCTAAAGTCATATTTTATTCTCATCTAAGGTGCACAGTCACAATTATGTGAACCCCTTTTACCGAGAGGAATGATAACCTGCGCTTCTAGAATAAATACACTGGAAGTTTTAGATAATTATGAGGTTTTAGAATAAACTGGCAACTAAAGGATCTGTAGACAGGTTTTGTTTGATTCACTAGGGTTTCTTTGTTAAGTTTAGTGAATATTTTGAAAACAGATGATTTAATATGAAAATCTACTTTTCTAGCTTCTCCTCAAAAACTGAAAATCTCACAACTGTGAGTCTGAATTCCTATCTGTCAATCATTAACAGAGTTGAGAAACTTCTTTTCTCTTTATATAAGTAAAATTCTCCAGTTTGTCTGTCTTTTTTTCATGAAACAGCTTCATTCATTGTGCTTTTACCTTACTCTTATAGGCTATGGTTTAGAATCTTCAGGAGGGTGGAGAATTAGAGAGCTAATAAATCATGTACTAATTCCCCTCCTGAACTTATAACCCAATGAGAAAGAATTCAGAAGCAAAAGATCAAAATATCAGCTTTAGTTTTAATAAAAACTAATTAAAAGGTGAGACTTTAGGTGTGAGCCCAAATGTGTCTGCAAATGTTCCCACCTCCTAGTATAGACTATGGAGTGGACTACTACTTGGTCCAAAGAACAGACTCACACAAGATTCTTGCCTCACATGGGTCTCAGGCAGAGAGGGGAGAAAAGAATGCTAATCTCCAGAGTTTTCATTTTCTTTTTAGATTAGCTTTGGCCAAAAAAGAAACTTGGACAATGAATGTCAGACTTTTGCCAACCACCAATTAGCAATTCATTCCTTCCTCAAAGAGTGGGAATGGTGTGAAGAGAGGCCATGTGGAGAGGGCACTCCATATGGAAACGCCAGTGAAGGAGAATGGTTTCTTTCCTAAAATTAGTGTTTCCTAGTAAAACAATAAATGAGATATGAATCTGTATACAGGGACACTCTAATAGTGGATAGTGAGTGAAATAAACTTGAAAGGGTAATGACAGTGACTTGAAAAGGTAGTGGCAGAAATTTCTGGATACCTATCAAATATTTTTTCCAATTCTTTCACAAATGAAAATAATTTTGATTTTAACTGGGTGTACTGCCACACAAGTAAAGACCAACTTGCCTTACAACTAGGTCTGATCATGTGAGGAAATCTGGTCACTGAGGTATAAGTGGATATGTGTTGTAGAACTTCCAACTAGTCTTCTTGCAAGGATGGAAGAGGCATAGCCCTCTTTAACCTTTATTTCATTTCCTGTTGCTTGAAACACAAATGTAATGGCTAAAGCTTCAACAGCCATCTTGGACCAGGGTGGCAAAGCAGTGATCTGGAAAGAATCCCAGGTTCCTGATGCCTACAGAGCTCTCACGATAGTGCTGTAATAATTTACAGAATTATTTCATATGCAGGAGAAATATACCTCTCTCTTATTTAAGCAATTCTTACTTAAGATTCTGTTTTATGAAGATGAACTTAAACCAAACTGATAGAGTTCAGTATGAAAAAAAATTATTCCAATGGGAGAAATCATGGCATGACAGAATAAAGAAGTTCTACATCATATCTCTTGGGTATAGTTCAAATCATAGGACCACTTAATATGTCTGTTAAGAAACAATTATCCAGTTATATATTTAATATCAGGTAACAAAATATATGATAGACAGCATATTACATATCATTATTAGCTTCCCTGCCTCCAGGTTGCTACCCTGTCCTGTCCTCTTCTCCCATTCTGTCCTCAACAAGGCATGGAGCAATCTTTTTAACAAAAATTCTGATCACACCACTCTTTTGTTTAAATATTTAATGGCAGTCTTATGTCTGGCATAAGGTCAAAATCTCTTAGTATGCTATCCAGCCTCCTTTATGACATGATCCTAGATGACCACTTTAACTTCATTCCCTGCTCCTCCTTACCTCATCTTAAGCTATATGTACCATACTGTCTCTTAACTCTGTGTGTTTGTGCATGCTTTTCTTTCCATCAGAAATATTTTCCACTTTTACATCTGTGTTGCAGAGAATGGCTATTCACTCCTCAATTCTATTTCTTCTTTCTTCTAAATATTTCTCAGTTTCCTCATTTGCATGAGGATTAGATCATGTGACTAGTAATAACTAGTCACATGATCTAATAAAATAATTTTGGTCAAAGTAACGTATACAGCTTTTCATATCTAGGTGAAAACCCAGTGCTCTGTCTTTCCAGCTTGTTCTTCCCCATTTGCATAGCTGGAAATGATGAATTCTAGAATGGTGAAGCCACATTATTGAAGGAAACTAGATTATTGAGAGGTGAGTTATCCTAAAGAGCCATCACACACATTAGAATGTAACATGAGAAAGAAACACGCTTTTATTGTACTGAGCCACTTGATTTGTTACCACAGCACAGCCTAATCCACTTGACTAATGAAACTGCCTAATATTCTACAGCTTAAGTATTTAAGTTTTATTTAAAGCATCTCTTCCTCATGGAAGCTTTTCCTTATATACCTCCAGCTTCTCAGTTTATGTTATATCTCTCCTCTGAATATTTCTGAAGCCTTCTGTGCAACTCTGTATCAACAACTGTGGAAGGAAAGGGAAAGAAGTGGGGCTGGGTAAAAGGAGAAGTCAAGATATAATATTAGGCTCAATGTCAGCTTTTGCTGCTCAATGACCCTTCAGAATTGTCTTGAGTAGGGCCAAAATGAACTGACTTTTAATTTCACACATCAGTCACTGGATGCAGTCTATCTAGGAAGAAATTTGGCCTTGGTCATGATGGTTTCTTACAGATGAAGCAATTCCTAAAGGGTCTGACAGATCTCCCATTGAAGGGAGGTCAGGGTTGCAGACTACAGTTTCCACTATAGCAGTCTTCCCTCAATTCCACAAATGTGCCATTGCCCTGGTACCATATGACCTTTGTACATTTTCCAGTTTTATCCTACTTTACACCTCAGGTGAATGAGGATTAATATTATATGATAAAGAATAGTATATTTTGCAGCACACATGTAAAAGGAAATATTTAATTCAATAGTAAAACAAGCAAATGAAATCAAAACTACAAGCAACAGTATAGCTAAATTACTCTAGAGACTTACAGAAAAGTTAGGCTGATTGTTTAAAAAAATCCAGTTAAGAAACACAGAAAATAAACATGACAGTTTTGGCTACTTCTGTATCTCCACTCCTTCGTCCCACAATTTTGAACTCAAAATATGTTAAACAATGAGGACTTATGAATGGAGATTAAATAACTGAGAAAGAGCTGTAAGACAAAAAGGAAAAAGGAAAAGTTAAATGATTAAAGGGATTGAAGGGTATCAAAAATAAAAGGATAAAGCAGTATCTTGTTAATCTTGTTATAGACCATCTAAACAACAAAGGAAAGACTGAATACTATGCTGAGTCAGATGGTACTGTATTCTTTAGGATGGCTGCAGAAAGTTGGTATCAGAAGGTAAGGAACAAAATAAATAAACTTTGGAGCCAGAAAATGTTATCATTGATAAGAATTCATGTTACATCTATTGCAGGAGTTCTAAAGAGAGACTGATTGTTCTCCCTAAGGTTTGCAAGTTTTTCAGAAAAACAACTTTTTTGTTTTAACTTACAGCTTTCCTACTGTGCATTGGATACAGATGTGATTTCAAGATCCATTCAAAGATGTTTAATAAGCACTAATAGCTTCCAAGAAAGTTCTATGAACTGGAGAACTAGTACTTAAAAAAAATATATAATAGAGCTTGTATTCTACTATGCACACTAAGACAATGAGTAAGAGAGTAAGTAAAAAATAAGTGTTAAGAAGAAAAATAAAGCAGAGAAGGGAAACTGTAGATAAAATTCAGTGAGCACAGGGAAATGCAGTGGGAGATGATGTCAGAGAGGGAAAATAGGGTCAGATAGTATGAGGTCTTACAAGAGCCCCAGAAAAATGTAAACGATTTGGCTTTTATGCTAAGTGAAACAGTCAGGTTTTGAAAAAATAAACCCTGAGAAGTAAGAGAAGATATTGAATCCATGAAATAAGAGCAGAGGATTATTTAAAAAGTAAAATTCAAAGACTAATAAAAAAGTTATGGAAAATTAAAAATATGACTGAAATCATAAATGCAGTCAAAAGTTAAATTTGAGGACATCTTTTAAAATGTAGAAGATGTAAAATTGGAAAGAGATGTAAAATTAGAAAGAAAAGATAAACACACAAACAGAAGTCAATCTAGGAAGTCGAACTTCTAATTAATAGCTATTTGAGATGTGAGAGAAAATAATTAAAAGAAAGTCACAAGAGTTAAATGACATGAATCTTCAAATTGAAGTGGCTTATAGATTGCCCAGAGTAAGGAATAAAAATATGCGACAAGGAAAAGATGAAGACTAATTAAGCCATATACAAAATTCAGGCATCAGAAGAGCATTAGACCTCTTATCAGCAAATCTTGGAGCTAGAAGACAATGGAATATGTCTATTAGTTAAGAAAGGCTGATTTCTGTAACAAACAACTCTCAAATGCCAGTGGCTCAGCAAAAGGAATATTAATGCTCTGTCGTGACTCAGTCCTATCTGAGATGGTGGTACTGAGGAGCCTAAACTCTCTCCTATAGTGCTTCTGCTGTCAGCTAGGGCCTCACCAGAGTTCTGCATTGGACCCCCTGCATTGGGTGCAGCCCAAGGGAAAAGGGAGAGTGTGGCAGCTCATGAGGAGGTTGGAAGGGCCAGCGTTGGAAAGGGAATACATCACTTAATTCCAGGCACATGGCCCCACCAAATTACAAAGTAGGCCTAGAGGAAAATGAAACAGTGTGTCCCTTTGCACAACAACGTATATGTCTTCACCATATAATCCCTCTACAATTCTAAGGGAATATGATTTCCAACCTAGAATCCATTAACTATCAATCAAGTCTAAAAGTAGATTAAAGAGTTATTCAGACATGCAAGATCTTAAACTTACCATCCTTGTGCAATTTCTCAAGGAACTTATAAAAGATAGTTCAACAAAATGAACAAGTTAATGAAGAAAAAGAAATCAAAGTGTCTAAAGGAGAAGAATATTGAAGAGAGCCCTAGACTCAAAGGAAGGGAGATCTCAAGATGATAGGTTTAGAGCAAGCTATCAGGCTTAGAGAGCAACCAGTATATACAGAACAGAGGGCTTAGGGAGAGATGTATCTGCAACAGAAAATAAAATGGAAAGATTAATAAAGAACTTACATGCATTGATAAGGGATTTTTTTTATGGGCAAAGAGTTTGGGAATATATTAGTGATGTTTTTGTGAAAAACTAAGCACACGAAAAAAGAGGATCAATATTAATTGTACACAAAACAAAGAATTGTGCAAAAAATGTGTGATGATCATAAAATATATGGCTTAGCTATGAATTAAAATGATACAACTCATAAGAGGTAAGCACTCAGCACTGGTGTAAGCACACATTACGATATAGCTACAATGTGGTGGATGGGGGAAGAATATGGGCATGCATGAGGGGGTGTTTAAGAGAGCTAAACCATCACAACTAAAAGCTAGTATCAGTAAACACATAGTATTTTAAAAATATAGAGGTAATATAATATCACTTACATATGGTATCTAAAATATGACACAAATGAACTTATCTACAAAACAGAAAAGACACAGACATAGAAAACAGACTTGTGGTTGCCAAGGGGGAAGGGAGGGTGGGGGAGGATTGGATCGGGAGTTTGGGATGGGACTAGCTGGATGCAAACTATTACACATAGACTGGATAAACAACAAGATCCTACTGTATAGCACGGGGAACTATATTCAATATCCTGTAATAAACCATAATGGGAAAGAATTTGAAAAAGAATATATATATATATTCTTTTTCAAATATATGTTTATATTCAAATATATATATAACTGAGTCACTTTGCTGTACACCAGAAACTAATACAACATTGTAAATTAAATATACTTCAATAAAAAATAAACTAGGCCTTCCCTGGTAGCGCAGTGGTTGCTGATGCAGGGGACACGGGTTCGTGCCCCGGTCCGGGAAGATCCCACATGCCGCGGAGCGGCTGGGCCCGTGAGCCATGGCTGCTGGGCCTGCGCGTCCGGAACCTGTGCTCCGCAACGGGAGAGGCCACAGCAGTGAGAGGCCCGCGTACCACAAAAAGTAATAATAATAAAAAAATAAACTAAAAAAAATACAGAGGTAAATATCAGAAGAAACACCGAAAAGAACTGAACTCTGTGACCTCTGAGGAGTAGAATGTAGGTTTGTTGAGAGGTAGGGAAGAAGCTGCTGGATTTTCTTAGGAGTCTTACAAACCATTGTCATAGGAAGGGAAAGGCATCCCCTATTGCCAAGTATTTGTCATCTCTGCTTTACATCTGTACAATTTAGGATAAATACAATAAAGATTAATATTGTCATTAAATTGGGAAAGGATATTTGGGAGAAAATTATTCGGCTTCGGTAGATTTTATTTATAATTGTGTGAATTAAAGTCAATACCTAATACATGAAATCTAAGAGTGAGAAGTGCTGTAGTTAATTTATCAGATTACTAGATTTCATTTCTAGGATTACTAAAGAGGGTGAAAACCGTATACTATTTACACATAATTAGAGAAATGGCGAGTGGAAACCTTCACAGGCAAATTATGAAGGAACATGAGAAAAACAGCAATGGTCAAGGAGTTAATGAGAGATGTACAAAGGAAAGTCAACATAACTTAAGAAAGAGAGCAAAAATAGTCAAAATCGAGTGCTCTTAGTAGATATGTTAAAATAATTTAAAACTTGAAGTGAAAGTGATTTAATGATCTATTAAATTAATCAAGTGAAAAATAATATAAATTTCCTTGATTTTTTTTTCTTGAGTAGATATTCTTTTATTTTGTCAAAAAAAAGGGTACAATTTTCTGTGACTTTCTACATTCACAGAGCAGGTTAACACATGTAGATTAAATTAATTCTGTCTTATTAAAATCTGCACTAGGGAATTTCCTTGATTTTTTTCACTGTGTATTGAAGAGAGAATATCTGGGTGAAGAGCGTGGTGTTATTACGATATAAGAAGTTATAGAATTTTTAAAAGTAAGAGTTTAAAATTGTACAGTGAAGCTATTGAGAAAAGCTAAAATTCTTGAGACATGGGCTCTGCACATAGGATTTTATAAATTATGGCCTGTTTTGGTCAACCTTTGGCAGAACCTATGTACTGTAGAAAGGCAGACATGTTTGTGAATGAAGAGGATGTGGCCAAAGTCACAACACGGGAACTAATTAGGATACTTTTTATCATGGAAGAGCACTGTATGGTAAGGAGACCTGAACTTTTGGCTTCCCTTCTAGCTAGCTAGACTTTCTCCTTTTGTGTATCTAGAAGGGGAGAATAAAGTACTAGATGATGCAGTTCTGTGGCTCTGTAAGAACCCTTTTCAGAAAAGCGAGTTTAGGAAGTGAAGTCATCCATAGCTGAATATAGTGAAGACAATGGGGTGACGGAGGGTGCTGGTAAATGTTAGCATGGCATTGAGTAGAGTAAGAGACTTAGACCAACACCTTGGCCAGGCATCCTGTGTTTGCTTTGCAATTTTTAGACTTCGTTCTTGTACATTCTGGCCCTTTATCATCTCTTCCATTACCCTCAAACTGAGTTTCCTGACAAAAACTCTTTACAATAATGTCAAACACCAGATTTCGATACTTGGCTAATGCTCAGGTTTACCATTCACTATGGTATTGTGTGTCCTGATGAAGAAAATGACTTTACTGTATTCCTTTTAGTTTTCTCACTTGTAAAATGGAAGGTGATTACTCGGCCTTCCTGCATGACAGAGTGTAGTGTTTCTATCCATTGCATCCTCTATTGTAAATGACTTCTGTTGTTAAATACCACTGAGGGCCACGGGGCACACCCCTGTAGCCAAGGAAAAAAAAAAATAGGTCTATTTAGCTTGCTGCGGCAAAGGGAAAATTCACTCCACAGATCCCCTGGCTGCATCTCAGTGAGAAGAATAAGGAGGGGCATGTTATAGGGCTTGTCTGTGCTGGTTGATGCTCAGGTAGGGTTAGTTGTGAGAACAAGTCTAACAATTGAATATCTACGTAATCTTTTTCAGGAGGAACAAAGCACACCTGGAATATCATTGGTGAAAGGAAGCAGTCACTCAAAAGGAGAAGATTTTAGTTATCGTGTAGCTGAATGTGGCCTCGTGTGTGTCCTGTTGAAAACATTTTGTTTTCTTGACCTCATTGTATCTCATTGCAAATAGTATTGATGTTCTTTTTGGAACATGTGATCACCAGCAGGACTAATTTTCACTTTCTCACTATGTCCTCCGTTCTTTCTATAACTAAACCTATAAAATCACTACTATTGTTAGTCATCTCCTAGAGAGGAGGAAATGGGCACAGAGAGCTGAAGTGTGGAATATACTCTTCCCACCAACTCAACTCAGTCTCTTGAAAATCATTTTTTAATCCTAAGGCTCAAGTCATTTACCATCAAACAATGAAACTCTTGCATTCCACCAAGTCAGAATTCATTTCTTCTTTTTCTTTACTTGAAAATCAATTGATAGTCCTATGAAATTACCATCTCATAGGACATGAGTATTTATCTCGATGATTAACATTTGCATATTTTGGATACCAAGATCTAAGTTCCTGAGGTCTGCCTGTCTTTCACCCAGAATTTCCTTTCCCTAGCTGTGAAAGCCTTGAATATCCCCCTAGTTGCAATCCACTTCACTTTGTACTTGGACAGAGTTAATTGACAAAAAAAAGCTATAAATTATTTCTGATCTCTGGTTTCTTTTCTCAGATCTGGTGTATGTCCTCACATAAATACAACCAGAGCCCTTTCCTGGTGTCCCCTTCCCACGGTATTCACTGATGTCCTCTTATTCAGACTCTCCTTTGGGCTGGCTGAAGCTCTTAGATTACCCTTTGCTCTGTTATTTATTGGGATGACCAAGCAGCTATTTTTTGTTCTGTTTTGTTTCTCCTGTAACAATCCGTTCAACTGTTACTTTATAGTATTATTTTACTACACATAGACATATATAGAAAATAGTAGGATATTAACCCAAAATTTCTAGGCAGGAACAAATAATCCAACAATGATATTAATAACCCACATTTTATTGACTCATTGCCCCTCACCTCCTGATGCAGGATCTCAGTTCTCAGGCCAAAATCTCTCCCAGTTCTTTCTGGAAATCTAGTGGGGTCGTATATACAATAAAGACCAACATGTATTTTACTTATGTTTGCACACAGCAAATCATCAGAACCTTTTTGTTCAGCACACATATGTTTGGGGATAAATTCATTCAAGCGTTCCCCATTTCAGTTTTTTACTGATGTTCACTACCAGACACCCATGTAAGGGAGGGGACTGGCCCCCTCCAGAGTTGACAGTGATCTCCAGTAATACACAGAACATTCCCTAGAGCAGTTCTCTTCAAACTACCTCTGCTGAAGGAAGAGTTTTCTCCCCTAATCTGACACAAAACCAATACATTTGTAAAATACAATAAAAATGAATTTCTAGAAAAATAGCATATTCTTGAAAGTCACAGCAATGTCAAATTGCTATCAAAGTTTCTGAGTGCCTACTCTCACTCTCTGTACCAATAGTTCATGAATTGGGACCAAATGTAGACCACACTTTGAGTAGCACTGCCCTTGAACTTGGTCTCCCCAATTTGCCACATCTTCACAGGGACAAACTACCCTTCAATTTCAGAAAGAATGCCTATCATGAAAAAGTCTGTAGAAAGCTCATGTCTGCAAGTCTGTGTTGCACTTTTGTCATCTGGGCCCTAGAAATAGCATGGTCTGTACCTGAGTTTCATCAAGCCCCTTATGAAGAAATCTCATTTCAACTATTTTTCCTTCTACCACAGACTTAGGCCTGGACTCTCAGGCCCAATTGAGAAAAGTTTCCATCCTGTCATTCCTGATTCTTCTGTCTCTCATATTCTCTTCCTCTGAGACACGTCCCCAAAGGATGAGGCTCCCCTCATTTATAAACTCATGAAAATAGATAACTCAGAGGCACTGACCCATCAGTTTATCAGAATTTTGTGTTCAGCTGAGACTCTGTCTTCATGTTATTCCATTCAATATATGGTAATTCAGGCACTGTGTCAGCCACGGTGTGAAAAAGTACAGACCATGAGTTATTTTGTTATGCTCTCCTATGTAGAAAAAAAATTGAATGTGTGCTTTCTAAGGGCCGAGCTCTGTGCTGGGTGCTTTACCTAGACCAGCTTCATAATCCTCAAGGCAATAATAATTAGTAGAGATGGAATTGTTAGCACTAGAATAATTTTTGTTCCTTAGGAAAACAGGAACAAGAGAAAGTAATGAATAAACAAGGTGTGAAAATACCACTTAATAGCTGAAGCAAGATTATAGGCTTCTTAACTAGGTGGGGATATATGGACTTGTACAGAACAAATTCCGCTATATCAAACACCAGCTTGGAATAAAAGAATAGTGACATTTATTTTGAGCAATAATATAATATTTATCTGATAGGTCCATCTAATTTCCTGGCAGTGAGTCAATAATTTGAAAAAGGGGATACATGTTATAAGGAGGTTTGTGACTGTTCCTCCATTCTAAGAATGCACCCCTACTTGCTTGGCCTGTGACTTTAATTCCACCCACACTCTATTTCAGCTTCTGTATATCACCTGAGGTTTTGAAGGGGAAGCATACCAGGAGCCCATGCCTCCAAAGATATTGGTTCATTATCAATGTCGATTTGCAGCTGGCTTCCATAACCATTGCACACACTTCTGCTGTGGTTCTGACCCCAGTTAGTCAATCCTTCTGACTTTGGGTTCTGGAGATATCAACCAAGCCTTCCTTCTTGTCTAGGTTCTGGCCCTTTGTAGCCAGTATTTCTTCTTTCACTGTCCCTGCCTCCCACTAGTAGTTATATATGTTTATAGGATTGGTTCCTACTTCCTCTGGCTTGTTTGATCATAACCATCTGGAATTTGACCAGCTACTGCATATCTACTGGTTTTCCCTGCCCACTGCCCCTACCCCCTTCAACTAACAGAACCACTTGTTCCTTGTGAAGGAGGGCTTTTCACACAGGTTGGGGTAGGGCTGACACTGCACTATTCACACCACACGCATTGCCCTTGTTTTAGAAACAGGCCCATGACTCAGGGTGGACCAAGTCCTCAGTGGGATATATTAGTCTGAGCTCTCTGAAGTGTTTCTTTCTTCTGAGGGAGTTCTTGAGGTAATTGGAGACATTACTTGAACCCCTGGTTCTGTACAACCCTGAAGCCAGTAAGAATGTATTTATGTCAGCATTTTTTAAAAACTAAATTAGATTAAGATTTTTGTTACTTGCAACCAAAGGGCTTCTTCGGGTTAAATCACTGATCTAACTGAAAACCTGACTGTGATCACACAGACTCTGGATTTTGTGTCTCTGTTTAAATCTGTGGCACTTCCATGCCCATTATAAGCCAACTGTACTCTTTCTTTTTCCAAAATGCCATGTTCTTCAGCCTTCTGGCCAAACTAGACCTCTTGTTCTGGACTTTCAGAGGTTATTCTGACTTGCTATATAAGATCTGATGTGAAAAGATGGTGTAAAGAAAGTCCAAGATACCCTCTACTCTGTATATATTAAACAATAGAGTTCCTAATAGAAAACAATGGCCCAATTTAACAGCAGTGTAGTGAATAATAAATAAATTAATTTATAAATATTGATGCCAAGTCCATTATTAACAACTACTGGAAGAACAGAATCACAGTGATGATGTCAGAAAAGAAGAATTCTTAGGAACAAAATAAATGCAAAAACTCAACATCCACAATCAGTAAAAAACTGCTTTAGAGTGATGAGCAATAAAGAAAATATAATGGGAATGAAAAAATTGGCTACTATATTTTACATAATTTTTTTAGGAATAATCTATATATTAAACTTGTAAAGAGGGACTGTAATGCGCTTATCAATCGACACTCTTATTAGGATGCACAATAGATGTTTGTTGATGGTTTAGCAATAAAAAGGGGGAGATTTTTCTTAGAAACATGCAGTACTATAAAACAACTTTAATCCTTTGTCTTTTATGCATTAATTATGTTTGCCTTCTACCAACTGGATGTGGGATATCTCTGTGGAGAGTTTTTTTTTTTTTTTTTTATTGCTTTATGGAACAGTAAGCCCAAACAATTGAAAGGCAGCAACTGAAATCATTGTGGAGGAGATTCAATCTTGTAGCAGAGATTGTCAATGCTGCTCAAAGGAGATATGATGTTTCAGGGTAAAATACTGCCAAAGGTCAAAATGTGGGACAAAAAAAAAAAAAAGGAGAGATGCAAAATTACCCCATATGAGGTTGCTTCCCAAGAGTAAGAGGTTTGGAGGAACAAGGTATAAAAGATATTGAAAACCTACAATTTAAGATGGTTAAATATGAGAGGATTTTAAACTAGTTAGCAACAGAGGATAAAGAATTAGCTGTGATCAATAAGGTGGTGATCAATTAAGGCTCTTTGGAATAGACCTTATAACATGTATCCCCCTTTTCAAATTATTGACCGTGATTATTTTTAAAATAGGATTAACGCTATTATGAAAAAACATGCCAGAAAGAATAAAATACGCAATTAAGACACAAAGTTAAGTATGAAATAATTCAGGAGAAGGGCACTCTTTATTTACAATTACTCTTTAACACTGTGGTTTTGAAATGTATTGTTTGAAAGAACAAAGAGCAGATAACTGACCAGGATGCAGATGTAAGACTGATAATGCAAAACCAGAATGAAACACAGGTATTTTAAAGAATAGATAACAGAAAATGTTTATGTTTTTATAGGCCACATCAAAAATATACTAATAAAATACATATGCAGATACAAGGAGATAAAGTACGTGTAGCTCTTTGGTAAGCAAAGAGCTACATAAATGCAAAGCACTATATATTATTGCACTTTGAAGTCCTTGTATTCCAATATGCATGTTCATATAAACAGAATCAGTGTCTTGCTTTGGGTAGTTTCCCATTTTTTTCTTTTTTTGGGGAGTGCAGAAATGGTATTTGAAAGAATTAAAATGAGAGTTATAAATATAGTCCATATTTGACTATACATGTTTTAGCAGCACTGTTCAAAAATGGCTAAAAACAAGTAATCAAGAGAGGCTTAGAAGAGAGTAAAAACCTAAAAAAGAAGAAAGTCAGTGAATGAAAGATGCATATTAGAAAGATTTGCATTATTTCATACCCATTATTGAGTTAAAACCAAAAGCATACACATTATTATCATACAGATTAAAGAATGCCTCAGAAAATGTGGGATTGAATTTCCCAATAATCCATGATCATATACACTAATATCTTTATATACCTCCTGCATTACGTAATGGATCCCAGATAATACCTTTTGGTCCGCAGAAGAAGGTGTATTGTACAGCACTAAGAACACACACTTTTCAGTTGAGATTTAAATTCTGATAGATCTACCCAAGTTGCAGTACTGATTTGGAAGTTGAGATGACTCATTCTATAAAGAATTGTAAACCAGTGGTAAAGTATCCAAAAGAGTGGAAAGTGGGAGCAATAGCAAGAGGACGTAGTGAAACTTCAAGGTAGTATATTTGAAAAAGCATATTCAATATTACTTATTGTAATTTTTATATATGGTAGATAACGTGGTTTTGTTTTTGTAAGACAGGCTAAAGAAATGATGTGAGATTTTTACTTTCACTGAAAGAGCATGTTGAAAGGAAGTGTTTAAATATCTCTTGCAAGCCTACTTTTAGACAGGCATAGTGCTACATGCAGAAGATGCAAGATTTAAAAATATAGTATTTCTCTTCCTGGAGCTTCTGGGCTGTCTTACTCTGTTCAGGCTACCATAACAAAATACCATAGACTGGGTGGCTTAAAAAACAAAAATTTATTTCTCATGGTTCTGGAGGCTGGGAAGTCCAAGAACAAGGTTGCAATCCATTGTGCTCCTGGTGAGAGCTTTCTTCCTGGCTTTTAGGAGACCGCCTTCTCGCTGTGTCCTCACATAACCTTTCCTCTCTGGTGTCTCTACCCATAAGGCATTAATCCCATAGGACTAGAGCCCCATTGAAATGACCTCATCTAACCTAATTATGTTCCAAAGGCCCCAACTCCAAATACCATCATGTTGGGAGTTAGGGCTTCAACATTTGAATTGTGGGGAACACAGATCAGTCCACAGAATGGGCTAAAGAAGATAGAGAATTCACAGATTGGCGAATCTGCTACGTTAATAAATAAAATATTGCAAAAATCTCAGTAGCTCCAATGTGCCTGTTCCCGTCACAACCACACTGCCCATACTAGTGTCTAATGGCATTAATTGGTTTTTAATATTAATTAGTTTTGCCTGTTTTGAAAATTTATATAATGGAGTTATATAATACATACTATTTTGTGTCTGGCTTTTCTTCATTTGCAGTAACAGCCTGAGATTCATCAATATTTTTGGTATAGCAATATTTAATTTATTTTCATAACCTTATAGTAGTCCATTGTGTGCAAACAGCACAGTTTCTTGACCCATTTTATTTTTGGTGGTCATTTGTTTTTTCCCACTTTTGACTATTATAAATAATACAATTTATGAATATTTTTGTATGTACGTTTTGGGATGCAGACATGCACTTGTCTGATAGGTGTATACCCAGGAGTGGAAATGCTGAGCCAGAGTATACGTATTTAGATTTGCAGATACTACCACACTGATCTCCAGAGTGGTGCTACAAATTTAACCCCTCTACAACAGCGTATAACAGTCTCAACTATGCTACGTCTTTCCCGATGTATGGTGTTGTCAGTCTAATTCATTGGCCATTCTGGTATTTGTGCAATAGTATCTAATTCTGATTTTAATTTGCATTTCCCTAAATACTTTTTAATGCATTTTTGCCAAGTTTTTATATTTGGTTGTCTGGGGATTTTTTTTTCTTATTGATTTTTAGGAGTTCTTCATGTATTCTACCAATACACAATTTGTCAGTTACATATGTTGCAAATATGTTCTAACTCACTGTGGTTTGTTTATCACTCTCTTAATAGTAACTTTAATAAACATAAATCTTAATTTTAGTATATTTAAATTATCAATCTTTTCCTTTATGGTTAGGAATAATTGTTTCCTGTTTAAGAAATATTCACCTACACCAAAGCCTTAAATACATTCCATTTGTTATTTTCTTTTTTTTTTTTTTTTTTTTTTTTGCGGTACGCGGGCCTCTCACTCTTGTGGCCTCTCCCGTTGCGGACCACAGGTTCTGGACGCACAGGCTCAGCGGCCACGGCTCATGGGCCCAGCCGCTCCGCGGCATGTGGGGTCTTCCCGGACCGGTGCACGAACCCGTGTCCCCTGCATCGGCAGGCGGATTCCCAACCACTGCACCACCAGGGAAGCCCTCCATTTGTTATTTTCTAGGAGTTTCATGCTTTATCTTTTATATAAAAATATAATTTAATAATAATCATAATCATAATATAATCCACCTGGAAGTGGTTTTTGTTTATGGTGTGAGAGAGGGTTAAAATTTACGGTTTTCCCAAAGGGATATCCAAATGAACCAGCATCATCTATTGAAGAGACGATCTTTTTCCTATTGCTCTAAAGCACCCTCTTGTCATGAGGCAAGTGGCTTTGCATGTTTTGGTCTATTTATGGAGTCCTTAGTCTATGTCAATGGCCTATTTATATTTCTACCCATATATCCACATTGTCTTAATTACTGTGGCTTAATAACAATTCTTACAATCTTGTAGTGTAAGTGTTAAAACTTTGTTCTGCTTCAAGCTTGGCTATTCCTGGCTATTTGCACTTTCATATAAATTTAGAATCTTGCCAATGTTTACAAAATAAACCTCTGGAATTTTCATCGGTTTTACATCTATGGACCAATTTGGAAAACACTGACTTTTTTTTTTTAAGGGAATTCCTTTATTTTTATTATTTATTTATTTATTTATTTATTTATTTTATTTATTTTTGGCTGTGTTGGGTCTTCGTTTCTGTGCAAGGGCTTTCTCTAGTTGCAGCAAGCGGGGGCCACTCTTCATCGCGGTGTGCAGGCCTCTCACTATCGCAGCCTCTCTTGTTGCGGAGCACAGGATCCAGACGCACAGGCTCAGTAGTTGTGGCTCACGGGCCTAGTTGCTCTGCGGCATGTGGGATCTTCCCAGACCAGGGCTCAAACCTGTGTCCCCTGCATTGGCAGGCAGATTCTCAACCACTGCACCACCAGGGAAGCCCAACACTGACAGTTTTATCATAATATGCCCTTCCTCATATTAAGGCTTTCTTTAATCTTTCAAAAATATTTTGTATTTTTCCATGTAATATTTTTGTACAAATTTTGTGAGATTTTTTATTAGGTATTCAGTGGTTTTTGAGGTTATTGCAAATAATAACAATTTTCTGAATTTCACTTCATAAGTGTTTGTAGTTGATAAATAGAAATACAATTAATTTTGTTTACTGACTTTATATCCAAAGATCATCTTAAATGTAGATATTAATTCCAATAGTTTCTCCATAGATTTTTTAGGATTTTCTACATGCATGTATATAACCTGGAAAAGACATTTTTGTTTTTCCTTTTGAATTCTAATTGTTTTTCATGTGTCGCACTGGCTACAATCTTGAGTACATATTTGAATAGAAGTGTGATGGCAGTTATGTTTATACTATTTTTTAATCTCAGATGGAAATCTAACTATAAGTATTTTTTGTAGGTACCCTTTATCTAGAAGAGAATTTCCTTTATTCCTCATTTACCAATTATTTTTGCTATAGCTGTTTTTTCTGCAACTTTTGAAATAATCAAATGATTTTTCTCCCTTATTCTATTAATGTGATACCTTACACTGATTGGTTAATGATTACCCAATTTTGCATTTATAGACTAAATCCAACTTGGTTATGATGTATTTTTTTCTATAGATCACTGGATTTGCTTTGCTCTTTTTTTTAAGGGGTTTAAGAGATATTGGTATATTTTTTTCCATTCTTGTAAAAATTTACTGACCTTATAAAACAAATTGGAAATTGCTCCCTCTTTGCTTTTCTCTGGAATAGTTCATATATGATTGTTATTTTTTCTAAATGATTTGCAGAATTCATTATTGAAATAAACACAGTCAAGCTTTTCTTGGAGGAAAGTTCTTATTTAGAGAGCCAACTAATTTAATCGATATCGGACCATTGCTTTCATTTTTTCAGTTCTTCTTGTTCTTCAGTTTTGGTATATTGTCACAGCTCTTTTTTTAAGGGAGAAACTTTGTCAGTTTTTTCTAAATTTTCCATTTCTTTGGAATAAAGTTCTTCTCAACTTGCCGTTATTATCATTTTAATATTGATAGTTAATGTCTTAGTGGTGTCCCCTTTTTCATTTCTGACAGAGCAATTTGTTCTCCCTCTACTTTCTTGGTCAGGCTAAACAAATTTATCAGTTTTACGGATATTTTCACAGAACCAGTTTAGACTTTCCTCATCTTCTTTGTATTGTTTTTCTTCTGCATTATTAATTTTTACTATTATTGTCTTTATTTCCTCCTTTCTACTACCTTTGTGTTTAATCTGCTGCTGTTTTCTAACTGCTTGAGATGAATAATTTTAGAACATTGATTTTAGTCTTTTTCTTTTATAATAATTTTATTATTATAGCAAAATATATGCAATATAAGTATGCATATACTAGTTTTGATAAGTCAGATTTTCACTATCAATCAGCTCAAACTATTTTCTAATTTACATTTTGATTTCTTCTTTGATCCATGGGTTATGTGCAAGTTTGTTGCTTAATTTTAAAACATTTAGCAATATTCTTATGATTTGTTACCGATTTTTTTACTAATTCTAATACAGAAAACACATTCTGTCTAATTTTATGCTTTGACATTCGCTGCAACTTGCTTTACTGCACAGTGTATTGTAAATTTTGATAAATGTCCCACATGCACTTGAAAACAATGTTTATTCTGTGGTTGCAAGTGATTACATAGAAAGGTAGGTAGGTAGATAGGTAGGTAGCAAAAATCAATTAGGTGGTTTGTAATTGTGTGGTTCAGTTCTTCCTTTCTCCCTTACTAACAGAAATGTTTGTTCTATCGGTTAATAATAGAAATGTTAAAAGGAGTGTTTATAAAGTTTTCCCTTTCAATTCTATCAGTTTGGGTGTTATAAATATTACTATTATGTGCATAAAAACTTATAATTATTATTTCCTCTTCTAGTTTTTTTTCTTTAATATTATGAAATATCCATTTTTATCTCAAGTAATGCTTCTCACCTTAAGGATTATTTTGTCTGATATTTGCATAGCTCCACCAGCTTTTTTCCAGTTAGTGTTTGTGTGATATATATTTTTCTATTTTTTTACTTTCAATCTTCCTGTATATTTATATAATATACATTTATAATACATTTATATTTAGATTGATTGATAACATTTTTAAGTGCTATAATTTTTTTTTCTGTTCCTAAAGCTAGTTTGATTATCTCTGCCTTTTAGAGCAGGGGTTGGGAAACTTTTTCTGTAAAAGGTCAGACAGTAAATATTTTAGACCTTGTGGGCTACATCCAATGTGTGTCACAATTACTCAACTCTGCTACTGCAGTGCAAAAGCAGCCATAGACAATACATAAATGAATGAATGTGACTGTGTTCCAATAAAACTTTACCTATTAAAAAAACCCAAACAGGCAACAAGCCAGTTTCAGCCCGTGGAGTGTAATTTTCCAACCCTTTTTAGAAAGTATTAATTAAATTCATATCGATTGCTATATCTGATATGTCGGGGGTTAACTCTTTCGCTTCCTCTTTGTCCTACTTGTTATACATTCCTTTTTTTTTCCTCCTGTAATGATGGCTTTAAAAATATATTGTTTTTAAAATTTTGTTCAACTTTTGTTTTTTATTTTTGTTTTTTATTATTTTTTGCTGGGGATGTTGATCTGCAGCAAGCTAATGTGGCATAACTTAATGAATTTTTGTTTTTTCTCTTTGTATACAGAAAGAGAAAAACGCAGGTACATATAATCTCCTTTTTCTCACTAAATACAGATGGAGGAAAGGAGATTCACAGCAACGTATTCTCACCTATGTCCTGAAAACACTCAAATTAATGAAAGTTAACATATATTTCAGGTTATTTTTTGTTTATTTTTTAATACCAGCAGGACTCTAGAATCCTGTTTATGTTTAGATCTTGATCTTCTCCTATTGCGATCACTTAGATTGATATGCATTAAAGTTCCCTTCCCACAGTCACACCCTTTCAAACAAACAGGCACCTTGACCATATGCCTTCTTAATGGGTTATTGAATTGCTTATTTGGCCACTTAGTCATAATTTCAAATGCCTGTAACTTCACTTTGCAGAGCAAATTACTTCCACCACAATTGATCAGAATAAGTCCGCATATTCTGCTAGGAAGCCTTTCAACTACAAGGTATTAAGAAATAACTCTTTTCTCCATCTCCTGTTTTCCATGAAGTATCTTGATATTTTTTACTTTATAATGACATTTTTATAACCCCCTTATTGTCTATCTATATTATTTCTTTTATTTTATTCTTTAATTGCATAATCTGTCATGAAAATTTGTTTTGTATAAAGTAAAATTCATATTAAAATTTTTTGTAATTTTCCTCTCATCATTCAATACAATTTTAAATTCATCTATGACTAATTTTATCCAAAACTTTAAATAAAACTAAAAGACAATGAAATAAGCCATTGTGGTATGATATCATCTTTCATACAAATATTCCAAAGTCCTTTACCATGTTTATACAGTAAATGTGTAAACAGAGACACATGAAAGGTGATTTAACTTGGTTAGGTCCATGTAGGGGAAGTGATCAGCCATAGTTAGTGCCCAGATCAGTCAGTTCATCTGTTAATCAATGTGTACTGTGTCCAGTGTTGGTTGGGGCAATGACTCTTAATCAGGAGAGTGCATCAGATTCCCTTGTGATGGTTTTAAACAAACGTATCAAGGATCCTAAGCCCTAAGGTACAGTAAATTGGAGCATATGGATTATTAAAGAGTTCTACAAATGATTGGGATGCACAGTCTTTCCTGAGAAAAACTGCTTTAAGCCACTGGAGGATAAGGAAGAAATAGGCCTTGACTCAGTATATTTGAAAAAAAAAAATCAAGAAGGACTTTAAAATGTGTAAACTAACGTCTAATTAAAAATTGAGTTTTCTGGCACAGTGTGAGTTAGAAAGGCTTCGTTAGGAAGATTAGAATTGATCTGGACCTTCAAGAACAGGTTGGATTTGCAGAGCTGGTAGGAGTACATGCGAAGGGAAAAGAGTATAATATAAGCAAGAGCATAGAGGCAGAAATAATAACTGTTTGGGAATCAGGGCAAAGAACAAGCTGAAGTTACCTCAGAGTAGAAACTGTTTCTGTCTGGTTCACTGCTTTATACACAATATTATCACCTGTTGAACAAACACAAGTAAATGAATGAACCAATCAATCTATCGATAATGAGAGTGGCATGTTCTTATGTTGGAGTAGTCGGAAATAAGTATGCATATTCAGAGCAAGATCAAATTAAGGATGACCTTGAAAGCTAGCAAAAGAGCTAAAACAGGTGCCAATAAATAAAAATAATATTTGAGCTAGATTCATCAGGGAATCACAAACAACATGTACTAAAAGAGATTCCACCCTTGAAAAAAAAAAAGCCAGCTGGAAATATGCTTGCAGGAATATAGGTGTGCAATAATCAAGGTCTTGCACTGTTTTCAGAAAATAAAAATAAAACATAACCTAGCAAATGAAGAGGGCATGTGTAGTGCTAAAAAATCCATCAAAGCAGACTTCAAATATCATTATTTGATTGTTCAGTTAAATACTGCATTTAGCGAATTTGATGATTTGTCACCCTTAAATCGCACTTGTCCTCTCATTCCTCTCCTGTCTTTCTTTGTCCTTTCATACCTATCCCCTTATTCTTGAACTTTTTGTCCTTAAATATATTCAGCTAAAAACATTAAATACTAGAAAATTCTGGTTGCTGAAATTTTGATTATAATTGATGATATTCTATTTGCATAACATTTAAAAAACTAAATTTAGACTTCAATATTTTAGAATTGACTTATTCTAGAGTGAGGATAGAAGAATAAAAATGAAACATCAAAAATTTGCTTTAAAAAAAGACAAGAGATGTTAATATTCTTAGTATATAATGTATATAGTTCAGGTAGTTTAGGTAAATGCCAGAAATCTGTTATTTGAAACTTTTTTTTAGAAGTCTGGACAATATTTCACACCTTTTTCTTTATATATCATATGTTATAGGCTGTTACTTTCTTCACTCACACCTTATTAGTTTTTCATAAAAATTTTAATTTAGCCATATGAATTAATGGGTTTACTTGAAGAAATACAGCCATTTCACAGGCCGAGAATATGTAAAATAATGACCACAGAATTATATTACACAGTATTTTAACAGTATATAGAATGGAAGCTATGAGTCTGAAGCTAAAAAACAAAACCAAACAAAAAAACCATAATTAGCAGAACTTTAATTGCTGGGATTATGAAAGAAAGAAACGAAATCTAAACTACAGAATATCCTCAGCCTCACAATTACCTGAAGTATGACTGATGAAATTCTGAGAGAAGAAAAAAATATATAAGTCCATCTTCATAGAGAATTAGATATTCAAAGCAGTCACATTCACTCTTTCAGACCTTTGGGGGAAAGATGCAACTAATTCAAGGAATTACCATCCATCTTAATGGACTAAATGGGTAGGGGGAAGATATATTTCCTCTGCTTCTTATTAACAGGAAGTTTTAGCTGCAATGAAAATCTATTCAGCAGAACAGAGAACCTGTATTATTATGGTTTAGGTAGGCTGGAAACAACAAGAAGAATTTTTTTTTGAAGAAGACAAAAAAAAATGAGGTTAAATTCAGAAATTATTGCTGGGTTTTAATGGGTTGAGATGCCCTTAGGAAGGAGAAATTAACAGTTGCCGACGGACCAAAACAACATCTACCTCTAAAAAGCTGAACTATATCAGTTCTCACTGGATATGCCCCCACCACCACCCCTCTCTAATGTGCTTGTTTTGACACCATCCATGGATTACACAACTGACCTTTGAAAACCCATGGTTATTTGAAAGCTGACGTTTCTGTCTTACTAATGCCAATTTACCTAGTCTTAGATGAGAAGGAAAAAGATGGGGAAAAAAACGGTTCTGCACACAAAAGGTACATTAGCTTGAACATTTGCATGTTTGTGTTTAACTATAGGCATCTATCAAAGATTCAAACCAAAGTGAAACTAGAAGAGTATTTAAATCATGCATGGATTTTAGAGACAGAGAGAGACATCTACTGGTCCATTTATTACCGATCCCAAGCACCACCCCCTCCACTGTAATTAACGTAACGTTTTCTCTCTTTACAGCTGACAGCCAAGAGCATAATTAGAGTCTAATAAAACACGGAAAAGTCACAAATGCAAAGTGGAATAAACAGTAAACAGTGAAGGAAGAGAGGCTCCGGGAGTGTGATGGCTGGGTAATGCCATAGATAAACTGTGTGCACATTGACACTGTCACGCTCTCCGCAGCCCCAAGTGTGCTGGTAGCCTGGTGCAGACAGACAGCTCGAATTAATCCCAAGAGGAGCGCATGACAGGCGAGTGAAGCAGACAATTAGAATGAAGGAGGAAATTGGAAATGGCAAAGGTGTGAACATATGTCAAATTACAACTAAATGATAAATTACAATTCTGTCATTGGAATAAGCGGTAATTAAGAAAGATTTCAGCTATCCCTCTTGAAAAAAAATAAGAGAGAATCACATTTTTTCCCCCAGTTTAGATTTGTTTGCTGAATTGTTTCCATCCATCTCACACATGGGGCTGGATCTTCCTGATTTGGGGGGCTGCATTTTTTGTGTACATTAAGGATAATTCTTTTTTTTCCCTCTTCCCCATTTTCCAGACTGGCAGAATGATAGTGTCAAAATGAACAGGAAGCTGATAGTATCTGATATAAAAACCTGCACTGAGGTTTGGAAAAAAAAAAAAAAAGAAAAGAAAAAAACCACGAGGTTTGCTGCTGAAGCTGCTGCTGCACTCTAATTATTTTAAACAAGCTCTGCACAGTCCAGCTGACAATTAGGAAACTCTGCTTTATGGCTTGGGGGATTCATACGAAACCTCATAATCACTGTATACACGTCCTTTTCGTTTAGACAGTAATGAATGTGGGTGGGGTTTCTTGGCAGTTTTCGGTCACTTAACCACAATTTAAAACAGCTGTGTAATTATCATGAGTTTTTTTTTTTTTTTTAATCCAACATCCAATTCCAATTTAGAGTTTGTAACACCTGTGGTTTGTTACAACTGCTAGGACCAAGGCAGGGGGATAACAAGCAAAAATGCAGTGCGGGCAAAAGCAGTGCAAGAGAGGGCTCCTTGTCCCATGGGGTCGCTACATGCCAGGACCCAAATGAGGAAGGAATCTTCCAAAGGCAGATCTCACATTTAAATATGAGGTGCTGTGTGCAAGGAGGTGGTCTTCAGCAGAGTCAAGACAGTGCAGACTAGGCTTCAACTCCTTAAAAAAGCAGACATGTCTCTGACTTATATAACCCTTGCAAACTCTATTCAAAAGGGGGAAAAAACAGCATGCCAATGGAAAGGGCCATACAGCTCCTGTACCCATGGTGACAATCTTTGATTATTCAGCACATCTCAAAACAGAATTTCATTTGATGATCATTTTCCACCTATTATCAGGTGAATACTTAAACATTAATTTTAGAAATACTACAACAACCCAAATAATAGTAATAATAGTAAATTACATGAGGATTTGGACTGAAATAAAATTTCTTACCACGTAAGCAAATATCCACCACATGTTATTCTAATTTTAGGAGATAAGACAACTCCAAATTTTCCGTGCATTATTTACGTTTCTTGTAAGTGCTTATAACATTAAATAGCTATAGTTCTACATTCACAGAATAATGACTGAGTACAGTTATCTAGCGTCTAAAAAAGAAGACTGAAATAGTGAAAGCTCCTCTTAGAACATATGCAAATATTTACATCATTTCCTTTTCACCCTCCTTCTAGGGCAAAAAGAGACTGATAGCCAAAAAGCTAAATAAAATTCTCTAACAGAGAGGTCAGAAGCTCCAATGATCTTCCGGTATAAATCAATTTCTAGCAGATGTGGCCAGATATTACAGTTCAAGGCCTTGAAAGCTTAATTGGGGAAGCATGTTAAAAGTTAAAGGGCCAGAGTCACGTTAATTACATGAGGTTTTCCTTGTAGAAAATCTGCCCAGAACAATGCCACCATCCCTCTTTCTTAGATAGGGGTATGCTCCTCCACTACACTTTCATAATTTGACGAGGTTTATTTTACAAGCAATTTATTTACAGTCACCTGTATGCTTCACAAGTAACAGAGACTAAGGTGTTCATTTATTATATTCTTAGTACAGTTTGGGTTAAGAAGAAGCTTCTGACTTTATGCCTGAAGGGTCCAAATATGAAACAAATTAAGAGCTGGGTTTCAATTCTTCTCTTGAAAAATAAGAGGAGAGAAAAAAGATGAATTCTAATTGTTGCTCCAATACTGTTTCTTCCCAGAAATAGTTCTTTTATGGAAACCTGAATATAGGAAAGTAGTCAGAAAAAATCTTCTACTTTTATGCCAATCAAGGGAAAATGTTCATAAAATAAAATCTGACAAAAACATCATTAAATAGTCTATAATAAAAATTGAATGGAAAATGATGTCAGTCATTATGTCATCATTCTAACATTTGGTCTTTGACCTTAATTCCTGACACAGAGTTTCTAAAACCTTTGGAATTCCCTGGGTGATAACAATATCTTTTGTTCTAATGAGGTGAGTCTTAGTGAGCTCCTCAATGGGAACTAGTCATCAGAAAGACCAAGCCATGATTAGAAGCTTGGAATTTTCATCCCCATGACTCACTCTCTAGAGAGAGGAGAAGGGCTAGAAATATAGTTAATGGTCTATCATGCCTAGGTGATGAAGTCTCCATAAGAATCCCAAAAGTATGGGTTTCAGAGAGCTCCAGGCTGGTGAACATATGGAGGTGCCAGGAGAGTGGTGTGCCCAGAGAGGGCATGGAAGCTCTGCACCCCTTCACAGTTATCTTGCTCTAGACATATCCTCCATCTGGATGTTCAACTGTATCCATTATTATATCTTTTTATAATAAACTAGTGAATAGTAAATAAACCATTTTCCTGAGCTCTGTGAGCCACTCTAGCAAATTAATTGAACCTGAGGAAGGGGTTTTTGGACCCTCCAATTGGTAGCCAGTCAATGAGAAGCACAGTAACTACCAAACTTGCAATTAGCATCAGAGGGTGGGAGGGGCAGTCTTGTGGGACTGAGGCCCTAATCTGGGGGAAATCTCATGCTATCTCCAGGTGGAAAGTGTCAGTTGAGTTAAATTGTAGGGTACCAATTGATGTCATGGAATTGCTTGGTATGGGAAAAGCCCCAACACATCTGGTGTCAAAAGTGCTATGAGTGTGATGGTGGTGTGACAGTAAAGGAGAAACATAAGTGTAAGTGTAAGAGAAGTGTAAGTTTTCTAAACAGACTGCTATGGCAAAACGATGAATTTCCACTTACAGTCTTGACAATACCTGGTACTTGATTTGCCTTTTTGCCAAAAGAAAAAACCCCCCATAAAACTGGATAAAATATATGCAGCAGCTATTTTCAGACATTAAACAATAGGCAATGGAAGACTATAAACTTTGAAGTAATTATTGCAATCACCCTGGCTTCTGGCTGGAAATAATTTATTGCTCCAGTATACAGGGTTTTAGAGCCCAATTTGAGTAACAGTCTTGTTGAGCTTCAGATTCAGTTATAAGAGTTCAAGTCAGCTAAGGTGGCCAGAATTTTCAGAGTACTAGATAAGAAGGAGCAGCATAGAGTTAGAGAACAGAAGTCTTCCTGGGGATCCAAAACATGAACCTTGGCTAAAGGCTGGCCTGGGTATGCACAGAATAAGACTCCAAAATACCTAGAGGTAACTACTTTTTGTGAAATTTACTGCTGCATGGTAAGACCAGAAATTATAACCAGCCTAAGAGACCTTGCTGAGCAACCTGACTACTCAGTAAAGGTTTAGAAAGCCTATGTGTTAGGTGTAAGAAAATACCTAGAACTAAATTCATGGATTGAGCTTTAATGAGATGTTTTCTAGGGAATTCCCTGGTGGCCTAGTGGTTAGGATTCTGGGCTTTCACTGCCATGGCCCAGGTTCAATCCTTGGTTGGGGAACTGAGATCCCACAAGCTGTGCTGTGTGGTAAAAAAAAAAAAAAAGGTTTCTAATCACTTCTGGTAATATTCTGGTCCTAAAGTCTATTTTACATTGTATTAATATAGCAACCCTATTTTTCTTATGCTTATTAACTGCATGGCATATCTGTTTCCAGATATTTTACTTCTAATCTATCTACATATTTATATTTAAGTTTCATTTCTTGTAAAAAAATATATAGTTTGGTCTTTTTAAAAAAAATCTATTCTTACAATCTTTGGCTTTTAATTGTAGAACATAACTCATTTATATTTAATATAATTGTCCATCTGCTTGGATTTAAGTTTATCTTCTTGCTATTTCTTTTCTAGTCATTTACCTTATGTTATTTCCAATTACTCACTTCTTGCCTTCTTATTTGGTTAATAAAATATCTTTAGAATTCTCTTTTAATTTCTCTATTGTCCTTTATCTTTTTATTATTTTACATTTACCCTGGAAATTAAAACTCTAACTTTTCATGATATTTTTGTGGTAAGAATATTTTATTATATTTCACCACATATATGAAAATGTTATGAGACCTAAATTAATAAAAGATATACCACTCTTATGAATTGGAAGACAGTATTTTTAAGATATCAATATTCTGTAAGTTGATTTGTAGATTGAATGCAATTTCCACCAAAACCCCAAAAAGTTTTTTGTGTGTGTATAAATTGAGAAGTTATTTCCAAAAATCACATGAAAATGCAAACATCTTAAAGTAGCCAGGAAAGTCTTGAAAAGAAGAACAGAGTTGGGGTACACACACTGTCTAATTTCAAGACTTATTATAAAGCTACCATTATCAAGCAACATGATACAGATGTGAAGACATATAACTAGATCAACAGAATAGAATATAGAGAAATTAGATTCACATATAAAATCCCAAGTCAAGTCAATAAGAAAAGGAAAGTCTTTTTAACAAATGGTGATGGAAAAAATAGATTAACATATTGAAAATAATAAGTATCAACACCTACCTCGCCCCATACACAAAAATTTATTCAAGGTATCATAGATCTATATATAAAACCAGTAGAATATCTTTGTGATCTTGGTACAGGCAGAGATTTCTTAAACAGGACAAAATATCCTACCATAAAATAAAGAATTGTTAAAATGGACTTCATCAAAAATTAAAACCTCTGCTCACCAAAAAAAAAAAAAAAAAAAATCACTATTACGAAGAACAAAATTATTTGCAAAATTTGCAAGAGACTTGTGTCTAGACTATATAATGAACTTCTACAACTCAATAAAAAGACAAGCCACCAATTAAAAAATAGAAAACTGATCTTGAACAGGTACTTCTAAAAAGGAGATATATGAATGGCCAGCAGTACATGAGAAAGATGCTCAACATCATTAGTTGTCATTAGTTAAAACCAAAATGAGATACACTTCCACACTCACCAGATTGGCTAATATGAAAATAGACTGATAAACTAATGTTTCTGAGAATATAGTGCAGTTGTAACTCTCATTCACTGGTGCTATGTATTATATACATTTTAACTGAAATTGTTAAATTGCTTGAACAGGGCCACTGTTAATTAGAAAATCTCTAATACTATTGCTCTCTACAAATCTTCCTGAAAGCAATCAAGCACTTTGGACAAAGCAATTAACTCTTTCTGGTAACTGGGGTGCTGGTCAATAAATTGCTGTCGATTTGTTCTTTTCTGTCATATGGATACAGTATCATGCTTGCCCAGCTGTTAGCAAGACTGTGGCTATTAGAAACATAGCAGTAAGACATTGTTTTACATAGTAATAATCATCACACCTTAGATTTGAAGTAGAATCCTGTTTTAATGACTACAATTACAAAAACTAACTTTTTTTTTTTTTTGCGGTACGCGGGCCTCTCACTGTTGGGCCCTCCTCACTGTTGTGGCCTCTCCAATTGCGGAGCACAGGCTCTGGACGCGCAGGCTCAGAGGCCATGGCTCACGGGCCCAGCCCCTGCACGGCACGTGGGATCTTCCCGGACTGGGGCACGAACCCGTGTACCCTGCATCGGCAGGCGGACTCTCAACCACTGCGCCACCAGGGAAGCCCTAACTTTTTTTTTTTAATGACAAACCACTTCAGTACCCCAGCCAGTAGCACTTAAACTTGTTTTGCTTTTCTGATGTACGTATAAAGAAAGGCATTCATGAGGTATTTTATAAAAGATACCTTGTTTGGCAAGAAAATTCTGTATATCATCATTATCAAAATGAATCTATAAATGATCGGTATTTTGATAAAAATTCAAAGTATACGGGGAATTAATTCAGGAAGAAAATTAGTAGAGCCTATAGCATTTCCTTCCATACATCTCTTCTACTTGTTGTTCTTTGTCAGTTAGTTGATCCAACAGTTCTAGAGACATAAATTACTAACTAAAGAATTCCTACATCAAAAATGACCTTGATAATCCTAATAAATAGTAATTTTAATTGGGCGTGTTATAATGCTTAAGAGCTTTGGCTCTGGATTCAAACTGATCTGGATTCGAAACTCAGTTCATATTAGTGAGGTTACCTATTGGATTGCTGAGAGAGTAAGAAAGAGGGAGAACCCTAAATACAAAAGTATAAAAAGACAACTAAGGTGGCTTAATCCCTTTTATGTAAAACTCTGGTAAGATGTCCCTGTCTGGCTTTGTGGTTTGACACTGTCGGGTTCTCAGGCTCCTTGCATTATGTTGCTTTGTCACACTTAACACAGCTTTCAGACACATGGCTGAATAAGTTCCAGTCCCTTTAAAGATAAGACCCAGAAGTTGCAACCAACATACTTCAGTTCAAAACTATTGACAAAAACATAGTATCATGGTTATCTATAACTAACTTCAAAACAGGATGGGACAACAGATGAATGGATACAGAAGATGTGGCACACATATACAATGGAATATTACTCAGCCATAAAAAGAAATGAAATTGAGTTATTTGTAGTGAGGCGGATGGACCTAGAGTCTGTCATACAGAGTGAAGTAAGTCAGAAAGAGAAAAACAAATACCGTATGCTAACACATATATATGGAATCTAAGAAAAAAAAAGTCATGAAGAACCTAGGGATAGATGGGAATAAAGACACAAACCTACTAGAGAATGGACTTGAGGATATGGAAAGGGGGAAGGGTAAGCTGTGACAAAGTGAGAGAGTGGCATGGACATATATACACTACCAAACGTAAAATAGATAGCTAGTGGGAAGCAGCTGCATAGCACAGGGAGATCAGCTCAGTGCTTTGTGACCACCTAGAGGGGTGGGATAGGGAGGGTGGGAGGCAGATGCAAGAGGGAGGGGATATGGGGATAGATGTATACCTATAGCTGTTCACTTTGTTCTACAGCAGACACTAACACACCATTGTAAAGCAATTATACTCCAATAAAGATGTTTAAATAAATAAATAAATAAATAAATAAATAAATAAGAGGATGGGAAATGGAGTTTCAAGCTGGGGTTTAAGCTACGTGCCTAATCTAAACTTAGGGGTTTTATTACTGAAAGAAGAAGAGGAGAATGGATATTGGGAGACAACTAGTAGCCCCCAAATCATTACTTATTTGTTGTATGGCCATAGGTAAGGCCTTTTCACTCTCTGACTCAGTTTCCTCATCTGTAGGATAGGAATGTTGATCAAACTTGCACCAGAGTTTTACTGAACACTGCCTAAGTGTCAGGCAACGAGATAGGTACTAATGGATGTTAGTTATTGTTATTAATGTGCATTATTCATTTGAAGAACTGTTAACAGGAGCCTCAACGGATATTTCCTTTCATTCTCCACTAATAATGTAAGGCCAAGTATTTTCCCAGGAAGTTTTTCAGGAGTTTTGAGTTCGAGATTTTACCATAGAGTGCACCAATGGCATTTCTGTAGATTTAAAAAGAGAACCTTTAGCCAGTAACTGTGCTTACTGACCAATAATTAAATGGATATCCTGCTTCTGCCAGTTCTTAATAGCTAAAAAAGTATACATTTGTGAACCTAAAATACTTTCACTCACACTTTTAAAAATGAACCTCTATGCTCTTCATGTTTGCCTGTCATATAAGGATAATAGTACTTAGACTCAGCCTCTCTCTCAGATTCTGACATGTTCCCACAAAAATATTTATGTAGAACCACCAAAAAATCCTTGTGTCAGGAATTTACACTAATTTACCTCAATATTTTAAAAAATGTAACATACGACCAAACTGTATGGAAGCTGAATTTATGATATTTATATATTTTTAAATTTTCAATGTAACCTTAGCATCAGTCAGATTACAACTTCCAGCAAGCATATTTAGCCTATAGAAACAGGTTTTTATTCTTTCTTTTTCCCTCTCTCTTTCTTTCCCTTTCTTTCTTTCTTTTTCTTTCTTTCTTTCTTCCTTTCTTCCTTTCCTAAAATTATAGTCATATGTAATTACCATTAATTAAATGTAAAATTACAGAAGTAATTTTATTATCACATAACATTTGGGTGGGGCACTTAAAATGGGCCAGATATTTCAAATCCAATTTTTTCGTGACTGATGGCTACTGAAATTATCCGACTACAAGCTTCAGACCACAACAATGTCATGTCTTCAATGGCAATGATTACTTACAAAGAATATTTTCTGACAGAATCATTATTCCAGCTTTAACAACAATAACTGGTCCTTATTAGATTACATCACTCTACAGAATATGAACCATCTTTGTACACTGTCTCAGGCATTTGAGGTTACATTGGATGCACTATTTTGTGAAAAGTAAACCTATTGATGCAAACCACAATTGATGTACACTGAAATTTGTATATATAATTTCCAACTTAATTCAGAAAGCTATTTTTTCTATAAAGACCCTTCCTTTCCTCTCTGTCCATCATCCATTTTCTAGATATACCAACATAGAAATTTAAAATACAACACAACACAGAAAATTATTTTACTTTCTAACTCTAGGTCTGAAACTTAGAAAACAAACCATTGTGTCAAGTAAGAAAAATAAAGGTAAAAAGATTACAAATTCTAGGTTATAAATAAGCTAATGTATAACTGGGGCAATTTGTACACCTTCTTTCTTTTCATTTGCTGCAAGCCTCCTTATCTAGTATAGCACAATTCTGCTTACAGTTGAAAACTCTGTACCTGATATTGACCTTTTGAAGAAACCAAGGACAATCTTTTAAAAGACCAATCAGATTAAAAGACCATAAAAGTGCTAGTTCTGCCATTGCCAGAAGCACTAACTGAACCTCTAAAGAGAATTATTTGCCACAAGGAAAAAAAAAAATGGATCTAGACAAGTTTCTGTAATATGCACCACCCTTAACAAGGGAGCTAGAAAAGAAAGCATATCAAATCAGCTATTAGGTTGGATGAATTAACAAGAGTGGCTTGATGCCTTCAGAGCTAGGCAATGTTGTGTTATGGTTTTACCTTAAAAAAATTCCTATGCGTAGTCAGCAGGACTCTGGCCTTTTAACTTTTAACATGCTTCTACAGTTAAGCTGCTCTGCTCTACACTCAAATAGCTGTCCACAGCTGCTGCAAATTGATTTATCCCCAGATAATGGCTGCAGTTGATGACCAAATTGTCACAGTGAAACTCTTTAGCAATACAAGGTGTGTTTGGCCTAATAGAACCTGATTTTAACCCGATTTTTAAATGTACTGGCATTTGCACAAATTCTTAAAGGAATGTTCAAGTTGTACTTAATATTCAACTTATCTTTTCATCTCAGAGTGGCTGAAGGTTTTATTGGTTTTTTTTTGTATCAAACTTATTATATAGCCCTCAAAGTATCGTAGAAGCCACAGGAAAGGTACCATGGTATTAAAACATCCAGGTCATAGACAAAGCCAGAGTTAGATTTTGTACAGAGAACACTAATTCAGATCACATTTGGGATTCAGTAAACATTACATAGGTCCTCATGGTACCCGTAAAATAGGCTAATCACAATGAGACCAAAGCAAAAATAAAACAAAACAAAATTATTCTTTAAATAACCTGTAGACATTATAAATATATTATAGACCTATGTGTACAGGAGATGTATGCTGGTGGAAATCTGTGAATAAAATATTAAATTTTTGAATGTACGACATATATATTATTATTTTCTTTATTCACAAAGTGGAATACTTTGAGTTCAGGTTAATCTCAGTAGGGGTCTTTAAGGAATCTTTACCAAAGAGATTTTTCTCAAATATACAATCACATGCAGAGTGGAATTAAATTGGTTAAATGTTTGTTACTCAGACCATTTCAGGTCTCAAGGAACTTGCTTATGATCTGCTCACATATGACTGATTCGAGCCCAATGAGGGCTTTCTCTAAGTAAGATGTAGTATGTAATTCAGGATATTAATCCAACTTGGTAAGAGGGAAATTCAATATAGACTTCAAAAACTCTCAGTGAGAATTTCTGAAAGCATATTTAGCACAATTTCCTGCTTCTGTTTTTAAGCAACAATTTATAGGCTACCACAAATAATTTATCTATTGGTGATATCCAAAATATCAAAGTTATTATAATATTACTAACACTTGATTCACAAGATCACTAAATAATACTTAGTGTAACATGCATTAAAGAAAAGGACTATGTCTAATCCCTATGTATAAACCAACATTTTTATTTCGTTAATGGCTTCTGGATGTCCTTAAAATATTAGTGGCTGACCCAGTTTTATACATAGATTGAATTCAATCACTTTTAATGTTGAACTAATTTTATCAGAAAGATTGCTTTTGTCCAGAACCTTCTCTTTTTTCATATGTGTGTGTTTATAATTCTTCAAAAAATGAGAGCAAGGGTAACACCAAAACATTCTACTGTAAAAAAAATTATAGCAATTCTCTAAAAGCACTGAATTAATTATTTCAGCACTACTTAATGCAGACTATTCCTATATAGAGAATATCTCAAATATAAGATAAATTACTTGCTAGCTGATAAGGTCTATAGAAATTCCTAATTCCCCTAATAGTAAAAAATAACTCCCAGGTTTCAGTCATTTCAGCAAATAAAAAATGTAAAAAGCAGGTATAAATGAAAGAAATATATGCAATGATATATGAAAAGTAGAGAGAAAATTAGGTCACTAAATGGAGACATGTATAATGAATTATTTGATGTCATATGTAAAAGAGTGTTCAGTGTTTATTGAAAAATGATTTTTAAACGGAAAGTTCATATACAAAGCATTAGTTTTAATCTGAGAAAAATAAGTGAGTCTGTCACAATTAACACTTACATAAGGAGATTATAATTCATCCCGTCTGCTCCTGGCAATATTAACCCATATCCTAGACATTGAATTACAGGCTCTATATCACAATGAAAAAAGTCATGGAGAGGTTACAATCATGAAATTAATGGTGATCTCTGAGAATCAAGCACATTTCCAAACACTGACAGCTGGGCATAAGAAACTCATATACTTGGTGAAAAAAGGGATTTCTACAGATAATCTAGAAATGTGTTTTTGTTACTGCTTCCAGATAAGTTGGAGACCACAAAGAATTGGTTGTGAGTTCAACTGGGTAATTGATTTGTTTGAATTTAATATGTTGAGAAGTAAATCACTGTACGTTTCAGAATACCTAAGAAAAACTCTCTTTTCCCTTTTAAATTGTAACTAACATAAATCCCTCATCAATACCAACAACACCTTTTACAGGAGAATGTATTTAACTTTTTAAGTAATTAATTAATTTCACTCTATAAAGATAATTTCACTTCATCAGTTTGGACGCCAATTCACTGAAATCAGGAAATGGGTGGAATTTTAATATATGTCACATAGTTAAAAAGATGTTTTTAATGTTTAATTTAACTTGGAATTATATGATTTCATCCTTTACCCAAGTGATCTTTTTTTTTTTTTTTAATTTTTTTTTGTGTGTGTGTGTGTGGTACGTGGGCCTCTCACTGTTGTGGCCTCTCCCGCTG
>NC_041220.1:109729071-109730283 GCF_002837175.3 Physeter macrocephalus
AGCAGAAGCCCTGCGCCAGGCTTAAACGCCACCCCGCCTAGGCCCTGCCCCATGCTCAACCGTCACCCCCCACCCGCCTAGGTCCTGCCCCACCCTAACCTCACCTCTGCCTAAGTTCCACCCCCTGTCTAAACTCTGCCCCCCTCGCCAAAGTTTTTCTTTTTCTTTTTTTCCTTTTTTTTTTCTTTTCTTTTTTCCCCTTTTAGATTGGGGTTCTGTTTTACCTTGTTGATACATTGCTGTTGATGTTTTTATATTTTTAATTTTCCTAATAAATCTTTTATTTTTCTAATTTTATTTTATTCTTTATACTTTGTTAGTGATCTCTTCTTTTGGCTTGTTGCCCCCCCCCCTTTTTTTCCTTTTTTCTGCTGTGGTTTTATTTTACCTTGTTTCAGTTGTTTCAATTATGGTTTTATTTTTCCTAATATATTTTTCATCTTTGTAATTTTATTTTGTATTTTATTCTTTGATATTGTACCACTCCTTTTCTTTCTTTCTTTCTTCCTTATTTTTTTAACCGTGCCACGAAGCTTGTGGGATCTTGGTTCCCAGGTGGGAGGTCAGGCCCAAGCTCTTGTGGTGGGAGTTCCAAGTCCAAACCACTGGACTAACAGAGAAACTCAGACTGCAGGGAATATCGATTGGAGTGAGGCTTCCCAGAAGTCCTCATCTCAGCACCAAGACCCAGCTCTATCTAACTGCCTGCAAACTCCAGTGCTGGACATCTCAGGCCAAACAACCAGTAAGAGAGAAATACAGCACCACCCATCAAAAAAAAAAAAAAGAAAAAGAAGAAGAAACAACAAAAAAATATGTTACAGATGAAGGAGCAAGGTAAAAACCTATAAGACCAAATACATGAAGATGAAATAGGCAACCTACCTGAAAAAGAATTCAGACTAATGATTGTAAAGGTGATCCAAAATCTCGGAAACAGAATGGAGAAAATACAAGAAACATTTAACAAGGATATAGAAGAACTAAAGAGCAAACAAACAGTGATGAACAACACAATTAACTGAAATTAAAAATACTCTAGAAGGAATCAATAGCGGAATAACTGAGGCAGAAGAACCAATAAGTGACCTGGAAGATAAAATAGTGGAAATAACTACCGCAGAGCAGAATAAAGAAAAAAGAATGAAAAGAACTGAGGACAGTCTCAGAGACCTCTGGGACAACATTAAATGCACCAACATTCAAATTATA
>NC_041220.1:109732631-109737086 GCF_002837175.3 Physeter macrocephalus
TTTGTGTGTGTGTGTGTGGTACGTGGGCCTCTCACTGTTGTGGCCTCTCCCGCTGCGGAGCACAGGCTCCGGACGCGCAGGCCCAGCGGCCGTGGCTCACGGGCCCAGCCGCTCCGCGGCACGTGGGATCCTCCCGGACCGGGGCACGAACCCGTGTCTCCCGCATCGGCAGGCGGACCCTCAACCACTGCGCCACCAGGGAAGCCCCTACCCAAGTGATCTTTAATTGAAGTATATGGAAGGAACTTGGCCTGTGAGAGACAGTAAAATCTCAACTGTATTTTGCTGTATTGTTTTTCCTTCCTCTGGGTTGTAAAAGGGCAGGACTAGAAAAATCCTTTGTTTCCTGTTCATTTAACAAACATATTCACCTACAAAATGACTCCCTTCCCCTTCTCCCCCATTTGTGTCTCCCAAGCCTGCAGAGTTCATGCACACATGCTTCAACACCTGAGAGTGACAGGGGCTGATGTGTGTCTTCTTGAGGATGCAGTGCTCATGGTCATGAGGGAGTGGATGTGTAATGCTGTGCTGATACCAGCCAAGTAATATAATGTGGTGCCGTTAGGAACATTATTCATAGTTGATGAACACATACCTTTTCTAGTGAAACACATACATTTCAGAAAGAAATGCATAGATCATTTACTGAAGCACATTTATTACAGCAGAATGTGTACCTCAACTAATGAAACACATAGATCATAGGGTAAAATGATTATCCTTATATCAAGCAGATTTAACCATTTATGGATGTTTTAGGGACAAACCAGTTTTGGTTAGCAGGCCAAAATTGAATTTACAAATAACAAACTCAACATTTTTCTGGATTAACTCTTCATGATTATCATTATTATTTTGTATGTGACTTGCTGTTCAAAACAAAGGAGTTCTATGTGGTTTTGGCACTACAGTTTCTTCTACAGTTACTTATGCACAATTAACAGGACATTAATCTTTTAACATCCTTACTGGTGTGTTAGCTAGCACTCAACATGAGTAACAGTGAGAAATTGAAATATGATGTTTGGGAAAGGCAGGGGGGCGTTTGGGGTGCCAATTTATTGCTTCCCCTAAAATAAAATTTAGCACTTGCATTTTTGACAGAATTGTATTCCAGGACCAGCAGAACATCTTGACACAATCTACCTTTATCTGCAGTAACAAATGCCAAGAAAGCCAGAAATAGGATGTGAGTCAGTGCCCCTGCCCCTCCAGGGTCAGCAATAAACTATCAAGTCCCACTGTATAAATTCAGTTGGCTCTGGCTCTCTATTACCCTGAGGAACAGAGTGGGTCAAACACTTTGTTTATGACTAAGGAATCCCTCAGTACACCAAGCTTTGACCATAACCTTAACTCACCAGAGCTGGGAATGGATGTGAATTCCAGCCCTTTGCTTTAGTGAGAACATAATTCACATGGATGAACATTGTGCTGAGAAACTTTGCGAGATTGATCTGATTTGTATCATTGTCCTGTATTGTGTGTGAAAGTCTGTCTTAGCCTGAGCTTCTCTTAAAGCCTTGCAGAATGGTCTCTACCAGCTTTTGACTTTCTTTTAAAAAGCAAAACTAGGTTAAAGAATTCTCTTTTCCATTTTGCTTCTCTTTCATCCTATTAATACATGTGTGAACAAAGGTACAGAGAAGTAAAGGGGAAAAAACAAAGTCAAATGTGAAAAATGATTCCCAAAGGAAGGCAAGCAAAGTCTTTCTATATGCATAATATAAAATAAATGTTTTTGTTCTTCATTATTTAATTCAGTGAATCAATCCAAATTTCAATTGCTTATCTACATTCAGAGTAAGCCAATCTTAATTTCATCTCTTCTCTCTTTTTAGGATCTTCTCCTTGAGATTCAAGACGTTCTTTATTTTAGAATGAGACATTGCCCTTCTGATATTTGTAGCTGACTTTGGAACTGCCATTCTTTCCAACTTTGACTTAAAACTTGGTTACGGATGTTCATTGTATTTGAAAGTTTATATTTTTGAATGTAGTTATAGCATATCATCATTCAATCTTGCATTTGTTGTTTATTTATTCCCCTTTCCTCATACTGTACAATGTTGATTCCTTGGGTACAAGAGGTATAGGAGATAAAATTGGATTATATGGAATATTCAACATAATGCACAATGGGTTTTTCACTGTTACTCCACTTTTCCTTATGTTATAGGAGTTCATTTCATTATTCAGTGAACCCTCTAGTGACCCTGGGATTTCACTATATAATTTATGTTTCCTGATACAACTCAACAGTGTAATCTTATGATTTATGTGCTTCATTTATAATTTGATCATCTCAGTATAATGCATGTTTTTCTACATGATTTATGCACTTTATCCCATAATATATGTGTTTCCCTGTATGATATATGTATTCATCAGCCACGTATTACTGCCTTCGTGGCATATTTCTAGAAAAGGAGGTAGAATACCCCAGCCTGAGGGTAAGTCTTGAGGTTAATTGCAATCAATTCACCTTCTACACAGTTACACTTTCATCCTCAGGAGCTTGTGAAGTGAGCATGCTTAACTTGACAGCAGCAGGGAGGCAAGTGTGCCACTTTCTTTTATTTCTCCTAGATCCAAGAAAAAACAAATTCCTGCAGCAGATTGGGGAATTAGAGCCCCGCATTTCAGTTTTTGCTGAAAAAGTATTTCGGGTATTATTAATCATATTTCCATCTTTCTGATATAACCTGATTCAAGCTGTAACAAACACAGAAAGACTGGCAATAAATAAACTTTCATTTCAAATAATCAGTTTTTAAAAAAATAATTATTGCTCAAGAATTATATTGAAACAACTCATAGAAGATTCTCCACAAAACATTCTTTCAAAAGAATTTTCATTAAACTCATTGGCTCAACAAACATCATTAAGTCTATGCCAAGCATTTTCATTTTCTGAAGCTTTCTTCTCTTTTACATTGACTCATCCATCGATTTATTCAACAAATATGTATTAAGCATTTATTTTGCTCCAGGCAAATATAAAACAGATCAAAAGGTTTGTCTTCATAATGTGTGCATTCTACGGTGGGAGACGGACAATAGTAAAATGAGTAAAGCAAAGTAAATATATTAGTTAAGAATATGGGAGGTGCCATACAACAAAATAAAGCATGGAAGGAAGGAGAATAAGAATTCTTAGCTGGGATGGGAATATATTTTTTTTCAATTTAATTTTATTTATTTATTTATTTTAATATCTTTATTGGAGTATAACTGTTTTACAATGGGGAATACTTTTTAAATTAAGTAAGGATTTGGACCAAGGCTTGAAGGAGGTAAGGAGATGGCTGTTTGTATATCTAAGAGAAGGATATCTATAAAGAGGAGACCATGAGGTTGAAATATACTTGGCATGATATGGAAAGCATGAAGAAGCCAGAGTGACTGTAAGAGGGTGAGCAAGGGGAAAGTGAGGGAAGATGAGTTCAGGCAGGTATTAGTTAATGAATAGATCACACAGGACCTTGTAGACCATTGTAAGCATTTTGGATTTTACTGCAAGCAAGGAGGGGTTACTGGGAAGGGAAACAGGAATAACAGGAGCTGACTTCTGTTTTGAAAGGATTACTCTGGGTGCCAAGCAGACATGTCAGTAGGCAAGGAAGGAAGGTGGGATATAGGGAAAGCATTCAGGGGCTACTGCATGAGTCCAGGCTACAGATGATAGTGAGTTGGTTTAGGATGATAGCAGTGGAGATGGTGAAAGTGGTCAGATTCTAGATATTCTTTCAAGTTAAGCTGATGGAATTTTCTGAGTGCTCAATATAGAATGTGAAAGAGAGAAGGCAACTTATTTACAAGCAAAGAAAGAAGATTAAAGCAAATGCTTGTGTATTTATGGCTATATTTGCTTCATTTTTAAAGTAAGTAAATGGGGAATGTATTACATGGTTATTCACATGGAAAGTGATATTGATAAGTAGAGAATTACTCATCAAGTCATTTGGGTTCATCTTTTCTTGACACATATTCACACTAATCTAAGTCATTTTTATGTTTTTGTTCAATGAGTATCAAATGCTTTATCTTCCAATCTGATTTACTCTCCAAACAGGTTAATTCTTTAAAATTTTGTGGTTATTTTTCATTCAAGAATATAATTAAAGAAAAATAAGATGGGTTAAAAATAAAAGTGTCTATTTACTGTGATAATTTGTCTGGTAAACTGAAATTATTTGAAATAATTCTGTTCATATTTTGTGATTTTATTTTATCAACACATACCTCAAAGAGCAATAACTTACAGTATGAGTAAGATTATATTCTATCCCATAATGACAGAGCAATAAGTAAAAAGCATATAAAGGTAACTTTGTCAATTCTTTTTACTTAAAGTAAAATAATGTTTACTTTAAAAATTAAAAATATTGGGCTTCCCTGGTGGCGCAGTGGTTGAGAGTCCACCTGCCGATGCAGGGGACACGGGTTCGT
>NC_041220.1:109737749-109739713 GCF_002837175.3 Physeter macrocephalus
CTCACGGGCCCAGCCGCTCCGCGGCATGTGGGATCTTCCCGGACCGGGGCACGAACCCGTGTCCCCTGCATCGGCAGGTGGACTCTCAACCACTGCGCCACCAGGGAAGCCCTGTATACACATACTTTTAAAACAACAAGTTACATTTATTTTTGGCCAAGAAATAAACCAAAACTAATGATAAATAATTTGATATTTTCATCAAGTCAAATTTATTTTCAAGCCAATTATAAATTGTACTAATGTCACTATTGCTTCCTAAACCCTAAAGATAATGTAAAAATCAAGCATTTCCTAAGTCTGAAACAGTTAATTCTATAAATGTTTCAAATTTGGACTTCAAATATGAAGTTTCTATTGTCAGAAAAGGCCATAATCATCATTTTAGTATCTATGAATATGTCTGAGGAAAAGAAAGGATGAGAAAAATCTTGGCCAGTGATTCACTAAGTTATTAAATTAAACGGAACATGCCTTGACTAAGGCAATCACTTTATTCAGAAACAACCTTTAAAAAACAAAGTTACTAACCACTGTTTTTTGAGGTAGTCTTTAAAAATATTAATTCAAATAAATCAATTTCCACATGTTTCTAATGACAGGAACAGATTTCTTAAAATTATTGGGACTGTGAACTTTGAAAGTAAAAAGTATTATTAATAAGATTCCAAAAGTATTTCCCAATGATTAAATAAAATATTATTCAAACCCAGTTATAAGCTATCTAAAGGATGATTACCACTTGAAAATAATTATTAAAGATACATTAAAAGTTAAATAACAGGGTGGAGTCAAGATGGCATACTAGGAGCACACGGAATTTGTATCTCCTCACAACTAGGGCACCTACCAGGCACCCGTGGGGGATCAGGGACACCTAAGGGGATGGGAGTAACCCCCAGCGACCAGGTAGGACGTGGGGCATGGGGGGAGTGAAGGGGGAGGAGAAGTGGAGGCGGGACGGGACTGGAACCCCTGAGGGGCGGCTGGGGGAGGTGAAGGGATCTCAGGCCTGAAGGGAGAAATTGAGGAACCAGTTGGAGGGCAGAGGATCAAAAGGGAGTGTGGCCAGGTTTCTCCTGCCCACTTGGGCCGCCAGGAACCTGCTGGGATCCTGGGCCTGATCCTCTGCCTACCTAGACCCCCTCCAGCCACGTGGGTCCTGAGGGAGTGGGAGGGAGGGAAGGGGGAGCAAAAGTAAAGGCCAGACCTCTGGGACCGGCACCCCTAAGAGGTAGCTAAGGGAGGGGAGGAGTTCCTACACCCAAAAGGACCCACCCTCGGTTAGGGGTCCAGCAGCAACAGGGGAGACCCTGGGGGATACAGAGGGGGAGGGGTGCGAGGGAACAGGGCCAGTGTTTTCCCTGTCCACTTAGGCACTGGGAAGGCTGTTGGGCTCCCGGGCCTAATCCTCTGCCCTCGGAGTCTCCCTCCGGCCGCACAGAGCCCAAGTCCCGCCTCTGCACCCCCACCCAGGGCCCTACCTCCACACTCAGGAGCTGGGCCTAAAGCCCACCCACACACCCTCACCCAGGGCCCTACCTCCAGACTCCAGAAATGCACACTCCAGAGGCCCTCCTCTTGACTTGCTCCATCTCCCCTTCTGTGCAGGCACTAAGCAGAAGCCCTGCCCCAGGCTTAAACGTCAACCCGCCTAGGCCCTGCCCCATGCTCAAACGTCACCCCCCACCCGCCTAGGTCCTGCCCCACCCTAACCTCACCTCTGCCTAAGTTCCACCCCCTGTCTAAACTCTGCCCCCATAGCCAAAGTTTTTCTTTTTCTTTTTTTCCTTTTTTTTTTCTTTTCTTTTTTCCCCTTTTAGATTGGGGTTCTGTTTTACCTTGTTGATACATTGCTGTTGATGTTTTTATATTTTTAATTTTCCTAATAAATCTTTTATTTTTCTAATTTTATTTTATTCTTTATACTTTGTTAGTGATCTCTTCTTTTGGCTTGTTGCTCC
>NC_041220.1:109739807-109742117 GCF_002837175.3 Physeter macrocephalus
TGCCCCCCCCCCCTTTTTTTCCTTTTTTCTGCTGTGGTTTTATTTTACCTTGTTTCAGTTGTTTCAATTATGGTTTTATTTTTCCTAATATATTTTTCATCTTTGTAATTTTATTTTGTATTTTATTCTTTGATATTGTACCACTCCTTTTCTTTCTTTCTTTCTTCCTTATTTTTTTAACCGTGCCACGAAGCTTGTGGGATCTTGGTTCCCAGGTGGGAGGTCAGGCCCAAGCTCTTGTGGTGGGAGTTCCAAGTCCAAACCACTGGACTAACAGAGAAACTCAGACTGCAGGGAATATCGATTGGAGTGAGGCTTCCCAGAAGTCCTCATCTCAGCACCAAGACCCAGCTCTATCTAACTGCCTGCAAACTCCAGTGCTGGACATCTCAGGCCAAACAACCAGTAAGAGAGAAATACAGCACCACCCATCAAAAAAAAAAAAAAGAAAAAGAAGAAGAAACAACAAAAAAATATGTTACAGATGAAGGAGCAAGGTAAAAACCTATAAGACCAAATACATGAAGATGAAATAGGCAACCTACCTGAAAAAGAATTCAGACTAATGATTGTAAAGGTGATCCAAAATCTCGGAAACAGAATGGAGAAAATACAAGAAACATTTAACAAGGATATAGAAGAACTAAAGAGCAAACAAACAGTGATGAACAACACAATTAACTGAAATTAAAAATACTCTAGAAGGAATCAATAGCGGAATAACTGAGGCAGAAGAACCAATAAGTGACCTGGAAGATAAAATAGTGGAAATAACTACCGCAGAGCAGAATAAAGAAAAAAGAATGAAAAGAACTGAGGACAGTCTCAGAGACCTCTGGGACAACATTAAATGCACCAACATTCAAATTATACGGGTCCCAGAAAACGAGAAAAAAAAAAAAGGTCTGACAAAATATTTGAAGAGACTATAGTCGAAAACTTCCCTAACATGGGAAAGGAAATAGTCAATCAAGTCCAGGAAGCACAGAGAGTACCATAAGGGTAAACCCAAAGAGAAACATGATGAGACACATATTAATCAAAGTATCAAAAATTAAATACAAAAAAAAATATTAAAAGTAGCAAGTAGCAAGGGAAAAGCAACAAATAACATACAAGGGAATCTCCATAAGGTTAACAGCTGAGTTTTCAGCAGAAACTCTGCAGGCCAGAAGGGAGTGGCAGGACATATTTTAAGTGATGAAAGGGAAAAACCTACAACCAAGATTACTCTACCAAGCAAGGATCTCATTCAGATTTGATGGAGAAATTAAAACCTTTACAGACAAGCAAAAGCTAAGAGAATTCAGCACCACCAAACCAGCTTTACAACAAATGCTAAAGGAACTTCTCTATGCAGGAAACACAAGAGAAGGAAAAGACCTACAAAAACAAACCCAAAACAATTAAGAAAATGGTAATAGGAACATACATATCGATAATTACCTTAAATGTAAATGGAATAAATGCTCCATCGAAAAGATATAGACTGGCTGAATGTATACAAAAACAAGACCTGTGCGGGAGGGAAGGGGGAGCAAAAGTAAAGGCCAGACCTCTGGGACCGGCACCCCTAAGAGGTAGCTAAGGGAGGGGAGGAGTTCCTACACCCAAAAGGACCCACCCTCGGTTAGGGGTCCAGCAGCAACAGGGGAGACCCTGGGGGATACAGAGGGGGAGGGGTGCGAGGGAACAGGGCCAGTGTTTTCCCTGTCCACTTAGGCACTGGGAAGGCTGTTGGGCTCCCGGGCCTAATCCTCTGCCCTCGGAGTCTCCCTCCGGCCGCACAGAGCCCAAGTCCCGCCTCTGCACCCCCACCCAGGGCCCTACCTCCACACTCAGGAGCTGGGCCTAAAGCCCACCCACACACCCTCACCCAGGGCCCTACCTCCAGACTCCAGAAATGCACACTCCAGAGGCCCTCCTCTTGACTTGCTCCATCTCCCCTTCTGTGCAGGCACTAAGCAGAAGCCCTGCCCCAGGCTTAAACGTCAACCCGCCTAGGCCCTGCCCCATGCTCAAACGTCACCCCCCACCCGCCTAGGTCCTGCCCCACCCTAACCTCACCTCTGCCTAAGTTCCACCCCCTGTCTAAACTCTGCCCCCATAGCCAAAGTTTTTCTTTTTCTTTTTTTCCTTTTTTTTTTCTTTTCTTTTTTCCCCTTTTAGATTGGGGTTCTGTTTTACCTTGTTGATACATTGCTGTTGATGTTTTTATATTTTTAATTTTCCTAATAAATCTTTTATTTTTCTAATTTTATTTTATTCTTTATACTTTGTTAGTGATCTCTTCTTTTGGCTTGTTGCTCC
>NC_041220.1:109743340-109775985 GCF_002837175.3 Physeter macrocephalus
AAATGGTAATAGGAACATACATATTGATAATTACCTTAAATGTAAATGGATTAAATGCTCCCACCAAAAGACACAGACTGGCTGAATGGATACAAAAACGAGACCCATATATATGCTGTCTACAAGAGACCCACTTCAGACCTAGGGACACATACAGACTGAAAGTGAGGGGATGGAAAAAGATATTCCATGCAAATGGAAATCAGAAGAAAGCTGGAGTAGCAATTCTCATATCAGACAAAATAGACTTTAAAGTAAAAACTATAACAAGAGACAAAGAAGGACACTATATAATGATCAAGGGATCGATCCATGAAGAAGATATAACAATTGTAAATATTTATGCACCCAACATAGGAGCACCTCAATACATAAGGCAAATGCTAACAGCCATAAAAGGGGAAATCGACAGTAACACAATCATAGTAGGGGACTTTAACACCCCACTTTCACCAATGCACAGATCGTCCAAAATGAAAATAAATAAGGAAACATAAGCTTTAAATGACATAATAAATAAGATGGACTTAATTGATATTTATAGAACATTCCATCCAAAAATAACCAGAATACACGTTCTTCTCAAGTGCTCATGGAACATCCTCCAGGTAAATTGTTAAATTTAAGAAAATTGAAAACATACCAAGTATCTTTTCCAACCACGATGCTATGAGACTAGATACCAATTACAGGAAAAAATCTGTGAAAAAAAACAAACACATGGAGGCTAAACAATACTACTAAATAACCTCAAGATCACTGAAGAAATCAAAGAGGAAATCAAAAAATACTTAGAAACAAATGGCAATGAAAACACGACGACCCAAAACCTGTGTGATGTAGCAAAAGCTGTTCTAAGAGGAAAGTTTACAGCAATACAATCCTACCTCAAGAAGCAAGCAAAATCTCAAATAAACAACCTAACCTTACACCTACAGCAATTAGAGAAAGAAGAACAAAAAACCCCCAAAGTTAGCAGAAGGAAAGAAATCATAAATATCAGAGCAGAAATAAATGAAAAAGAAATGAAGGAAATGATAGCAAAGATCAATAAAACTAAAAAGCTGTTTCTTTCAGAAGATAAACAAAATTGGTAAACCATTAGCCAGATTCACCATGAAAAAAAGGGAGAAGACTCAGATCAACAGAATTAGAAATGAAAAAGGAGAACTAACAACTGACACTGCAGAAATACAAAGCATCATGAAAGATTACTGCAAGAAACTATAAGCCAATAAAATGGACAACCTGGAAGAAATAGACAAATTCTTAGAAAAGCACAACCTTCCGAGACTGAACCAGGAAGAAATAGAAAATATAAACAGACCAATCACAAGCACTGAAATTGAAACTGTGATTAAAAATCTTCCAACAAACAAAAGCCCAGGACCAAATGGCTTCACAGGTGAATTCTAACAAACATTTAGAGAAGAGCAAACCCCTATCCTTCTCAAACTCTTCCAAAATAAAGCAACGGGAGGAACACCCCCAAACTCATTCTACAAGGCCACCATCACCCGGATACCAAAACCAGACAAAGATGTCACAAAAAAAGAAAACTACAGGCTAATACCTCTGATGAACATAGATGCAAAATCCTCAACAGAATACTAACAAACAGAATCCAACAACACATTAAAAGGATCATACACCATGATGAAGTGAAGTTTATCCCAGGAATGCAAAGATTCTTCATTATACGCAAATCAATCAATGTGATACACCGTATTAACAAATTGAAGGAGAAAAACCATATGATAATCTCAATAGATGCAGAAAAAGCTTTTGAAAAAATTCAACACCCATTTGTATGCAGAAAACTATAAGACACTGATGAAAGAAATTAAAGATGAGACAAACAGATGGAGAGGTACACTATCTTCTTGGACTGGAAGATACAACATTGTGAAAATGACTATACTGCCCAAAGCAATCTACAGATTCAATGCAATCCCTATCAAACTACCAATGGCATTTCTCACAGAACTAGAACAAAAAATTGCACAATTTGTATGGAAACACAAAAGACCCCAAAGAGCCAAAACAGTCTTGAGAAAGAAAAACAGAGCTGGAGGAATCAGGCTCCCTGACTTCAGACTATACTACAAAGCTACAGTAATCAAGACAGTATGGTACTGGCACAAAAACAGAAACATACATCAATGGAACAGGGTAGAAAGCCCAGAGATAAACCCATGCACATATGGTCAACTTACCTTTGATAAAGGAGACAAGAATATACCATGGAGAAAAGACAGCATCTTCAATAAGTGGTGCTGAGAAAACTGGACAGCTACATGTAAAAGAATGAAATTAAAACACTCCCTACACCATACACAAAAAGAAACTCAAAATGGATTAAACACCTACATGTAAGGCCAGACAGTATAAAACTCTTAGAGGAAAACATAGGCAGAACACTCTATGACATAAATCATAGAGTATGGAGGTTCCTTAAAAAGCTGAAAATAAAACTACCATATGACCCAGCAATCCCCCTACTGGGCATATACCCTGAGAAAGCCATAATTCCAAAAGAGTCATGTACCACAATGTTCATTGCGGCTTTATTTACAATAGCCAGGACATGGAAGCAACCTAAGTATCCATCGACAGATGAATGGATAAAGCAGATGTGGCACATATATACAATTGAATATTACTCAGCCATAAAAAGAAATGAAATTGAGTTATTTGTAGTGAGGTGGATGGACCTAGAGTCTGTCATACAGAGTGAAGCAAGTCAGAAAGAGAAAAACAAATACCGCATGCTAACACATATATATGGAATCCAAAAACAAAAAAAAAAAACAAAAAACGGTTCTGATGCACCTACGGGCAGGACAGGAATAAAGACAGAGATGTAGAGAATGGGCTTGAGGACTCGGGGAGGGTGAAGGGTAAGCTGGGGTGAAGTCAGAGAGTGGCATGGACATATATATACTACCAAATGTAAAATAGATAGCTAGTGGGAAGCAGCTGCATAGCACAGGGAGATCAGTGCTTTGTGATCACCTAGAGGGGTAAGACAAGGAAGGTGGGAGGGAGATGCAAGAGGGAGTGGATATGGTGGTATACGTATGCATATAGCTGATTCACTTTGTTATACAGCAGAAAGTAACACAGCACTGTAAAGAAATTATACTCCAATAAAGGTGTTTAAAAAAAAGTGAACACAACAGGAAAAATATATTAAAATACTTATTTCTTTTTTCCTTTTATTGTCCAATATAAAAGTGTGCTTTAACAGAATTTGAAAAGATAGTTTTATAACTTTTGTATTTATGTGTAAAAGTATTTTAACTAAGGTTCTGAGGATCTCAGTTTTGCTGGATTTGTGTGCATAATTTATGGGATCCAGGCCCCATTCTGCCTGTTCTACATGACCTGAGGTACATCACTAAGCCCTCAGCTTTATCACTTGTAAAATAACAAAAAACATAAAATATAGTCTATATGGACCAGGAGTGGTTTAATGGAAAACCCCTGTGCTCCTTCACTGAGGAAGATAATTAGTAAATCTAAAAATAAAGGGTCAAGGCATCCAAGTTTCCATGCAACAAATATAATTTGAACACTTACTGTTTACTAATTACTTACTGTGTTAATTTTTCGAGAGGTTCAAAAGTGAGTAAGATTCCCTCACTCATGAATAAGATTCACTTACTTGGGGGTTTAGTTATTCTAAGATAGTGTGTTAGGAGCTATGACAAATGAATGGATCGTGTGCTGGAAAGTATAAAATAAAGGTAACTCACCAGCTTGATCATGTGGGAGTGAAAAGACTTCCATGATACTTCCTGGAAATTGTGGCACTTGAACAGAGACATAAAGATGATAAGGGACAACTTAGAAGAAAGGGAGGTGGTGGGCATTCTAGTAAAGAAAATTTAAAGGAGCAAAGGCCCAGAGGTAATTAAAAGGCTAGGATTTTAAATGCCTAAATGGTGAACAGTTAGAAATTAATCTGGAAGGGTAGACATGTCAAATTCCAGAGGATTGGAATTTTATCCTATAGGTCAGACCTCTCCCCAACTTGTGCTGGGATTCATGGGTGAGAATGGGTTATACCTGTTATCCTCAGGTGATGAGAGGGACACAAGTTAGTCAGATCCTCAGCATGTGTCCCCTCACACCTTGAACTGCTGTGCCCATTTTTCTCACAATACTCTATAAAAATGATAATTTCTGTAAACTCATGACTTGAAAAAGTTAGGGAATCTCTCCCAGGTAACAGTAGGCCTGAAAGAGTTCCTGCCAAGAGGCAATTTGTTTTAACCAGATCTGCCTGCTCAGAGAGGTACTCTCTCCATAACCAGGACTAAACCCCTCTCTGTTCTGGGAGAGAAGATAGGGGCAGCAGAATGCAGAGGCTGGCTGAGGGTTCAGTCTGTGCCCAGGACCACAGGACTGGGAGCCACACAGCCATCTCTGGGGTAATGAGGGAAGCTGGCAGCCAGAATCCTACAGAGAACATGGGAAGGAAGGAAAGCTTCCATGGTCATGCCTCCAATAAAAACTGGGCATTTAATGGGAACTTTAAACAAATGCATCTGCTAAGGGATAGGAATGAGGGGCCTGAAATAACAAAGAACATCCCAGAACAGCTCAGCATGATGTACTCAGAAGGGGCCCTATACATGATTCAGAGAGCTCAAGAAAAGGAGAAATCCAGCCCAGCCAGAATAGACAGGCACCTCTCAGGTCTCTCAAAGTGTTTCTCCAGTTCTCTGGTGGTGAGAAGCCATGTACGCATTTTATTGTATTTAATTAATGTTAGTTAAAACATTTTTATAGTATTTACGAGGTTCCACGAGCTGTTCTGTTTTTTACAAATTTATTTATGCCTCATAACAACCCAGTGAGGTGGGGTCAATGGTGTCTCTAATTATCCTGATTTTACAAATGAAGAAACTGAGGGTTAGAGAGGTCAATATAAGTTCCAAGATCACACTGCTATAAAACATTAGAGTCAAGTTTCTACCCCAGTTTGTTCAGCTTCAGGATCTTTGACCTTAACGACTATGTTATACTGTCTCATAGAACTCCATCAAACACAATTTGTGATTATAACATGTCACAACATGACATCATAGCATAACATTATAAATATTATGTAATTTGACACACATATGTTAAAGAGAACAAAGTCTGGAAAACTTTCATTTCCTGGTGCTGATTCCATCTTTTTGCTCCTCAAAATCCATTTCCACGCAGTCATAGAGGAAGTTCCCTCTAATAATACAGATCATGCATTAGCTTGCATGAAATTTTTCAGAGGTTTCCCATGGCTTTTATTTTTTTAATATTTATTTATTTGGCTGTGTCGGGTCTTAGTTACGGCACTCGGGATCTTTGTTGCGGCATGGGGGGGGGGTCTTTCACTGTGGCACGCGGGCTTCAGAGCACGCGGGCTCAGTAGTTGCAGCGCATAGGCTCTCTAGTTGTGATGAGCGGGCTCTAGAGCGCGCAGGCTTAGTTGCCCCGCAGCATGTGGGATCCTACTTGCCCGACCAGGGATCAAACCCCTGTCCCCTGCATTGGAAGGTGCATTCTTAACTACTGGACCACCAGGGAAGTCCCTCCCATTGCTCTTAAAATAAAATCCACAGTTACTACCACGGTTTACAAAGTAACATAGCCATGCCAACCTCGACCTCCCAGGGTCACAGCACTGTGCCTTTGTCACTCAGAGGGCTCCGAGTCACTTGTTTTCTTTCTGCTCCAGACTCTGGTGATTGGTTCCTCATCGTTCAGATTGCACCTCTAATGTCTTCGCTCAGAGAACTCTTCGCTGACCAGCCTAAGATAAATCCTTCCCAGTCATCTTGTTTTATTGCCTTCAAACTATTTATCATTCTCCGACACAATCTCTCCTAAAACTTCTCTTACTTTTATAATTATTTCTCTCCCATGGCCATAGTAGAACATTAATACAATGAAGGCAGACACGGTTCATGCTGTTCACTTAGGTTTGAGGCATGCCAATACCTAAAGCAGTGTGACATTACCCAGACAATTGGTGCCCCATACTTTCTGAACAAATAAATGAATGGATTAACCAAGAGGAAAGATTAGCTAAAAGCTTCCATTCAATCAATGATAAAATTCTGTTTACCTTCTGAGGAAAAGTCACTCTAATGGCTAGCATAAAATGGATGATTCATGATGTCCTAATCTTTAGAGAATCAGTATAACATAATGCACAAAACTTTGAAGTCAAACAGACCTGCTTTCAATCCTGACATCTTTAATTACAAGCTTTACACACTTGGGTAAATTATCTAATCTAATTATGCCATGGTTTCCTCAAATTTAAAATTAGAATAGTTATAGTACTACCACATAGCACCATGTGTAGACTAAATGAAGTCACGTATGTAAAACGCTAACCATAGAACCTGGTACTCAATCAACGTTAACTATTATTATTACCATCATAAAGAAATCAAAGTCAAAAATCTCTCTTTTTACATTGAATCAACAGATAATAAATTCATAGCCAGCATTGAAAATTTCAAAATAAAGATAAATATACAACTTAATCATTTATTTATTTGCCTTAATCTTTTTAATTTAATATTTTGTTTAAGATAACAGGATAAAAAAACCGTTTTGCCACACTACCACTTGTTTTGGGTTTGATTTCAGTTAAGATAACTAGGTAAAAAAGTGTTTTGCCATGCTATCACTTGATACCTTCTCTGAAAATATGGGAATAAAATATAATTGCTCAATTTCAAATCATGAGAATTAGAATCTAACCAAATTATAATTTGGGGGACAATGTTAGAATTAGGAGAAAAAATGAATTTAATTTTTTATATTCAACTTAATTATATATATATGAGTAAATATGTAAAAATTAGCCAACGTTTTTATTTTAGCAAAAACTATAAAATCCATCCTATTAAAATATCCAATATATTTCTGTTTAACTTATTCAACACATAGCAATACACAATTATAAAAATTCAAAAGGCATACACAATACATAAAAGTAATGTCACACAACCCATGACTGTCAGTCTAATGGCAACTGTATGTGTGGCATGGTTTTGGTGAAACTGCAGTTACATAAATGGGATGGAAACTTAGTTTCCCCACCTAACTAAAGTACAGTATTTAGCTATTTTAAAAATAAGATATACAAAATGGTCATCCTTCAGAAAGCTTAGAAATTATGTTCCTATGGTCAACAGCCAGTAGCCTTGGAGATCATTTCGAATTTGTGTTACCAAATGCTTGTATTTGTCCTCAATCCCATAAACACCTCATTGAACAGGTGTCCAATTCTAATAAAGAGAGAATTTTGTCTGACAATTTTCACTACTGTCTCTTTCAGTTAGGACTTAATTGCCATGCCTCTTCCCTCCACCCCCAGTCCAGAAAAAAATTAAAACAGTTCTTAGTTAATTTTCCCCAAACTAAAATTTTAGAGGATTGCAAGAAGAAAATCTCAAGAGTATTGAACTTCAAATATATACTGACTGACTGACAGTTCTGCCAGATCTTTTTAAAATAAGTAAATGCTGGAAACTATTTACTTTTCAGTAGAGGCAATAACAATAAATGTAATTCTTACGAGATTGTACTTAGGAAACTCATCAAAACAAAATATCCCGGTCGGATAACAAAGACCCCAATTTCACTAGAATCTCAAAGGTGGTCTAGCTAGTCTGGTGGCTTTCTCTGTAAGAATACATATTATCTGTGTTTCTGTAATTATTTCCAAGCAGAAAATTTTTAAAGTAAGTTGAGATTTCAAAACTGGAATGGCTAGAGTGAACTTCACACTTCCCTCTGGTTATTAATCTACTTTAGGAAACCCATGACATAAGAGTGAGTAGGCTAGCCTTGTTTCTGCAGCATGAAATTCCAATGGTCCCTCTGGGAGGCACCATAATGAACAAAAGGGGTCACCAGCTATTTTCAACATTTGATACCCGAGGGACCTTATCTTCACCCGGCTCCTTGGCTTTGGGAGGCATCATCCTGCTCATCACAAGATGAACTGCTACTCAGGGGGCAGTCTTCCCACATGGTCATTTTTCTTTCCAAGTTAAAATCTCCAAGTCACATAAAAAATGTTCTTGAAAAAAAAAAAAAAGAAAGAAAGAAAAAAGCCTATTTTTGATTTTTCCTAGAAAAGAAGCAAACTGGGAAGAAAAAAAAAGTGAAGTAAATTAGTCTGGAAGATTACAGTTATCAAACCAGCTATGAAGAATCCCAATTATAAAGCCTGCTTTGCGGCTCCTTCTGGACTTTCCATGCTGGCGGCTCTGCGGAGCTTAATAACTCTAAAAGCATCTAGATTTTCTTTCATTGATCAGATGGCCCTCTTTTCCTTTCCAGTTTTCATCTGATTAGAAGTGAATGTGAAAAAGGTTTGCGGAGGCAGCCCAGGAAGGAAAAAATATTTAAAAGGCCCAAGCAAACAAACTGTTAAACTGTAAGCAACGATATACAACACCGCTCTCTTTACACGAGGCTTGGGAGGAATTTTACTGAACCGTCTGTGAAAGAGCTATGTAAAGCTAGGGGACTCAGGGAGTTGAAGTGAGAAGGCACAAAATTGTAACGCTTCCCAGAGTGGTCGAGCTCAACTCCGTCCCCTAAGACGCCTCCCCTCCCTCTCCCCCTCCCCCATCCTCCTCTAATGAGAACGCATTAAGCCTTTCTCAATGCCCTGATGTGCTCTTACACTGCAGAATCCTTGCATTGCAATGCACAATGCAGTCCAAGGATTTCTAACATTATAAAGAGAGAGAAAATGCTTTCTAGACAGCTCATCCAACCCCTCCCCAGCGCTCAGCAGGGATTTAAGTGTGTCTACTTCAACTGAAAGTAAATGCATATTTTTGCCCTCAACTAAAAGGGACTTTTTCCCTGTTTCCTGCTCACAAATGCATCTGTATATTCTCTCTGCATCTTATTCTTACACTGTGGACATTGTCAGAATTTGGAATTGTAGACCACACACGCATAGTTTATGCTCTTGGTTTAGAACACCTTCACATTTTATTTCCTCACACACATTGCCCATTATTTTTAAGCTCTTCATGGAAATAAAGGAAATATTTAACCCAGCTAGGAAGGCTGGAAGCCCAAATTAATTTTAGGAATAATTCCACCACTTAATTTCTATTTTATTTTTATACTCTCTTAACTATGTAGGAATCAAGCATTACATTTTCAAAAAATCATCCAAAAAGATTCTACCACCCAGCTTCTTTTGACTAAGGCGAAGATTTCACATAAATAATTAAAATTAAGATGCCTGTTTCTTCAGGATTTCCAAGCTTATACAGTATATTCAGTGAATAAAAACTCTGAATTTTCTTCGCATGGGAAAATGCCTTGCAAACACCTGCATTCTGCTGTCGTTAAGCCCAAGGACAGCTTCTGAGTTACCAGGCAGGCGCTACAAATGATGGCGGACAGGATGAAGCCTCTGGTCTGACCAGGGGTTTAAATGCTGATAGAAAATCAAACCAGCTTCACAACCCCCGCTAGTGTCATTTTCCCCTCCCCTGCTGGCAGGGTTGCATCAACACGTATAATAAAAATAAACGCAACATAATAATGGCTTTACAGTAGGAGGACATTTTACATATCTGGTGGAGGGAGGATACATAAAGGTTTGCAGCTTTAGTTATTTTAGGTGATTCTTTTGTTGTTGTTACTAGAAATTTAACAGGTAACATCCCCCATAAGCAATTCATCTACTAAAACAAGCTCAGAGCTGCAAGTGGAAGAAATGTAATGTTCAATTTTTAAACTTTCATCAGGACAGATACCTAGCAGGGTTGGTGTCAGCTGGGATTATATGACAGAGCTCTGTAGTATGGGCTCAGGGTGAAAAATGGAATGTAAACTGTGAACTGACACCTGGGCAGTGGAACTCCAGTCAAATTCAGGAGATCAGCCATCAATACTTGTACTTTCCTTGCTCCTGTACTAACAGGAGCTTGTTTCTGAGAGGGAAAATATGCCCCTCCCCCTTCAGGCAAAAAGGAACAGCTTCATCCGTCTCAGACTGTCTACCTGACACAGATCCAGGGTCAGTTCAGAAAGAAGCAGTCAAGCAGAATGTCGGACACCTTGAAGACAGAACTGCTGGATGAATGACTTGCTGTTTTTTGTTTGGTTGTGTTTTTGCTTTTTGCCAATTATTTTTTGGTCTCTGTCCCCTAGGTGTAACTTCTATCTAATATAATTTATTCAAGTCAGCAAATCTTTACTGACTAACATCGAGGTACGAGGAAGTTAAGAAATGTGCTGACAACTGGGAAAGATGGGTGATATTATATTCAAGGTCTCCTTGCCAAATGTGGTACAGGATTTTGCCCAGTGCTGTGATAAAGGAGTTTGCTTCCACAGGGTTCTCTAGCTTTCCTGTTAGATTTGCACCCAGTCCTGAGTGTGTCGTTGCTTACTTCAGGCTTATTCCAGGCTCCTTGGTTCAAGATTGCCCACTCCTCCTTTTGCAACCAGAAGGCATCTCCCTCAGCCAAAGAGCATTCCCAGACCTTGACAGTCATTTATTATAGATGTTGGTACAGCAGGCAGAAATGTCCCGGATAAGGGAGTGGCCACTTCCACCAGGGAAGAGAGAGACTTGACCAAAGACATGATCCAATCTTCGGTCAAAGTCTACCTTGGACTTTTCCTGAATGGATCACCATGTGCCCTATCATCAGCACCTGCAAATATGACTGATTATACCAAACATTCTGTTCAGTTATGCCACAATTTAAAATTAAACCAAGTTCATGAGAATGAACACACACATGTACACACACACTCTCCTTTTCTAATGGAAGGAACTTCTAACTTCTACAGAGTTCCATTCCTCGGGTTTTGTCAACTAGTGTAGCTGATCCAGTTCCCTCTGATTTTCTGCACCTGGTTCCTACAATCTGAGAGTTTCGGTACAATCTCTTCAGACCAGAGTGATCTGAGTGAGAGGCTCTCAGATTATTCAGCATCCAGGTACTTCTTAATCCTGTCATTTCTATAGTTGCTAAGAACTCTGGGTTTGTTCTTTCAGCACACTTGTAATTCCACAAAGAAGCCAAATAGAAAGTTAAATGTTTTTGGCTAGCTCAGTGTGTGCTTTAAGTCTGGTTTTTAGGCAGCACTATGGCCAAGCATTTCTGACAGGGGCATTTGCCCAAAGCAGATCTTCATCTTAAAAATTATGTTTTGAGATTTTATTTCTCTTTTTTTCTCCTTTTCCAAACTTAATGGCTCTCTTTTGCTGGTCTGTGTTCAGCTTGAACATATTAGAAAATAAAATAAAAGTTCACATAATATCATTGGAGACAGTCCTGAAAAACTATTCTGAATGTTTGACATATTTTAGTTAGATAATCTGACAAGCAAAATTCCAGGTCTTAATTGGATACTTTAATATTCCTTATTGGTAAAACAAATCTTTATCAATAAAACAGAACTCAAATTCACATTTTCCTTATAATTACTGTTATATTTTCAAGGATAAGTCTTGATTGCTTGCCCTACACTGTTTTCTTTTTTTTTTCCAGCCTTTTATGCTTGTTGGGTATGCCAGAGAAAATAAGTGGGATTCAAAAGATGTAGTTATTGTTTCTGATTATTGGTAATCATGGGAACTTTTCATAGAACACCTAAAATTTAAATGCAGTCTAGAAGAAGACAATAAGCCTTTGTGTGTCTGTTGAGTGAAACCTCCTATTTCCCTTTGTTGTCTGAATGTATTTCACCCTTCTGTCAAAGTGTGTCCACTCTAACCTTTCCCTGCGCACTGCTGGCATGTCTCCAGTCTCCAAAATGCCTGTTTGACTCTCCTCTGACACCTTTATCTGATACAGTCACAACACTTCTTTGCATAATGAGCAGGCATTCCCTACCCATCAGAAAGGTAATTAAAAAAATGTTTAGATTTTTGTTTTCATAGACATAACAGTATAAATGCAACTTTTGCTCAATGAGCCCTAGCATCAAAGGCGGGGGAGGGGAGGAATGGTTCTTTTAATAAGAGCACGTTTTAGACTTAGATCTTAAAACTGGAGATAACAGATTTGTGATTTTCCCTCCCCCACAGAAAGAAATCTTTAAATAAAGATGTCTTCATCTGAATTGACCACCGTTTATAAAAGCAAATCTGGTCAGGGCTCTGCTGCTTATGCTAAAAGAACATTCCTCCCCATTACAACGGCGTTTGCACATTTATAGGAGGAATAAAGAAAAAGATGCATGATACATGTGAAGGAGCCTTCTCTCTGCCATCCAGAGAAAGAAGAACTAAAAGGATTATAAAAGTTCAGATTAAAATGATATAAAATCTAGCATTTGGCTCCAACACTAGTGCCTTGGTCCTCTGAAGCTAATCTGTATGCACTCTGTGACCTCCTCGCAGCGAACCCTGCTAAATATATTATTCCCACGGGGGCTTTCACTGCTGCTTGGTGTCAGAAATCAATATGTATGAGGCGCGTGGATGGGAATTTCTAATAGATCTGCCTGGCCCTGTGCTGCTTTTCAATATCTGCCTTGGACTATTAGTGCCGGCTCGGTGCCTGTGAAATAACCGAGATAATCTTTTAAGGTGCACTGTTAAGGTGGAACCTAAATGTTGCTGTTTCAATTAAAACAAAAATTATATTCATAAATCAGTCAGGTCCGTGTAACCTTGTATAGTCACTCCAGATGGCTGATTAGAAACAAGATGGAATTTAGAGCTTTAAAGAGTAAAATGCTACGTTTAACTTCTGTTTAGAGTCACAGGAAGTTATTGTATTTTAAGGCTCATGATGTGTTATTTGGGGGAAGGGGATCCAATGAGAAATTAGCAACCTCAGAGTTCTATAACCAAATGGTGTTTATTTGATTTGATTTGTATGCATGAAAGAGGGAAAAAACTCATAGTAAATGGAAAGCAAAGTCATTTTTCCCATAGTAGATGAGAACACCTTTGCATATGGTCTTTTTTCATATTCACAGTAAAATTACTGAATGAGTGATTTCCTTTTTTCTTTTCTTTGTTTGATAACATAAATTAATTTTATCACCATCATGCCATTATGTCATGGTTTGTTCTTATATCTGTATAGATATTTGGAGATATACATGGGCAAGAAAGTGGTTCATTAACGTTCCGCCTTACCCACCCTTGTTTATGAACATGCCCCTTCTCGGGCAGCCTGGGGACGGAGCCCAGTGCAAAGAGGCTTAGGTCCAAGCTGTGTGCAGGGGACAAGGAGCCAGTCTCCTGACTCTGTGTTGTTTCCTCTTTGTTTTCAGGTTAGTGCTCAGAGACAGCTGTTCCAGCTCAGTGCACAGAGGTGCAGGCCCCAGAAACAACTGGCTAACGTGCTCCATCAGTACTAGTGGTGGGATTATCACGATAAGCATGAATGAGGAAGAGGGAAGTGGGCTGTAACCCACACATAATTCATCTGGCTTTTCATACAGCCAGGCTGGGTTCACATCCCTGGGAGATGTGACACCAAGAGACGCCTTACCTGAGGCAATCATTTTGGGCCACCTTCAGCTCTTGGGAGGCTGTCAACCTACCAAAGGTTGAGGAACTGGCTTATGACTCAGGTTTTTTTGTTTGGTTGGTTCTTTTTTCATTTCTTCTTTTCCTGCATACTTCACTTAGCACAGCACAATCCACCTGACAACTCTCTGAAACTGCTCTGACTGCTTATCGGGCCTTCTCTGGATGGTGTGTGAGGCCATAGCATACAATCAGGGAGATGGGGCTGGATGCTGGAAACATTAAAAAGGAAGCATACAGCTGGTAACCTTCATTAGATCATTAGGGAGTTGCCTTTAAAACTACCCCAGTCTTCTTAGGATTTATTTAGAGTGATAGCGACTCAATTGTTTGAAAAAAAAAAAAAAAAAAAGAGAGAGATAGATATACCCTTTTTAAGAAAACTCTTTTTTTTCTGCTTACTTACTGAATTTTAAAATAATTTTAATAGGAATTGAACTAATTAAACTTATTATACTCCTCAGCACATGTTTCCTAGACAGCATAGAAGAAAACTCCCTTTTGAGTCACTTTCTCTTGCATGCTTATTTTGTTTTAGACATGCTAACCCATAGGTATATTTTTAAGTGATCTGTAACTGCACTTCAGAATTATTAGAAGAAAAAAAGCTGAAAGCACAAGAAACCAAACTGCTTTTTGACTTCTTTGTTGAGGAAATGGAATTCCATGTACTAACTTTATTTAAAGTATCATCAAGAACTCATAAATAAAATGTAAATGTTTATAAAATGTTGTACCACTAGAGCCATTTCTTTTTCCTCAGTCCTCCAGTGTGGAGAAAACAAGGCAGCTAGCTCAACTTTCAACTGGGTATATAACACAAACAGTTATGATCTAACATGAGAAATCCCCAGCAGTCTAATGTGTCTACAAGTTCCTCCCCCGCCAAATCCCTCCCTCTCTCAACCCTTCAATTAGAGATTTGTAAAAACAAACAATCTGTGTTTTCTGCATCTCCCAGGGAGGTGTAATGTTGTGAAGCAGTGGCTATAAGCTTTTAGCAATAGTAAGGGGAATTATGATGGAGTTTTATTTAATGACGACTTGTAACAATTTTTTTTTTTTTCCAGAAAGTCGGGGGAGGAGGAAAGAAACACCTAGGCAGTAGTGTTAAACCGTGTGCTTCTAAACTGGCTGAATAAAAGTAATTATTGTTAAGAAAATTGAGTAAAAGTCAGGGTAAAAAGGATAATTTTTGAAGGTGACTTCTTATCAATATATTGGCTTCTAAGCCTAAACCAAGCAAAACACAAATAAACAACAGCAGTAACAAAATGTGTGGTAAAAATGAGCATAGGCATATACGAATGTCGATGACAAAAAGAAAAAAGGATAATATTTTGTTTAATATTCTTATCCCCATAGTTGGAAAAAAATACCCTGTTGTTGAATTTCATCATCTTTTTGGTATTTCTTTTTTGATAGTGTCACTACAATTATATCTAACATGGAATAACTGAAGAATTATACTCTATAACATCCTTATATTCATTAAATATCAACTGCTTCTACAACAGCTAGAACTGTATGAGAAGTAACTATTAAAATTTCTCATGGATCTGTCCATCTAGCCAAGAAAACTGAGAATTTTTCCTTTGTTAATAGATTCTCCAACATAGTAGTTAAAATAATCAAATCTTTGTTTTTCAGTCAACGACACTGATGTAAATTTCACCACCCAGCAGAATAAGTTTAATATGCATTCAACAATTTCTGCTCCTACCTGGGATTAGAGATAATTCAAAACCTAGCATCAAACCATTATGTAGGAAAAGTCTGAGCTTGCATCATGAAAGGGCAGCTTCATATCTTGACATTTTGTGCAAAACTAAAAGAAAAAGGCTTTGTTCCACAAGTTCTGTGCCCTTTCTTCCAATGAGATAGGAATATCCTATACAGAGATTTAAAATGCAATGTCATTTATTCCTGTTTGAAGTAGTTCTCTTCTTTGCTGTTCATTTCTTTTCCTTTTATCTCAATATTTTGGTCCATAAGAATACAGTGTTTGACTAAATAGATCACAAATACAAGAAAGAAGGAAAGAGTAGAAGAAAGGGAAGTATAAGTGAGTTGCTTCTCCCTGTGAAATTATAAACTTGACATTGAACCCATGGCCTTCCTTTACATTTCCATGGATCCAACTGGAGAGCAGCTTTTATTGGGTATCTTTTAGTCTCAGCCAATGTGACAGGCTCTACAAATAAAAGGACTAACAGGATTCAGTGCCCACATAGCGTGTCTATTCTAATAGAGGAGAAGGACCTGCAAACAATATTTAAAGTATTATATAGGAAGTTCAATGTACTCGCTAGTTCTGTGAAGTCTGGTTTTCTGTCTGTTTGACTCACCAGTAGCCCCAAAGCAGAGTCTTGCTCTGTCACATCAATCAGTCAATGTCCAATCAGAAAAACAAAAGAAGCCACTCAACGTATTTCCAGGAAAGGGAATTTAACGCCAGGAAATCCTTACAAGGGAGTTAGAAGATCTGTAGGAACTAAAAGAAGGAAGTTGCCGCTGGTGATACACTACAGAGAACAGCACTACCCAGAGACCAGGGACTTGCTCCTGCCTCCAGGCTGAAGCCAGGAGCCCGTACTCACTACGGCTCTGACACTATTGGAACTGCACCACGTCTGAAGAAGGAGACTCAGGAGCATATGCTTGTGCTGATCTCTCTGGAGGTACTGCTGCTTCTGCTGTTAGAAAGGCATTACCTAAGCAGATCTTGTCCTCCCTGCTGCTGGCCACCGTGGGAGGCATCCCCTGCAGCTGGGACTGGCTAGGGGTAGGCTTCTTTTCTCCTTTTGTCTTCCAAACTCCTACTAATTCCTCCCATTGGCAGAACCTAACGAAAAGCCAGCTGATGAGGGAGTCTAGAAAAGTAGTTTGCAGGCTTTCAGCCTGCTGGGATACAAAGGAGAACAATGAAGGGTGGAAACGGAGCTGAGAGACAATAGGCAAACAAGCTTCACAGTGGCTTTTCAAATAGCATTTGTTGAATGAACAATGGGGGTATATAAAATGTACAAACGTAATAGAGAAAGGACTGGTAACTCAGCCTAGAATCATGTTCAACTCCAGCGACCTCCTAATGTTTTTGGCAGCAAAACCAATATTTTTTCAAATGAAATTGTAAGAAGAAGCAATAATACACAGTAAATGACCAAAGCAGGCATGTAAATTATAAGTTCACATGTATTATAATACAAATTACAAGTTACTAAAAAGTTGTTGAGAATAAATAAAGCTGCTTTGGTAAATGAAAGCTTTTCGTTCTAGGGATTCTAGGTGATACTTGCAAGTCAGGATCCATAAAATTCCAAATGAATCTTAGGAGATGTCCTGAAGTACTTACGCAGAAGCCTAGAGTTTCAAGGAACATTTAAAAATTTCTGTTCTAATCAAAATACATTTGATAGATATTCCCAAATTATAACAGTCATTACAAAGTCCATAACAAGAGTCCCTTTGCCCAGAAGTGAGATTTCCTTCAGTACATTCTTATATTTAAATAAGACTCAGAACAAACAAGCAGTCTCTTAATTTACCAGTTATCGTTTATTTGAAAATATTATGTCAGAAAAGTGGAAACAACTCCAAAATATACATTAAAGAGAAGTGAAGAGACTAAGCTAGCTTCCTTAGTAAAAGCAAAACTTGGAAGCATTTCACTTCTCTGAGATTATTGCAAGATCTGGAGCCACTGTTGTCCAACTGAGTCAAGATGCTTTTTTCACATTTTTTAAAGGGCTAGTATGTTCTAGAATAGGCAAGTAAATTCAGTCTTTAAAGTCAAATGAAGGGTTAACTGGTCCTTGAGGGTTATTAGTAGTATTTAAAGTTTGATTCTAGTCATTTGGACTGCAAAGCAGTGATGGGATTAAAGGAATACATAATTAGAATGCTTTGGGATTGAACTTCTTTTTAAATAGACAAGTAGAAGATTTTGTAATTAGCTGTGCTTTAGATATCGGGTAACAAATATTATTTTTTCCATGAAGATATCACCTATTAGAACTAGTCACAGCTATAGTCCAATAATTATTGACTTATTAGGTCTAACAGGGTAGCTGATAATAAGTCACCAGCCTCTCAAGAGTTTCTCTACCTTGATTATTGACAAATCCATTGTTTTACAGCTGACTGAAGTATGTATGTGTGGGGAGGGGGTGGGGAACTCATTCACAGTGTAATCTAAAGGAATTAAGAGCATCTGTAGGGATAAATATCCAATGATGATACTCTACAGGAAAACACAAGCCATTTTTATTCTCCTTCATCCCCATTAACTTGAGGTTCTAAAGATGAAGTATTCGTTTGCACTATGACCTCCTGAAGTGATGTGCAGCTTGGTTCCTCTCTCACTTTTTGTTTCTGTTTAACGTGCAAATGAGAGCGTGGATCTTCAGCGTGTTCGCATAAGTTAACTTAAAATGAATTTAAGTACAGTTTTCTGAAATATTTCTATTGGAATAGATTACTTAAAATTAAAAAATAACAGTATTTAACTATAGCAAATCTTAATTTTATATTTATATTAAAATATATATTATGTTTTATATTTTATATATATACATACACACACACACATACCCAGGCGGTGTTTAGTTTATCAAAACTTAATGACTGCATGCAGTAAAAGCTTTGAAATACAAAGTCCCATAATAGGCAGTCAACAAATTCTGTTTATCTACAACATTTAGGATACTTCATCTCGCCTTATAGGATCTGATAAGATAGAGTCCAGCTTCGCCCACATAGCTCCTCTGCTCAATAATTTCAATATTTCTCCACAGCACACAAGACGATAAATGCCCAGCTGGCCTACAATTCAAGAACTTCTACTGTCTGAAACGTAACTAATACTGGAATCTTATCTTTTAAGATTTATTTACATGAATCCTCTGCTCCAATTCATTGGTCCCTGGACATTATTCACATTTTTCCGCCTTTTCACCTTCAATCAGGTCATTCTTTTTATCAAATTGTTCTCCTCATTCTACCCCAGAACACCCCCCAAATATCCACACCTAAATATACTGCAGTGGCCTTCACTGGAATTTGACATCCAGTGTGTGTGTGTGTGTGTGTGTGTGTGTGTGTGTGTGTGTGTGTGTGTGTATGTATGTTTTGAAAAATGTTCAAGTGAATTTAAGAACTCCCTTTACCAAAATTCAAATTCAAGTCAACTTAAACAAAAAAACAAAAAAAACACACAGACACAAGAGATGACAAACCCATCAGGTCATGAAGGCAATTATGGCATATATTTTACTCACAAGCACCTATTATATAGCTTAGTACTCAGTATTTGAATTAATGAAATGAAAAATAATTATTAACTTCCAGACATTCTAAAATTTGTAACTTGTAATTTCTATACATAGATCGGGCACTACCTCTCTCTCTCCCTCACCATGGACAGATATCAAAAACTAATCAAGGGGGCTTCCCTGGTGGCGCGGTGGTTGGGAGTCCGCCTGCCGATGCAGGGAACGCGGGTTCGTGCCCCGGTCCGGGAAGATCCCACATGCCGCGGAGCGGCTGGGCCCGTGAGCCATGGCCGCTGAGCCTGCGCGTCCGGAGCCTGTGCTCCGCAACGCGAGAGGCCACAACAGTGAGAGGCCCGCGTACCGCAAAAAACAAAACAAAACAAAAAAACTAATCAAGGTACTTTTTTTTTGGGAACTCAGGATTACTTTCATAATCCTTCTAAACACAGTGCTCCAAGCAGCCATTTTTCATCATCAGAATGGGATAGGAGATAGTTATTTGGTATCAATTGACACTAAATTGGTCTTTAGAATATGGTAATTAGTGTTTTCCTGTGAAGACAGGGACAAAATATATCTCCCCAGCCTATGCAGGGCTCTACACAAACTAGGTGATAAATAAATATTTGTTTAAAATGGTGAAATCCCTATGATGGAAAAGAATCTGAAAAAGAATATATATCTATCTCTATCTATCTATATATATAACTGAATCACTTTGCTGTATACCTGAAACATTGCAAATCAACTATACTTCAATAAAAAATAAAGCCAAATTAAATTTTTAAAAATTTTAAAAGTAATAAAATGATGAAATCAATGCAGAAGCAGAAAGCTGTAGTTCCAGGGTATTCTGAGTCATTGCTACAATGTAACCACACCAACAAATGCGTTCAGGAGAGGTTAAAAAATTACGGTAAAACTTGTTGCCCTTACTGAATGTCTGTCTGGCTTCTATAGAGCACGCTCAGTTGAAATTCCTGACACAAATCTCCTGAGGATCACAGTCAAATACAACCCCTTTCAAAATGCCGGTAAACTCTCCTGCTGTCCCTCCTTCTTTACCACTGATTTATTCTGCAATTTGGGATTTCTTTCCAAGTGCCTAAAATATAACAGAGAAAAAGAGTTGCAGCATTCTTTTTGTGGGAAAGTCACACACACACATTGTCCATTCTTGCAAATGATAATGTGATCACCTCTTCTTTAAATGCCATATAAAAATAAGCTTCATATGAAGCTATAACTAAATATTAATATAATCAGTGAGGTAGGAGAGAGTGATATGAACATTTACCATCTTTTACTCACAAAAGTCATGTAAGATTGAGTGTGAGCCACACAAACCCAGTTATATTATCACCAAACAAAGCACTATCATTTAGCTTTTCAGCCAGCATTTTCCCATTTTTCCAGGAGCCACAAGACAACAGCAGCTGCACTATGATTGAAGAACTCTCTTCCCATGTGGACTGAAAATGGCACACCTCTCTTCAAAAAAAAAAAAAATCCTTCTTTTTAATCATCTTTCCAGTCTGCCTCTAAAAAGTACCTGGAGGAAAGGGGTTGACTTATAAAGTGTGGAAGAGCCTGTTTCTCCCATGTCCTTTCCTTCATAAAAATAATGTTTGATAGCAGTTAAACTATCAAGACGAATCCAGCCAGGATCCTTCCAGCAAACTCTCATTCATCACAGTTGGCTACTTTATCATATCTCCTTGTAGCTGTATAATCCCTTTTGGTTCAGAGAGCTTTATACATACTACCTCATTAACTTCGCAAAGGGCAATGTGAGCTGGATGAAGGCAGGTAAACCCATACAAGACCTGGGAACAGGGTGTCAAGTGTCAAGTGATACACCCAATGCATATGTACCATTTATACAATTGAGTTCATAAACTGAGAATTCTGTTTCTTTTTCTCTGTCAATGAGTCCATAGGTCCTCATAACAGTGTATTGTAGACAGTCAAAATTAAAAAGAAAGTGGATTCATTATCTAGGAATGATCTTAGTATATGTACCATCCTTCCAGATAATTAATTCCAGCAAAAATTATTTGAATTAACTAGCGGCTCTGGATGAGATTTGTGCCGAATAAAGTGAGATTAGTAGCAACAGGTAAACATTATCCAAACTGGCTATTTACCTACATTAATTTACCAGATAACTTCTCAGTCCCTGGGATGACTTCTGTTGGGTGAACCTAACAGATATATTTTCATTTGTAATTAACCTTTATACTTGATAAAGCCTCTTTGCTCCATTATTAAAGTCAATATCAGGAAATAACTTTCTGTCCAATTCAGAAATATTATATACATATATGTATACATACAGCAATATGTTTCCAGTGTTTTGTATATATAAATATGGAAAACACTGGAAGCATATTTTAAGGAAGAATCCCAAGCAAGCCTCCAAAAAGATATAATAGAAGTTTCTGAGCTTACTTTCTAAGGTTATGTACCATATTATTAGGATGTTGGCTGTGACACAACTATAAAATGGAGGTAGTGGGCTTTAACCAAATTCTTGCAGCATATGTATTAACTTCCCTGCGGCAAAGCCTTTTCTAGATACTCTCCCGTATACTTTTTCTTTGCATTCCACTGAAATTTTGATTCCAAATAGCCAATCAGATCTGAGTCAGTGAATCACTGCATTTGGATTAATAATGAATATGCATCAATTGGGCCCTGTAATAAGTACAACGCAGGGACTGGAAATTGAGGAATGCAATATACTACAGTCATTAAAGAGTTTCATTATTTCTGAGCTCATCATCTATATCTCCACTTCTCAACCTACCTCTATTCGCCCCTTATCTCAACAAATGCCATCATCGTTATCCACCCAGTTGGCTCAAGCTAGAAACTCGTGACCCTTCTCTCCTCTTCATGGTCCCTCACATACCTAGAAAAGTCCTATTTTTCATAACGCCTCTTTATCAGTTCTGGAATCAACATCATTGCCACTACCCCCATCCAGGCCATCATCGTCTAGACTAGAATCTGCATTACTACTCAGTTTTAAGCTGTCCCTATCCAATCCATTCTTAACAGTTGCATATGTTGTCTACTCAAAGTGCAACTATGATATTGCCATACTTCAACTCAGAAGTTTTCTTTGGCACTTCATTTTCTTCAGGGTAAAGTCTAAACATGTAATAAAATGTCCTTCATAAACTGGTCCTAGTTTGATTCTCCAACCTTACCACTTTTAAGTTTACTACTCCCATCATGGCAGATTCTTCTGTATGTTCATTAAAACCCATTTATTATTTTTTTCTCACACTTAAAGAACAAGAATTTATTCCATAAGAGTTATATATTTTTTTTCTGAAATAATTAAGTTGCAATGCCCAGGTCACAGTTGCATTTTTTTTCCACTCCTGGGTATACATATCTGAAAAAAAACCCCACTAATTTGAAAAGATACATGCACCTCAATGTTTATATCAGCATTATTTACAATTGCCAAGATATGGAAGCAACCTAAGTGTCCATCAACAGATGAATGGATAAAGAAGATGTGGTATATTCATACAATGGAATATTACCTAGTCATAAAAAAGAACAAAATTTTTCCATTTGCTGCAACATGGATGGACTTGGAGAGTATTATGCTAAGTGAAATAAGCCAGACAGAGAAAGACAAATACTGTATGATATCACTTATATGTGGAAACTAAAAAAATAGAACAAACCAATGAATATAACAAAAAAGAAGCAGACTCACAGATACAGAAGAACAAGCTAGTGGTTACCAGTGAGGGGGGAAGGGCAATATAAGGGTGAGGGAGTGGGAGGTAGGAACTATTGGGTGTAAGATCAGCTCAAGGATGCATTGAACAACATGGAGAATAGAGCCAATAATTTGGTAATAACTGTAAATGGAAAGTAACCTTTAAAAATTGTATAAAACATTAAAAAAAATTTTTTTTAATTTATATTTTAACTGTTCACAGAGCTAGACTACCTTTCTCAGCAGCCTTTGCTGGTAGTTGTACCCATATGACAAAAATCGGACCAATGGCATGTGAGCAGGAATAAAGTGTCTCTTTTGAGTCACACTGGTTAAGAAACGGGTGCATCTTCCCCATGGTGTCTTTTTCATCTGCCTGCTAAATAAAGAGGACTTTGAGGACTTAGGATAGTCATATAAGACAAAGCAGGCACATATCCCTGAATTATTACATGGAAGACTACCCCTCCCCCAACCCCAGGAACACTGGCAGTGGATTAGAATTTGTGGTTTATCTCTAATAGCAGTTAACATCCCCTTAGTTTCTACATGATCCTATAGCCTGACCTCAGCTGCCTACTTTTCCTGGAATGTTTCCAGTGTTCACTCAGTTCCAGTCTTGATACTGACTGTTAAATGTCTAGAATTCTCTGCCTTCCTTATTCCTTTAATTTTTCTCACTGCTGATCACCTGTCAGATTTTAGATTAAACTCTATTTCTTCTGAAAGATACCCTTCCCCAAAGCCAAATCTGTACTTCTTTAGTGTACAGATTTCAGAACACCTAGTGCCTACCTTATTTAAGCACTTAGCACACACATTGTATCTCAATTGCCTACTTATCTGTTTATCCCACTAAATCTAGCCAGTTACCTTCTCCAAATCTGAGCCTGTGACTTGTTCACTGTTGTATACTTAGCAGCTTACACATGGACTGGCATACAGTAAGCATTTATCTTTGAATCAATAAATAATTCTGCTGCCTATATTCATTCAATTCACAAATATTTATTGTTACCATATACACGAGGCACTATGCTAGACAAAGTGGACATAGTGATAAAATAATGAAAATCCCTGCCCTCATAGAGTTTAGTGTCAAGTGGGGAAAAGATACAAATTGTGGTAAAATTCAAGAAGGAAAATTATATAGTACCAGGGGTGGGAGGACTAATTTGGACTATGAATTGGATCCTCCATGGCCTTGAATTCTGCAATACAGTTTTCTCTAATTCTGTGGGCAAATTGCCTCAGTCATGGTTTGTAAATAAGAGAACGATGTCAGTAAAACATGGAAGTTGCATTGGTTCACGAGTAGTTTTCTCCCTAGCTGGTGTTAAGGTTTGCTTACTCCAAGCTCTCTCACAGCTGAACCCAGAATGAGGGTACAGGGGTAGCACACTGGCCAATGTGCCCACTCACGCCAGTCTTTGGCTCTTAGCTCTGTCTGGCCACATGTTCTGTCTTGAAAACAGTATTTATTGCACGGTCTCCCTGATGGTTTTGCATTTTCCCCCTTGTCTCCATAACACAGCAACCTCAACCTTTTGATAAAAACCTATTTTATAAGCCTATATTCACCTATTTTCTAAAAAGGGTAAATTTCCTGTATTTACTCTTGTAGTTCTCCATGTATAAGGAATTTGACATATCTTTTAAACTGTGTTAGTATTTTTATTAGGATTGTTACTGGTTTTTGTTAGTGCATTAATTACAAACTTTCAGAGTTTCACGAAACTATAAAAGTTTCAAGTGGTCTACCCCAAACCTAACCTCTTCTATGCGCTGCTATTCTTCTGTAAATGTTATGGAACACAAGGGTTTTCAGAAACCTGTATATTGTGTTATAGCAGAAACTCCATCACCTCCTTGCCCCGAACTTCCTCTTCCTTCTTAAATTGCTTCTATGGAGTTTCCTCTGGAAATTAATAGGTGCCCTGTTCCTCTTACCACACACCCAGCATTGGACATGTCATTTGATTCCATCTGTGTACAGAAAACCTGTCCAGATCTCCTTGTCTAACTGTGAACTTGGCCTCTCCACCCAACTTGGAGAGAGTTTTCTGTACAAGGCATTTCAAACTGTATGTACTGTCACTAACAGAAATGAAATGTGGAGAAGACAACTCAGCTTATCATCTTGCAGTGACAGAGCCCGGTGCCTGGCTTCTTTGTCACACTGGGTAATGCCACTATATCAGCCGCCAGCCATGCAGGAAATCTTGGAATAATTGTCAACTCATCACTGTCCTTTGTTCTATAGATCCCTTTTCTTCAACTCTTGCTGTAATTACACTGATACTTCCCAAATACGGCCCTTTTTCACTATGTTTTCACTTTATCCTCTTCTTAAATGTTTCCTATTAAAATGCTCTCATCATCAGACTTTGCGCATCCAGTTACAGTGTAACATAGAAAAATGAATGTGTTCTGGGGCCAGAAAAACCTGCGTTGAAACTTCACTTTGTGGGACCTAGGGCAGATTATTCAACCTCGTCTGAATCACTATTTTCTCATATGCAAAATGGGAAGAGTAATGCTTATTGTGCACAACTGTTATGAAATTTGAATGACTACATATAAAATACATATGTCAAAAACTCTGAATAATCAGATGAAAACAAACAAATGGACAAATATTTGCCCCCAAATTTAAAGGATTAATATTATATTTAAAAATGTTCTACAAACTGTTAAGAAATAAACTGAAAGTTCAGTAGAAAAATAGACAAAAGATGTAAATTGATACCTAACAAACTAAATATGAGACTAAAATGAGGGAAAGATTTTAATCATGCTAGTAACCAGACAAATGCCAATTAAAATATCTATGAGATATTATTTTATCATAAACTTAGTGAATGATACAATAATAAAACCCAGTACTGAGATGGAGATGTATTAAACAGAGACACTATCTGTTAGGAGTTTAATTGGTACACACTCTCTTGAAATCATTTTCCCAAATTTATCAGAGCCTTTGTTTCCCTAAAATTTTGACTTAGTAAATACCTTTCCAGAAAGCTCATACCATTGGCATTTTCAGAATTCTCTTTTCTTAGGAGAAAAGATAAAATATAGGACAATCTTGTCAAGAAATTATGATATATGAGATCATATGGCTAAAATAATTTCTTAGCTAGAGCCTTTTGAAAAGAGAACATTTTAAACAGACACTTATTATACCTCGATCCCACTTTATGTGATAGGTTTACTATGTACAAATCAATTAGTATCTAACTGTGAGATGTTCATACATTTATATGCAAGAAACAAACTCACTTTGTTTAGCAGATAATCAAGAGAATACTGTTCAAATATGTACTTTAAGCTAGGTAACCAGATGTCTAGCAAAAGGAAAAAATGTCCCTGATGTCTGTCCCTCATACCTTTTTGCTGCAATATTCTCAAACTTTTTTTTTTTTGCGGTACGCGGGCCTCTCACCGCTGTGGCCTCTCCCGTTGCGGAGCGCAGGCTCCGGACGCGCAGGCGCAGCGGCCATGGCTCACGGGCCCAGCCGCTCCGCGGCACGTGGGACCTTCCCAGACCGGGGCACGAACCCGCGCTGCCTGCATCGGCAGGCGGACTCCCAACCACTGCGCCACCAGGGAAGCCCTCTCAAACTTTTAAGATCTAGAGTATTTACTGTTCTTTTACTTTTTTAAAACAATTTCTCATTCCATAATTTTAAAAATTTAAGATAATTATTTTTGAATCCATCTCATTCCCTAGGGTAGCCTCATTCTGACATTCACCAGTTTAATCGATTGAATGTCCTCATTTTTACTACCCACAATCCCCTCATATTCTCTTTCCCCTTAACTATCTTAGATTCCGTGTTATGTCATTATAATCACCACATTACCTAAACGCAGCTCCCTTGTCCCTTCTATCTCTTCAGAGTTCTTTGTTGCTAAATCTAACTCTCTATTTACATTAGATTACATTCCTCTGGTGACCATAGATGGAGGAAAACTCACAGCCATGTTGACAGGTTTTACTTTTAGTCAATGACCACAAACTCCAAGTGAGCCTTCACCCCAGCCTGATAAGCCTACTACTTTTCCCCAGTCAACTGACACTCCTGTTCTCCCAAACTTATCTGCATTTCCTCTCCTTTTTCTTCTTATCACCAACACCTTCTCACTCACTGATTCTCAGATTGACTTTGTTTCCTGTTTCACTGAGGAAACAGAAGCAATTAGCAATTTGTAAAAGTGCTTCCTTATCCTCTTCCTACCAAATAAATCTGCATCTAATTTGATGATGGAGGCATTCTGTCAGATTTATTTATTCTCAACTGAAGAATGCAGCAGGCCCATATGATGAGTCTCCTTTGATTCAATCTGTTTCTTTAAAGCTAACTTGTAAGACTTCAGCAAAATACCCAGAAATTGGCATTAGGATATGTATAAAGACTTTTCTGATGAACTTTTTTCCTTTAGTGAATCATGACTCCATCCTGTGCAAGTCCGCTGTAAATGATTGCACCATGGAATAAGAATATTCCGGTTTATGGGTCATGTTGCATAATGCAGAGCATTAACATTAATCTAAGGGCTCTTATCTTTGCATTTTCTTCACAAGGCATTTCCAATTCATAGCCTTAGATTATGATTCAGGAAACTAATATGGAAGTAAATGTGAAGCACGAACCTGGTATTAATGGCTTTTTCTGTTTCCAAATTAGTTTCAAGATCTATACCCTCTGTGATACTGAACTATAAGTGAAAATTGTGGCAGTTCTGCAAGCAGGCTATGCCAGTCTTTAGAGCCCTGGATTTTTTAACAAGGTTACAGTGTGCCACACATGGGAGCAAGCAAGCAGATGCTATAGGGGCAGTCAGCGTGAGCAGAGAAAGGGTAAAGCAGGTTTAGGTTGAGAAAACTAGAGCATAAAAAAGTTAAACAAATGAAATTCGGAGTGCACTTTCCAAAACGTAAAATAAAAAAGGTTGCATTCCTCAAAATGATATGCATTAAACAATGGCACGTTATAGAGTAAAGGCAGACATTTCTATCACTAGAGCTATTTTTGATGGATCCCAAGAGTCCTTTGTCTATATTTTTTCCTATTCTTTATTGCTTGCCTTTTGTTCATAAATACTGCTAAAACACAGCAGTAAGAAGACAATATGATGTGCTGGAAAAGAGGTAAAAGGTTTGAATTCTAGCCTCATTTCTAGCCTCAATGTGTTGTGACGTTAGCTTAACTCGCTAAGCCACAGTTTCTTCATTTGTGAAATTAGGAAAAAAAGATGTCTACAACCTAGCTATATGGTACCTCTTGAATGAGATACAGAAGAAAGTGACTATTGAAATGCTTAGCATACTCTGAATACTCTGTTTCTTTTTTTAATCATTACATAAATTTGGCTGGTACTATCCTTGTCCCTCTCTTACTAAGAGAGACACCCTTCCCAGGCAATCTCAACCATTTCCACAGCGGCAGCTACGTCTATTTTGTGGTGACGCTCAGATCGATATCATTGGTCCAGAGCTCTCTTCTACACTCCAGTTTCTACATGTGAGCGTCCCACAGAAAAACTCAACCCCAAAGTGAACCGTCTTTTCTTATTATTTTACCCCCAAACGTATCCTTCCTGTGAACTACAAGTCTCCTGAATTGGTACTACCAACCACCAAGCCAGAAACCTGGGATCATCTTAGAGCTTTCTTTTTCCCTTCACCTCCATTTCCAATAGATGGACAAGTTTTATTGGCTCTACCTTTTTAATATCACTTTATCTTATGATTGCTTTATTCGGTCTCTTGCCTCTTCCACTGCTTCTTTGTTCTTCTCCATGTCTCCAGTCTTGTTCCCCTTCACATGAGCTTCACTGCCACCAAAGTGGCAGTGTCTAGAGACAAAACTTATTTTTCTACTTTATAGGGTACAACTTATTTTTCTACTTTATAGGGTACAAACTTCTGGGGCTCCCCTATGACATATAGAATTAAATCCAAATTCCTCAGTATGATATATTAAACCCTCTCACATCTTCAGACTTGTCTGGACTTACATGCCCCGTCTCCCACTATAAGTTCTGGTTATCTTGAGTTTGAAGTTGTCTACACACAGAATGACGTCCCGGGCTTTCTTGTTTCACCAGGTCTGTTCCCTCAGCTGAGAATGGCCTTTCTGCCCCAGTCCCAGCCCAATCCTTTCATCAAACTTTGATAACTGGGCATCACTCAAGCATTACTCCAAGAAGCCCTCTCTGACACCCTCTTCCTAGATGGAACAAATCACCTTCTCTTGTGTGACTTCTCCGTACATTATATCTGCTTCTATCACATGTTCTATAATTCATAATTCACTTATGTGTTTACGTGATTGACTCTTTTTCTACAGTTCGACTTCCTTAAAGGTAACAGCTATACATAACTTCTCGTGGTGTACTCCCAAGTCTGTGTCAGTCAGTTCAGAAGACAGATGCCACGCTCAGAGTTTGTAATTTGGGGGGTGTTTAATAATGAGACTCATTTCAAGGGGTGTGGTGGGAATTTGGGGGACCAAAAATGGATGTCAGGACTTGGAAGCTAACGTAGAGGAAAGCCATACTGAAGGATAAGGGGAGGGAGTAATTACAGAATCCGGAGAGGGTCATTATATGGAAAGGGCCTCCTGTGACCCCGAAGCTGTGGCCTTTTCTACAGAGGTGGCATCAGCCTGCAGACCCCAAAGGGAGAGAACTAAGGTAATAAATATTCCTGCTTCGGCGTCTTCCGTCTCTGCTAGTGTCTCCCATATTCTGAACCCAACCCACAAGCCAGAGGGAAGTGAATGTAGCCCACATAGTTAGGTTTTTGGGGTGGCAGTTGAGGGAAGAGCACACTGGAACAACAAAGGAAAATGATATACTGTGCAGTGTCTAAAGGGGCTGACAGATCCTAATTGCTTAAAAGGTGCGTGTTGAGTGAAAATTCACTGAAGGATTATTCATGTGCCTTGCAACTTGTACAAAATGGACAATAAAGAGTTAAACACAAATGCTCTGAAATAGCATTTCTGCCAGCTTTATACAGGATTATGTTGTGCAGCCACTTAGCTGCTTCAGCAGAGAAATGCTTTAAAGGGAAAGAACGGGAAGCATTGGAGAGAAAGGTTTTTGTCATATTTCCTGGGGGAGAGATGTATTCCTGGTGGTGTTAGCCAGAAGGTGGTCCTTTCTAACAAAATGGTTATGTTTATGGAGGATAGATGCAAAAAAAAATTAGGAAGGCCTGCATACCACCACAAATAAGCGAGTAGATATAACAAGACTGATGTCTAAATGAGAATGCCAACAGCACAGGGATAAAGAGAAGTGAGCGGAGAGAAGTAGCAGCAGCATGACTAGAAAGGAAGGAGAAAATGGAGAAATAAAGCGAGATAATAAGGATTTACCACAAGGAAATCAAGCAGTAGTATCAGCAGGAAAATGAGATATCTGCGGAAGGAATTTGTAAATCTCCCATGAAACTTATAACAACTGTGAGAGCCTTGGAATAGCACGTCTGCCAGCTTGGAAAGATTGTCCAAGAAATGACAGACTGCTCAGCCAGCAGGATCCGCAAGGACAATGTAGGCTCTTACGAAACACAAGGAAATAAGACCAAAAGAGGAGAAGAACTGGACCCAGGCCACCCGGATAGAAACGAATGCATTCCCAACAATTAGTTAGAGATTTCTTTCATTAACTGTACATGCACAAATTAATTCTTTGCTAAGCTGATTATCATTTTTACACTCTGTTATAAGGAACTAGTTTCAAATGAATCATATAGTTGATTGAGGTGCTAATCATGTGGTGTCAAAATATCCTAACCTGGTACTGGTTTTGAAAGAAATGGGTGACTTCATCGATGACAACAAGGAAAAGTTATAGGAGGCAGTGTGACATCATGCTTAAGAATGTGAACTCCACATCAGACATCTTTATGTCAATTCTTGCTCTAGTAGCAGTTACGTTTACTTGGTTTCCATCTTAGTTTCTTCTGCTGTAAACTGAGGTTAATGCCAGTTCCTCCTTCAGAGGTTTCTTATGAGGATTAGAAGAGTTAAGACATTTAAAATTATACATAGTCAATGCATGTTAAGCCAGTGTCTGACACATGTTCAAATCCTAAACTACTGTTACTTCTAATGGAGGCTACTTTTTTCCTTGATGTGCATGAGATTGAAAGGAACCTTTAAAAATTGTTATATTTTGAAAGTTGTGAAATATTGCACAAATTTATGATCTCATCATTATTACATATAATTATTTATGATGTATCTGGTATGGGATTGATCTAAAAAGTAGTTTGAAAGTAGCAATTTGTAGCACATCAAAATGCCACACCTATATTGGATCGTTGGATCATCACATTGCATTATAGCATACCCCGGTATCCACAGAGGACTGGATCCAGGACTTGCTGCAGATATCAAGATCCAAGGATGCTCAAGTCCATAGCTGGTCCTCAGCATCCACAGTTCAGCACCCACAGATTTAACCAACCACAGATTGTGTAGTACTGTAGTATTTATTGGGAAAAAAACCCCACATATTAAGTGGACCCGTGAAGTTCAAACTTGTGTTGTTCAAGGGTTAACTGTAATTATAGTGATGGATGAGTGCAGAATATTATTTTATGAATTAACTGTATGTTAGTCACTAAACTACAATGTCTTAAAGTGTCCCAGTTTTTTAAATTACATTTTTATTGAGTTACATGGTTTTAACAAATAAAATAGAGCAGAGAATACTGTATTTGTAACATCTGAATCTTAGTTTCAAGAGTTATTTCACTTTACAAATAAAGCAACTACCTGTGCTTAACACATAGTGGGTTTTTCGGACCAAATAGGTAAGACTTGTTTTGATTAAAATTGTGGTATAAGTCGGGAATAAAACACATGGAAATAAAAGCTTAATGATTAATCACTTTTAGCTAAGTGAAAGTCTTTGTGAATATAATTGATGCATCTAACTGAAAATTGAACAAGTTTTAAATATTGAATTAATACATTTGAGCCAAGAAAAACATTGAAACACGCTCCACATTCCCACACCACACTTCCCAACTATTTCCTCCAACAAATGAAAATTACAGGTAAGCCAAAATCCATTCTTGCATAAAGTAATATTTATTGTGTGCAATTTCTCTGCCATAACTTAAAATTTATGATTTTTGAGTCAGAACACTGATATTTTTTCTGTTCATTTCTAATTTATCTTGACTCATTGTAGAAGAATGTTCCAAAAATATCTTTTCATCAGAAGAAAGCAAATAAATGGGTTGGTTATGGCATACTTACTAGAAGTTATTGAGGCTGCAGTATACCCAGAACAAGTGTGGCTCCTTGGTATTTTCCTAGCTCTGGCAACAACGCAAACTGGTAAGAGAAGAGACTTGAGGTCAGATATTTCAGCTATTTTAATCTAGAACTGACTGTCTCTATCATGTATCTAGAATGACTATAAAATAAAATTCAAAGTCGTTCTTTGGCCCCAACATCCCTGAATAAAATGTCACAGTGCACTCCCCCCCTCCACTAACAGTGATTCACTAAAGCAGTGACAGTACTTCCGAAATTGGGGTGTAGAAGGGAAGCCAAATGGATCTGTGATTTTATATGACCCCTAAATGATTCTATTGAGTTTTCTAAGAGAGTGGACCATTCTTCCTACTGTGTCCCTACTGAGAATCTATGGGCAGAAAACAAGGGTCTCAATAATGTTAAATGGGAACTACTTCTTACAAAAAGTTGAAAAAAAAAGAAAATGACATTTAATCTTCATAAGCTAAAATTTATCTAGCACTTTTTAGACACTTTTAAAAAACATCTTTATTGGAGTATAACTGCTTTACAATGCTGTGTTAGTTTCTACTGTATGACAAAGTGAATCAGCTATACGTATACATATATCCCCACATCCCCTCCCTCTTGCGTCTCCCTCGCTCCCTCCCTATCCCACCCCTCTAGGTGGTCACAAAGCAGGAGCTGATCTCCCTGTGCTATGCGCTGCTTCCCACTAGCTATCTATTTTACATTTGGCAGTGTATATATGTCCATGCCACTCTCTCACTTCGTCCCAGCTTACCCTTCCC
>NC_041220.1:109776297-109777458 GCF_002837175.3 Physeter macrocephalus
ACTTAGGTCGCTTCCATGTTCTAGCTATTGTAAATAGAGCTGCAATAAGCATTGTGGTATTTTCCACTTTTGGTTTTATGAGTTTCTCAGGGTATATGCCCAGTAGTGGGTCATATGGTAGTTCTATTTTCAGTTTTTTAAGGAACTTCCATACTGTTCTCCATCGTGGCTGTATCAATTTGGGAAACAGCATTTATTGTTTTGTAGATTTTTTGATGATGGCCATTCTGACCAGTGTGAGGTGATATCTCATTGTAGTTTTTTTTTAAAAATAAATTTATTTATTTTTGGCTGTGTTGGGTCTTCGTTGCTGCACGTGGGCTTTCTCTAGTTGCAGAGAGCGGGGGCTATTCTTCACTGCAGTGCGTGGGTTTCACATTGTGGCGACTTCTCTTGTTGTGGAGCCATGGGCTCTAGGTGCGTGGGCTTCAGTAGTTGTAGCATGTGGGCTCAGTAGTTGTGGCTCGCCGGCTCTAGAGCCCAGGCTCAGTAGCTGTGGTGCATGGGCTTAGCTGCTCCGCGGCATGTGGGATCTTCCCAGACCAGGGATCGAATTTGCGTTCCCTGCATTGGCAGGTGGATTCTTAACCATTGCACCACCAGGGAAGTCCCATCTCATTGTAGTTTTGATTTGCATTTCTCTAATGATTAGTGATGTTGTGACGGCAGAGGCTGGCGTGACGTTGCAACAGCCTGAGGCGCGCTGTGTGTTCTCCTGCGGAAGTTGTCCCTGGATCTCGGGACCTTGGCAGTGGCGGGCTGCACAGGCTGAGGGGTGTGGATAGTGACCTGTGCTTGCACACAGGATTCTTGGTGGCAGCAGCAGCATTAGCATTTCATGCCCGTCTCTGGGGTCCGAGGTGATAGCCACGGCTCGTGCCCATCTCTGGAGCTCGCTTAGGCGGTGTTCTGCCTTCCGTGTTCATGCAGGGAAGGAATCCCCTCTCCTCGCACACCTCGTAACTATGGTCTCTTGCCTCTCCGGCAGGTCCAGACTTCTCCCGGGCTCCCTCCCGGCTAGCTGTGGCACACTAGGCCCTTCAGGCTGTGTTCACGCAGCCAACCCCAGTCCTCTCCCTGCGATCCGACCGAAGCCCGAGCCTCAGCTCCCAGCCCCCGCCCGCCCCGGCCGGTGAGCAGACAAGCCTCTCGGGCTCGTGA
>NC_041220.1:109777792-109778299 GCF_002837175.3 Physeter macrocephalus
GATCCTCTGCGGGAATCTCTCCGCTTTGCCCTCCGCACCCCTGTTGCTGCGCTCTCCTCCGTGGCTCCGAAGCTTCCCCCCTCCGCCACCCCCGTCTCCGCCCGCGAAGGGGCTTCTAGTGTGTGGAAACCTTTCCTCCTTCCCAGCTCCCTCCCACTGGTGCAGGTCCCGTCCCTATTCTTTTGTCTCTGTTTTTTCTTTTGCCCTACCCAGGTACGTTGGGAGTTTCTTGCCTTTTGGGAGGTCTAAGGTCTTCTGCCAGCGTTCAGTAGGTGTTCTGCAGTTGTTGTTACACATGTAGATGTATTTCTGATGTATCTGTGGGGAGTCAGGTGATCTCCACGTCTTACTCCTTCGCCATCTTGAAGGTCCCCCCTCTTTTGACACTTTTTTTTTTAACGTGCTATTTTTATTTCATTTTATTTTATTATTTATTATTATTTTTTTTGCGGTACGCGGGCCTCTCACTGCTGTGGCCTCTCCCGTTGCGGAGCACAGGCTCCGGAC
>NC_041220.1:109779287-109819221 GCF_002837175.3 Physeter macrocephalus
GGTCCGGGGCACGAACCTGTGTCCCCTGCATCGGCAGGCGGATTCTCAACTACTGCGCCACCAGGGAAGCCCTTGACACTTTTGAAGGTTTTAAATATACTGTTTCACTTGAAGTTCATAACAACATTAAGAGGTCTGATTTCCGGTTTCACAGGTGGAGTGCCTAGGCATGGAGTGGATAAAATACTTAACTAAGAGTATAGAGCAAGTTATAAGTGATAGAACCAAGATTTACACCTAGGTTGTCTAGCTCCAGAGTCCACACTGTAAACCATAACCTTACGTCACACAGAAAATGTATTTTTGCTAAAATATAAACCAATCTGATTTTTTTTTTTACATAAAAATACATAATTTTGTTTCTTTTCACCACCATGTTCTTGCTTATGCTGCCAAGTCTGTCCCTCTACTTTTTCTTTCCTTGCCTGATTGTTGTTCATCCTCTGAGACTCAGCTTGGTCACAGCCTCCTTCAAGACTTCCTTGGGATGAACACAAGTTATCTGCTCTGTGCTCCCAAGTAACCCATGCATAACTCCATCAGTTTTTTATTCACTCCCTCTCCAATAACGTTCTCAGAGCTACCATGTGTCAGGTTGTGTGCTAGGTATATGTGTCATTTAAATGTCTTGTTTTGAGAACCTCTATCTTTGATGGCAAGCCTTATTCAATTTTTCATCTCCTGAGTCTGGTAAAATGGCTGGCACATAGTGCACTTAATATGTTTTTAACTGAAATACAGATGAATACGTTGTATCTAGTTATGTTAGGGAACTTCTGACAAAAACCGCCTGCCTTGGCCAATCACGATAATAACCACTTGCCTGAGTTGTCTAAGAACAGGAGATCCTGAACACGGTGCTGCTGAGGAAAACTAACAGGGAGAATTCCGGAGGGGCCAGAAGGAGGGAGGAGACGCCAGCCCATAATATGGCTTGTAAGCTAACGGGGAAGAATTTGGGAGGGGCCGATAAGAGGAGGGAGGAGACACCGGCCCACCTGTCCTGCCGACCTCCCAGAAACGCTCACACTGGAATCGATCTTGGCTGAGAGATGCGCCTGCCACCAGGAAGGACCCTGAGGTCAGACCAAATATGGGCCAAGCAAGATGACTGGCCAGAGACAAACCAGAAAGCTAACCCCATTACCATAAACACTGCGACTGCGAGTCAAGTGGCAGAGCAGTTCTCCTGGGTTCGCTCTCTGCCCAGGCGCCCCTTTCCAATGAAGTCTTTTGCTTTGTCAGCATGTGTCTCCTCGGACAATTCGTTTCCCTGTGTTAGACGAGACTCCACTCTGGGGCCCTGGAAGGGGTCCCCCTTCCTGCAACAGGTATATAGGTATCAATGATCCATAGCACATAGGCCTGTTCAAAAGACCAAGGAAACATAGGTAGAGATTCAGGCAGGAATGTAAGCCCTTGCTATAAAAGCTTCTTATAAATTGTTTAATTGTATTAACATTTTTAAGTAGTTCTATGTGTCAAGCCCTAGGTACTAAAGAGAGTATAGGTATAAAAAATGAATAGGGTTTATTCCCAGATCACAAGTAGCACATAGTATAGTGGGGAAAATAGAGTATGTACCAGCCCATTTCAAATGTATGTGACAACGACTGCATTAATAAAATTATAAAAAGAAAGCACTTTGGACTGGAGTGATTAAAGAGTGCTTCCAAGAAGAGAAGGCATCCAAATTGCAACTTGAATATATAGGATTCTAATTGGTAACAAAAAGGAATTTCAGGAACAGAGAGGAGCCTAAATAGAAACATTGTAGAGGAATAATGTTTTGAGATATTAACCGAGATTTGCCTCATGTAATGTATTTCCTCTTACTCTTTGCCCTGTATTCCTCCTCTCACATTAGGGGAAAGATAGAATATCACTATATACAAAGAAAAATCTTTTGATTTTCAAAAACTAAAGCTTTTAAATCTCAAAAGGCAAGGCTTTTAAAGTGAAAGAAACTAAGCCCTGAACCATTCCAGGTATAAAGTTTATGCCATAAACAAGGAATAAAGAACCATACCTCCTCATTCAGACTACATAAAGATTCCACAGACTGAAAAAAATGGAAGATAACCCAGGAGGAAGCTAGGGCTTAGATACTGTTAGATTCCTGAAAAGGACCCTGCCCTCTGCCCTACCTTAAGTTTGGAAGGTGTAATTAAACCTTTAGGCCTGAGATACCAAAAACAGGGTGGGACTAATTCAAACCCAAAAATAAGAACAATAAGGGCCAGCCTTGATTAAGCACTTAATAGGGCCAGGCACTATTCTCACCAAATTTCGAGTCATAACCAGATTATGAGGGACTGACCATTATAGTATTCCCATTTTATAGATGATACAAGTAGGTCACAGAGAGGTTAAGTAATTTATCCAAAGTTATTCCATTAGAAATGGCAGAGTTGGTATTTGAATCTGTAGTCTGATTCTAAATAGGGCTCATAATCATTTTGTGCTATCTAAAGAAGACACATTGTGCTGCCTAAGACTTAGTTTCTAACCCCCAGCTAGGTTTAGGGATCAACATGAAAACAAGTGCAGTTGTAGAAAAAGAAAATTACATTTTTTTGCATGACTGAATTGTGGACATAATCTCCATAATAATGAGAGCTTTTATGTGAATGATCTCCTTCAAGTCCTCCAATGGCTCTATGAGCACAACTATAATTATAAATTTAAATATGAAAAAGTGGAAGATCATATATAGTAACTTGGCCAAGCTACCAAAGTTAGTAGGTGGCCCAGTTGTCTTTGAACTCAGGCAATCTGACTCCCAAATCCATGTTCCCAGTCACTATGTCATCCTTTTACAGGAAATGGCAACTGTGGTATCCATGCAAATGCACTGCTTACATCTCCTATGGGCAACATGATTGACTGATGCCCCAACATGTCTACTGTCCTGTTAGGTCCACCTCTGCATTCATTTTAATGCTACACTTCTTACTAGTTGCTCCCATGAAATGACTCAGCATGGCAAGGCTACATATGGAGCTCCTCCAGTGGGGATTTTGGCTCAAGGATCCCCATTGGTCTAACCAAATCTTCATGGGAACTGTGTTACAGTCTGAGACTCTACCTAATTCCCCTTCCTTGCCTCTACTACAGCTGTCAAACCTATATCATGATCTGAACCTTGCCCTCACCTTCTGTTGCTTCTTCCCCCAATAAACCTCTTCCATGTCTAACCCTCTTTTGGCATTTGCTTTTCTGTGAGCCCCAACTAAGGCATGTGGTGCAAGGTGCGGTCTGAGAAAACAAGTGGTAATATGGGAATTTGGTTATGTCTCACTAACCACCCATTCTGAGTGGAAGGCGGGTTGCAGAAAGTCCCTGACACAAGGCCCAATTGCTAAAGATTTCACTGTGGATGATGATTTGCCTTTCAACTATAATGGTTCAGACATTTAAAATAGGGTGGAGTTGGCTGATTACTGCTAAATTGTACTGATATTGACACCCTACAGAGAGTAAGACACTAAGAGCCATTATAAGTAGTTAATAAGTATAAAAACTGGGACTCTTAGTAACCTACAAAAAGCCCTTGTCTCCTAGAATGGAAGAGCAGATCAGCTAAGTAGCAGACCAAAGATCTGTTAAGTCACAGAGTTCCACAGACTTTAGAATGCTCAGAAGACGAAGAGCTGTTACACTAAACTCAGGGCTCTCTTTGGGAAACCTGGGATCTTGAAATATGGGATGCGGACATGCAGACAGTTGCCGCTGAGGTTGTTTGCTCTGCACTGACCCCTCAGAACTTGCAAAGGTGGCCTACAGCTTCACTCCCCCCACCCCATGTTAGAAGATGCTGCAGAGACCACAATTCTGCATGGTTTTGGGTATCCCCTAAAGGACCTACCCCTACCTCATCTCCTGGCTTCCAGGACCTTAACTAAAGTTAAATCCCAGAATTATCCAGCTGGGTGTTGCTGGGCTTGATAAGGGAGCACAGAGACTGTATTTGAATGTATTTGTAAGAATTAGCTAGCCTGTACCAGCAAGACACTGGAAAGTAGCCCTGGGATTGCACCTAGAAAGTGCTTAATCAAGAGGGCCAGAATGTAAGACTGGATAAGGAAGAATTCATTGACTTGAAGGGAAGGGGCACTTTCTCCAGATTCAACCTTCTCCAGATTTAGCATCCTGACAAAGGCCCTCAGGGAATGGGCAAATTCACTGCTTGCATGGATCAGCTTAAGCAGATCTTTCTTGAAACTATGCTACATGCCAATACCCATGCTACCCAGTTTTTAATCCTGAACTTTCCTTATACAAGTCACACATCTCTTGTGTTCTAAAGGTTCTCCCCACCTTCTCCTGATCCTTCCTGGAATAAATTTCTTGTGCTTCTCATCCTGTATTATTGTGTGCTTCTAGGTGAACCTATACTAACACAAAAAGTAAACACAGTCAGCCAAAGGTTTTATAGGAGCAAAAATAGGATATGAGGCTGGAAGCTACCTTTTTAGGACTGAACAGAGCACTGGATCCACTTAGTTGACTTCCTCATCCTGAAGAAGAGACATGCAAATAAGTAATTGAACAATAACTTGTGTGAAATGTTACAGAAAAATAAAATTTTCTCCAACAATATCCCAGGCCCCACTTGCTTCTTTCTTCTCTAGCTAAGAGATTGAAGTGCCGGCAATGATGAGGGTGTCCATTTCCCTACGCAGTGGACAGTTACTGCATTTGCCTGCACTGCAGCTACTCCTCCTTACCGTGGTTTTTGACTCCTCTTTTCCTCCTACACTGATCCTCCACTCCTCTCAGTACAGTTGAGAGTGATACACTTTCTAGCTCTCTATATTTCTAAGTAGAAGTCCGGTGTACAGGAATTAGACTTTCCTTTTCAACAAACATATTAAGCTATCACTACGACCCATGGTTCAGCTTCTTCAATTGTGCCATCTTTGTCTTCAGAGTAATGTTGTAATAATCATTTAAGTATTTTATTACATGGAGTTTTATTATTTGATAAGATAATAGCATAAAGTGGGAAATATGACTTTGCTGTTCCTAAGAATAACAAATAAGAATTTTCTCACGAGAATAAAGTAATTGAGTCCAAGATGAAAAACATGAAGTGTGCTGAAACTAGTAAACCGCCGGCTTCAATCATACTCATTGGGTCGAATCCAGTGAAATGAAGGTTCAACAATGAGGCAGCAAATACAACTTGAAGAATCTGTGCAAAATGCACGTTAGAGTTGGTGGCAAAAATCTGGATTGTATTTTGAGATTTTGTGATCTTGTCTTAGCTCCCTGAAACAAATCCTCTCATGTATAATCCTATAGCTATCTTCTACACAATCAACATTTGTACCCATTTCTATAAAGTAATGGGGTAATTATAAGGAGTGGAATTTTGCTGGTAAGTCTATCAAACTCATTGTAAATTGTCTTCTTTACCCCAGAAGTAGTGTTGTGCTCATGTAGATCCAATCAGAGACATAATGGTATTGTGTGCACCTGTGTGTTGTGTGTGTGTATATGCATCTACATGACTAATTCATAAAAATGGACCTTTCAAGTTAACCAAATAGAGTTATCATGCAACTACACAGCAATTAATTATCCTATTGGAATTCCAGTGAAGATGTTTCTGTCTCCTCCCTTCTGCTGCTTCCTTGCCCATGAACCCTTCAATAAAACATAGTGTAGTAGGTATTTATCCTCAGATCCCCTTCGTTCTTTCTTCCCTCCTTCTCTCTCTCTCTCTCCCTCCCTTCTTCCCTCTCTTCCTTCCATCCTTCTCTTATCCCTCCTTTCTCTCTTACTTTCTCTCCTTCTTCTCTTTTCAATCCTTTCTTGCTTCTTTTCCTTCCTGTCGTTCGTTTTTTTTTCTGCCCAGTATCAATTTCCTTTTTTGGTTCTATCATACCCTGATTTTCCCTGGATTACTATTCTTTCATTCTCAGTAAATGTGGTAGGGAGAGGCTTATCTCCACCCCGATCTTAAGGATAAGTTAAGATTAAACAAAATTTTGCATTTTGCATTTGTATAAGACAAACCAAAGCTTCCCTCTTTACAGTGACTAGTCAATGTGTTGGGCACATAATCCAATATAGGCCAAGGATTGGTTCTGTGATTTTTGCTGAACTTGTCAGGAAAGAAAATTTTTCCCTATAAAAGCATTCCTAGCAACGGAAAATAAATATTTAGAGGCGCTAGTGGCCACAACATAAACAAATAAGGCCTCAGAGTAAAGCCAACTGAGAGTACTATAGAGACCGAGAGAATAACATAAAGCAGTGTGATCCTTGCTTTAGTCTTTCCTCAGGACTTTTCAGTTATCTGAAATAATAAATTCCTTTCATTGTTTACACCATTGTGAGTAGTTACACTTTTTACCTTCTTTAAGGTGTGACTGACTTACTGACATGAAAAGTTCTGACCAGAGCCATTTTTATAGAAACCAGCACTTCATTTACTTTTCTAGAAAACAGGAATACTAATGATATTGAATCTAACGATCTGATCTGTGGTTCCAGCTTAGCAACTCAGAAAAAACCTGAGAGAGTTGGGACTACGGTTATGAGGATATGGATACACTAGATTTTTTATATTATCTGATATTTATTTTTTCATCCTTTCTCTATACAACTCTGCTGTAAGTCCTAATTTGACTACAAGCATAAAGTAAGGAGTGACACACTTTACTTCCTTTTAAATGCTTTAGGACTTCTAGTGAAATGCCTTTTTCAAACTATAACCCATCATTTAAAAACCTGTTTACCCACTAGTCTCTGAATAAACCAGTAAGTAGTCTGTTAAATGAGGCTCACCTAGAAGTCGTTGTTTACTTAATTCTCTTTTTAAAAGTAAGTAGATGAGACAGTCACCTACAATATAAGGATCAAAATGGTCAAAAGAGCTATTCAAAGATACTCCAGAGGCAGTGAATAGCCTCACTGTTTCAAAGTTCACAAAGTAAGACATATTAACTTTATGTCATGAATGAAATGCAAATTTATCTTCCAATTACAATTGATATTTTAGAGTTTACTATTGGTGGCAGCTGTAGGGACAATTAAAGAATTCTAATTAAAGCTACTTAAAGTGGATAAAGCCTATGCCAGATTCCTCCATCTAACGCAGTTTCTGTCTTTTAAAGACAGAAAAGGATCCACAGTGATTTTTAATCTAAATCTAGAACAGGTTTATTTACCTATTACATGTTACTTCCACTAATAAAATAAGGAATGGATACATAGATTATGTAATAGAGGATATAAATGTTCAACATTGGCAGCGTGTGTGATGATTACTGACAAGAATTAATCAGCGTTCCTCAGGCCATACACAATGCAGTTAGAATAGAAACAGCAAATCTGTTCAAGTAATGCAAACATGCTGCATAAAAGGCTAAACAAGTAAAAGTATATCATCAGCCATGACTCAAATTACATCTTTAAATTGTGTGCCAGCTTCCTTTAAATTAGCCATTTAAGAAAGTCTCTGCCAGAATTTATAAAACTGGAAAGTACTACATCTTCTCAGGTTCACAATTTTGTCATGGTGTGAGAATGCATTTAATAATTCAGTGTGTAAATTAACCCTTCCTTGATGCAACAGATAGAGTACGGTGGATACTTTAGTGATGTTTTTCTTAATGATTAATCTGTTGATAAACTTCAGAAGTTCTATAGCCATCCATGGGGACAATGTGCCCAAGTTCCCAAAGAACATGAAGATTGTAGTTTTATTGCTAAATTCTTTTCAACTCAATTTTTTTTATTCTCGACATTTCATAAGAGTCTCAACATTTTCTATCAAACAGTGAAATCAAGCATTTCAGTTTTTGTTGTAGTCATTGCTTGTTTTCTTGTTCTGGATATATTGCGGGTCCTTGGGATTTTAATGGACTGAAATAATTACCATTCATTTCTTTCAGATTTGGAACTACTCATTGTTTAGTCCTCAGAACTCTAGTGGTAAGGATTCAATGGGGGAACTTGTGGTATGTAGAGATTTCTGTCAAATGTTAGGTTTGAAACTGAAACTCGGGTCTCAGGAAATTCTGGTACAAAATGCTTTCTCTTGTATACAATAATGAAGAAACACTTCTAACCATGCTCTCTGGAATGCATCTAGGCTATTAATGAAAATGGGCATGGCTATCTCTGTAAAGAATCAAGTGTAAAGAAGAAAAACAATAAATATTAAGAAATTTGTACTCTCATATTTTTATAGTCATGAGTCAACTTGTTCCTCATGAAGGAAAGTTTAGACAAATCTGAAAACCTTATTATTCCTTTTGTGACTGGGAGTCAACTAAACAATCTCAATTCTCGATTTGTAGTTTTAACATCTATCCATTTTCTGCTCAAACATTTCAGTTCCCAGAGATGTTAAATAAGAGAGAATGATTTTATCTCCTTTGATGAAATTGCTCACAAAGAATATAACATTGGACAGATAAATTGTGTTATAGCAAGTACAGAATTATGCTTAATATTTTTAGTGCACTAATTCTGGTCAGCGTCAAACTTTGAACTTAAAGTATTTATATTTGTGTTAGGAGAAAAGATTGTCGTATGTAATTACTGCATTAGAATGTTTATAGATAAACATAAATAATAAGTGTAAGTTTTTGCATGTAGTGGAGATGGGATAAATTGAGGGGGGATGAATAGTCAGTCACCTGTGGATGAAAGGTAGGGGCTGGGGTAACTAAAGGCCAAAAAAAATATGGGTCACTGGGAAGAGGGGAAAATGGAAGAATTCACCTGTAAAATTTTGCTTGGGTTTCCATTACTTCTCTACCCTGGTCAGTGTGGGAGATGGGTACTCATCAAATAATGCTCAGAATGAAGGTGAAAATACAACTGCTGTAGGTGAGTCCCAGATCTCAGTCCTTGCCCTTCCTCTCCTTTGTCTATCCACACTCACTCTTTTGGTAATCTCATCCAGGCTTATTTAAAAAAAAATACAATGTATATCCCCAGCCTATAAATCTCCCTTGAACTCCAAGTCCATATATCCAATTGTGTGCTTGACATCTTTACTTGAAGGTCTGAGAAGCAGCTTAAACTTACTACATCTAAACCCAAAATTCAGTCTTCCCTTTCTCAGTTAAGGAAAGGACAACTTCACTTCTCCAGTTATTCACATCAAAGGCCCTGGGGTTATTATTAATTTCTCTCTTTCTTACATACCTAAAGTCCTACCTATCCATGCAAATTCTGTTTCCTTTATTTCCAACTATGTGCTGAATTCAACCTCTTTTTTACAACCTCCACTGCTACCATTCTGTTTTCACCATCTTCTTTCATTTGGATATGGCAATGGCTTCCCCAGACTGGTCTCCCTTCCTCCATTCTTGACTTTCTGTAGTCTTTTCTCAACACGGTAGCCAAAGTAGTCCTTTTATAATATAAGTTGGATCATGTCTCCCTCCAGTCAAACACTCCAAATATTTCCCTTCTCACTCTGAGTGAAGGTCAAAGTCCTTAACATGACACGGCACAGTCTTATCTCTCTTCCTTCTCTAAGCATATTGTCTACTCTTCTCTCTCTTACCCATTGCTCTCCAGACACAGTGGGTTTCCTGCTGGTCCTTGAAAACTGCAGGCCCATTCTTGTCACAAGGTCTTTGTACTTGCTCCCTTTGCCAGGTAGGCTGTTTCCAACATATCCACATGGCTTACTTACTTACTTGCCTCCTTCAGGCCATACCTCAAATGTTACCTTCTCCGTCAGGCTTTCCCTCACTACCCATTTAAAATTCCAACTCTTTTCCTCATCCTCTCACCCCACTTGGCATTTGTAATCTCATTTTCCCTCCTTAATTGTACCCATATTATATATTACCACGTGACATTTATATTTATTTACTTCTTTGTTTATGACTTTTTTCTTTCCACTAGAATGTGAAGTGTATGAAGGCAGGGATTTTTGTCTTATTTGCTTATGAATATATTCTGGTTGCCTAGATGAACGAAGAGCACATGATAAATGTGTAATATCTTTTTATTGAATAAATTAATTCATTAATAAATGCTATGAAGAGGTACAAGTTACTCTGAGAGCCCATAATAGGTGAATTTGACAAAGTTGTAGAAGTTCCTTTAAAACGTGAAGCATTAGCTAAGTTCTGAAGAATAAAGAGGAATTTTCCAAGAAAGTAGAGAAGGCAAGAAGATTCCAAGTATTAATAACAAAATGAACAAAATGTCCTAAGGTGAGAGGCAAAACCCATCTTGCAAGTGTAAGGACTGGAAGAAAGTCTAAGTGGCTGGAGCAGAGAGAAAGGGATGACATGATATGGGATGGGACTGCAGAGCCAGACCACAAGACCCTTGCAACCACATTTAGGGTTTTATTCTAAGAGTGATGGGAAATCACTGACAATAAGCATGGAATCACATGAGCTTTGCATGTGTGTGTGTGTGTGTGTGTGTGTGTGTGTGTGTGTATGTGTGTGTTTTAAAAGAACTGCTCAGGCTGCAGCATAGAAAATGTTTGAAGACAGATAGGAATGGATGGAAAGAGAATACTGTGGTAGCTAAAGTGACTCCCATGAGAAATGACAGCAACTTGGACAAGGGTGGTGGCATGTCTCAGGTCTTTTGAACCTTCCTGTTTTTCTCTTCTGCCATTCCAGTCTTTTTGGATCACTACTTTACCCTCGGATTTTACAACCCAGGGGTGCGCGAGTCTTGCCCTCTTCTCTCAGCTGGGAAGACTTTGACATTAAAGAGCTTCACTCCACCGTCTCTTGCCACTCCTTCACATGATGCCTGCTCCATTCACAACAAACATTTTCCACTGTTTTTATTTATTTGTGTATTTATTTCAACTACTTGGTTGAGTTCCATGGTGATGGTAAATGTGTCAGGAACAATGTTTTATTCATTTTGATATCCCCAGCAGTTGGCACATTGAAAATAACAATAATACTTATTGAATAAATGAGAAATTAAAGCAATTGCTGGTTTGCCAACACAAGTTATTCATGATGTTCTTCCTGCTGCTGCTCTGTAGACATCACAAATTTTGGAGAGATAAAGGCCTTTTCCATATGGTCAAAGTATACAAGCTATAGATCAAGTCATCTATTAGTGCTTGGATGTGCACTTGAAGCTCAAATATACATACGTATAAATAGACATCTCAATAATATATAAATATAGCTAAAATGTTCAAATTTTATGAAGAAAATTAATACTTTTGGGGAGGAAATTGTATATATAATTTTCAAAACAGTCCTTCAAATGACTGCAAGTAGGACAGAGTGAAGTGTTATTAACTTATTAAAAGAACCCCTAAAATGCTCAAAAGATTCCATGTAGCTTCCCCAAATTCCCTGATTCCCAGAGAAGAGGTTAAGTATTAGAAGATGCTGAGTCATTAAATTCAATTGCAACTGTACAATGGTGGCAGAAGGTTTTACACGAAAGATGTTTAATAACCTAGTGATCCTTAGCTACCGGGGCATGAATTAAACTCTGTCAACGAAAAGCAACACACACATGTGCACACACAGATTAATCTATCTGTCTCCACCCCCCACATGTTAATTCAATATTCATAGAATTATAAATATAAATACACAATTATGAATAAAATTAGATGGTAATTCATGGAAAGGTGAGAAAAGTTCTTGAAGGCTACAATGAATGAGAATTTTCAGCTACATATGTTTTATGATGGCATCAAAGGTTAAACAGTGCCATTTAAATGTTGTTCTTATCCAACCTCCCTTCCAACTGTGCAGTTTTTCTGAAGCCATATAATTTTAAATAGAAGATCATTTTTCAGAAAAGTCATAAGCAGAGATCATAATTCAAACCAGGCAACCAGATTCTCCTAACTTCTAACTATTAAAGAAGTCAGTAACTCAGTTCTGTATTAAAAATGCTTTACATGTAGTCTTTACATGATTAGAATAGCTTTTAAAAGTGTTGTTCTTGGAAAGAGACATGGACACTGCTTCCAATTTGTGAAATTACAACACCTGTTAACCAGAATGATTTTTGTCATAAGGAACATACTATAAACAAAGCACAGACTTAGACTAAAAAGATAGTTCAGTTGACATTTCATTTTATATAAATACATGGAAAATAAGAAATATTGACTTAAAAACTGGCCAAAAAAACTGAATTGCATAGGACACAAAGATAGATCTTAAGCCAAGATATTAGAATAAAAGATTAGAAACAAAATTTCCAAATAAGCAAAAATGTCCTATATAGCTATGATACTTATGGAGTGTATGCAAATAAAACCTTCAATTTGTGTTCACTGTGTTTACTGCAAATAACATTTTTTCTCCATTAAAAAAAGAGTGGAAACAAAATGGGGAATAACTTCTGCATAAAACATGTCAACTAAAACAACTGCTACCAATAAACATACTTGAAAAAAATGCATGATTTTCCAGAAACCATATGAAATTATTATCTGGTTCAATGTCTAAATAAGTTATAGAACTCCCCTCTCCTCCCTTTTTGGTTAATTCAACTATTTTGAAGAATTACTCTCTTATCATTACATATAAACCTCCAAGTATTTGTGTCCTTGAAGATGTCAAGTAAGGAAAGTATTATCTGTGAAAATCCAATTTTATATTTTTGCCATATTGTTGCTTACACCAAAATATGACAAAGAAGCATAGCAACTCACCTGCAAAATTGCTGAGTATCCAGAAACTCTCAAGATTCAAGTTTCCTAATTCATCTTTCTCATACTATGTAATCCAATTCTGTTGCCATGGCCAAGATATTTTATATTACTGATATTATTCTAACAGAACACATCCTGAAATTTATAAAATTTACAAAAATCTTCTAATGTGGTCTTTTTTCTGTGAACACAAACTCTTTCAATTGTTTAATGTTCCATGTTTGCAACCATATTAATGATTTCCAAGATAAAATACTGTGTTCTACGTTTCTTGTAGTTTATGAAGCATCAAAAAAGTGTTAATAAGCAGCATGGGTGGACCACAATAAAAAAAAGTAACACAATAAAAATGTAATCTCAGAGTATTTCTGGGAGTGGCTGAAGATAGAATTCCAGTGTTGCACATTTCTTCATACATCTTAATGCTTTCAAGTATTATCACCAGGACTTTTCCTTCACAGCACAAGGAATTCATGGGATGCTTTCTCCTGGCACGCTTACGAAGAAGGAAGGAAAAAAGTTTAGATACGTTCATTTCTTCTTCTATTAAGGGGACTTTTTAAAGCTTTTAACGAAAATATATCCTTTAGAAATATGAGAAGCATCGTGTTCTTCTTTTTTCCTTTTTTAAAAATATATAAGAAAGACAAAATATATGAAGAAAAAAGATGAACAAAACTGGAATATTTTATGAAAAATTTATATACAGTATTCATTCTGCTGACATAAGGGCAAGTGTAGAATTAAAAACGTTTTTATCATAAAAAAAATTAGACTTTCAGGATCTCAGGATCATATGCTGATTACTTAAAATCTCACAAATAAAAATTTGTTCATGGAAAAAGAGATCTTTTGAATACTAAAGTCCTTTATTCAACAACACAGAAATTTCACAAAAACAACTTTACTGGGCAAATTGAATGTGGTTTTTTTTTAAGGTTTTTTTTTTTTTTTTTTTTTTTTTTTTTACAGTTTTGTACATGCCCCGTAAGTAATTTTCTTTAATAAATACACTGTTTTCCAAAACTGCTTTTTTAATAATTGCACAAGCATACATACACCTTACACAAATATCTATTAGAAAATTTAATAGATAACTGCACAGTTCAGAATAGGAGAACACTGTGAAAGGAGTACATTTTGTGGCCCATGTTCCTGAAATATCTCTGACTTCCTCACAGTTGTGAAAATGGAATCCCTGCTAACAAAGTAGCTGTCTTTTATTCACTAGGAATACAGATCTCAGTGTGAAACTGCCAAATTTAATAAAAACAAAATCTGAAACATTTAGCTATACATGAGAACCAACTGTTTGATATCACTGTGAATCTAGCCATGATCAAAGACCCACTACAGCTTTTTGCTGAACATATTTGACCCTGAATAGTGTGCTCATTTAACTGCTTTCCTTTTTTCATTATTTGATTACAGATACTATCAGCTTAAAGACTTTATTTGCTTTAGTATTAATTATACAACTTACATGCCAGGGGTTCTGAATGAAAGGAAGGGAATATTCTTTTCTTTTAGTGATTGCTTAATATTAATTCATAGGAAGCCTGCCATCTCTTGCTCCCTATAAATGTATTTAGAAGAAGAAAGTTGGGTGTTGGGAATTAAGCAACCAGGAGACATTTTTATACACTCTTACCCTGGGGGAAGACTATTACTGTTTTTTCTCCCAAGGATGGACACATTTCTAGTTTGTAAATATGCCTCTACTTATGCACAGACAGGCAGAATCCATCAGAAAGCCACTTTGGGTTGAAGGCCTGGAAGGAGAAAGAGTTGCACTCTGATGTTCTTGTGATGTTAGAGTGCTGAGTGACAGCTGACAAAGGAATGGATCCACTGCACTACATGCCAACACCCCAAATACTTTCCATGGCTCCCCAAATCCTGACAGAATATGGCATCTCCTCATCTACACCTAGAGAAGGCAAGACTCCTGTGTACACAGATACACCTCTCGTACATAGTTTTTTATTTGGCTTATCTGATATGTAATTGTTAAGATGTAATTTTTAATCAGATCTACATCTGATTGCTATCTTCTGAATTTTCTTGATACTGAATATGAAACATACAGTGAGGAACTTTTAAAAGTTACATTTCATTGGTATTTTAGAATCATGAAAAATGTAAATCTTTCAATCCCTCAGGGCTGTAATGATACGCTTTACAAGTTCTCGATACATTGACTTACAGGGGAGAGAACTGAGGGGAGGCTGGAAGAGTAATATCTTTCAACATCACCAAAGAGAACCATATATGCACCCTACATTATATAAATACAGTTTAACCAAAAGCATAAAAAAATGGGCAGTTTAAAAAAGAACAATATCAAGAATAAAAACACATAAGAGAATTCAAGAAAAGCTGCACTTCCCCATATCAGTACTCAACAGGTTTTCTTTCATTAAAAAATTGAATTGACATGTAAAAACACCACATTTTACAATATACTAATTCATTAATTCTTTAAGAAAACAAACAAAAACACATCAGACATGCAATACTAGCATGTATTTTAGACTCACAGTACATTGCTATGAGATCTTTATATGTTACCGTATGCCTAATGCAGCCTGAATAAAAGTTTGTTTCAAGTCTGTAATAACAATCATCATTTTCCAAAAAGCCAGGCAACCTTACCATTCAAGTGTGAAAGTAAGTTTCCACTTACTTGTAATTCATTAGCAAATTGGTTAAAAAAAAAGTCAAATAAAATAAAAAATGGAACAAGAAAGCACTCATACAGCTCTCATTGGTCCCACAGCAGAAATAGAAATTCCAACTAGAACCTTCAAAGGAATATACATCAAGTAGAAAGCTATCTCAAAATTAATATACAGCACGTTTTAATTTGTGATCATATAATTCTCTTCTCTAAACATGGATAAGTGTAATACATAATGAATTTTCTTCAACAAGGCTACTTGACAGTAACTGTAGACCTTGCATTCAGACCCTAGGCAAGTTAAGTCACATTGTTTTTCACACTGGCGTTTGTAAGTGCCTTCTCCACACCCAACGATGAAGTGCTCTTTCTGCATTTAAAAAACTCTCCTCTGTCCGTATTATTTCCCATTCAAAACTACAACTAGCCTTTTAAAATTATTCATCTGTTAGTCTTTCTAAAACTTTACAGTCCTTCTCATCATCCTTTCTCTTCTCAAGTTATTTTTCTTCACGTGATCCATGTTGCTAATTTTTCAGCAGGCTTATGGATGTCACGGGCTACAATAGCTGGCTAGTGACTAGAGGACAAAAGTTACAGTAACATGGCAACTTGGATACTCTATGTGTTTTTGCTAAACTCTGTTTTATTCCTGAAGCTGAAAATAGTCTTTCTAATCTGGCAGAAAAAAAAAAAGAAAGAAAGAAAGAAAGAAAGAAAACTCTTAGGGATCATGTCATCACAAACATTTGTCCTAATGGGACAGCCTTAAGAACCCTGACTGCCAGAAGAAAACCAAACACTACCTGAAAAGGTAGCATGGGTCCTATGAAGCATTAGCTCCTTTTGTTTGGGGGCTGTTTGCATTTATGGAATTCCACAGACTGTGGTCTTGCCTTCTCAGGAATGAAAGCATCCAGTGACAAAAATGGGAATGGAAGCAATGGAACATTCCACTGAGGGCCCAGGGGAAGGCCACCACTGCAACCAGGAGGCTGTGAGAAAGGAAGATAAAAAGAGATTTAAAAGCCTCACTTTCATGAATGTATTTCATTCTTTTGAATTTAAAAATGTACCTAGCCATGCCTCAGGCAGGAGGCCTTTACGCATTCAAATTTTAAAACAAAACTACCCTTTTAATATCATACATGGAATTTAAACATTTGGATACATTTTATTAAGTGTTTATTTTTTTCTACCAAAAAAGAAAAAGAGCAAAAAATAGACAAACAAAAAAATACATACAACCCATGTTGGGCTGGGGAAAAATAAAGTCAGTCATAAATTTCTCCCCTAAGATATGATACTTTATCCTGTATCCTAGAAAACAGTTTAAAGAAAAAAGAATTATACAACTGATTCTGCATGTTCCAACTACTCTGAGTACTCTGCCTTACAGTGCCACCCGAGACAAGTCAACTACACTAAGGATTTGGGAGGTATACCCTTCTGTACAGCTCGTTTGTAAGCAATGCAAGTGCATAACCACTACTCTAATATAGTGCTCAAAAGATTAATTGAAACTTTCCTAACATCTTCCCCTCTTAGAACAATACAACTGAAGGTAATTGCTGGATGCATCATCATCTTTTAGTCTTAAAAAACTTGGCATCAAGTCTCTACGGAAAGATGCGTGGCAAAACATGCCACTGCTGTTGCTACTCCTAGAAACAACTGGCAAAAAATATTTAAAGCTAAAATTTATTGCTCCAGATTTAACTCGCAGAACCAGACTGTTGTGTACAAACTGTTAATCTCCATAGATGCTCAGAGATGATTGTCTCCTTGTGTCTAAACACAAAATACAAGCTGCTATCTGTACAGTTTACAGTACTGAAACACATATATTTGAAAATGAAGTATAGATATGTACTTTGCAAAGATACATGATTTTACAGCAGGGGTTTACCCAAACTTATTTTTTACAGCCACTTTCAAAATAGACAACAACTTCACTAGGATAGCTAAATTACATCAAAGAAAGAATCAGGGTATTGAAAGTAAATAGACTGGCCAATTCCCCAAGCTCCCAGATTATTTGTATATGTCTTTTTTCTTTTCTTTTCCTTTTTGCTTTTTGAAGAAACCCCTATACATAAAATGAAAATAATATCTGGATATTTTCTTCAGTGGTGGACTAAGCAGTTTCTTAAAACAAGACATTTAGTTTGCCTTTCACTTCCAAATGCCTTGAAAATAAGATATACTACTGCTTTAAAAGAACCATCGGAATGCTTCAGCGCTGGGAACAGGTGTTCTCTATAAAAAAAGAGCAAGAAAACAAGTTAAGCTTTCTTTCTATGTCAATATAAAATTAGATTTTTCTCCTTTACACTTCAGTAATATCTTTAGTCAGCTATACACAACATAATGACTTGTATATTTCAACATTTAATAAAAAACAAATGTTTAATCTTAGAATATTACAAAAATTAGAATATTGAATTTAACGATAATTTAGTAAATATAATGATTAAAACACATTGGTCTAAAAAATATAGGACACACAGCCTAGAAAATGGATGGCAATCAGAAGAAAGGGGGAGGTTCAAACTATTAGCCAATAGTAGGAAGACCAGATACAGTACATACTTACATCAGCCTTACATAGGCTGCATTTTAAGTACGCTTGCTAGATCCAGCAAGCGTACTTAAAATCTGTATCTGCTACACACATATGCAGCCTATGTAAGGCTGATGTTCAGAATTCAGTGAAGTAATTTCTTTACTATGGAGAATTTCTTTTACGACAGGACAACAACAAATATAACATCAATATTACTTCTATATTTAATAACTACTAATGCTAAACATTCCTACATATAATGGAATGAGAACTATACGGACAAAATATACCACTGTTTTAAAATGTCTGCATTTGCAACAAATTAATGTCATATATATGAGACAAACTTATAACTAACCAATGATACTCAATGGAGCATAATGATCTTTTGCACCAGAAAAATACTATAGTTTTCCAAAGGACTAATAAGCCAGCACTAAATGTATGAGCAATCCTTTTAACAAGAAGCGTACAGTTACTGTGGGGTTTTTTTGTTGGATAAACAGTAGTTAAGCTATCAAATTTTCCTTTATATATTAACGTTACAGTAATTCATCATGCCATACTCTTCTTTATAAAACAGAATCACATGAGTACATATTGATGGTACATGAGGAACAACAAGCTAAGAGTAAATTTTCCCGGAGGGCAAAAAAAAAAAAAGTTGATTTTCTTCCTTAGACCTGTCCAACAAGCCTGTGTAGCCTATAAGACAGCTGCTATAGATTAGTAAGTATGTAAATTGGTATGTTGAATATTACCAAAATATCGAGCAGGTATAAAAGAACACACACACACACACACACACACACACACACACACACACACCCCTTGTAAACACATCTTAAGACAGTGTTAACAGCACTCGAATGTTCAGAAAAGACATGAAAAATTCTACTACAAACACTCTTTAATAATTGAGGTTAGCTTTTATTTACTTTCTCATATATGACTTATTTGGTTGACACAGTCCTACTGTAGCAATGTCATCTAAAAATAAAACTGTGTTAATTGAGATGTCAAATGAAATTTAAATGAATAAAATAACCATTTTGGCTTATCTGCCTTAAATAGAAGTTTAAAAAAGCTGTGCTTGTAGTCAACATGATATATTTCACAATGAATGTGTTAAGAACAAACTAATGCTGTCTAATGCAAGTTTGCATATAGGTATACAAAAAATATTTAAAACTTGTGAATATTTTCTAAAATCACAAACAAAAAGGTCCCTTAGTCCCATAAAAATAGTACTTACTAATATTGTACTCCCTACTCCTCATGGGTTAATCTGTCTTCTTCTCGCCAGTTCACTATGCATACCTGGATCCCCATCATTTGACTTGGCTGGTGAGAAAAACCCCTTTACTAATTTTAAAAAAGTAACTCTTAAATGATATATGTAATTATATATGCTCATTACACTTATTTAATCATTATTAAAAGTACTGTATGAAATAATAAGTAAATATATTCATTCACCTTAATATTCGTGCTTTACACACACACACACACACACACACATATATATATAAGCAGTAAATGAAAACTTAGTTTACACCAGATGCTAACTTGCTGCCTGAGGCCAACTAAGAATAAATTTTATATAAGTATGCATACTTATATAAATGTAGTCATTTTTAACAAGATAAGTTAGATCTAAGCATATCCATGCATTGCAGAATCACACATGAAAAATAAACATGTGCATATATATCCATATATATTCACATTTATGTGTACAGTATGTGACAAAGAGATGCCAACTTACTCTCAGATGCCAACTGGAAATCAGACTGTAAGTATATACTTATATATCTTGTATCCTGATAAACATATATGTTTATGAAGATAAACAGAAGAAATCTATGGAGCACATTTTTTAAATGAGATGAACTCCTTATGTCTTAGTTTCATTTTTAAATCTCTCTTCCAATTCTTGGCTCTTCCTGTGCCCCTTTCCACCACTCAATTTTATCTGCAATATTTAGGAAAAGCAAGCTTTATAAAATGCCACCCGAGATCAAAGGTCATTGTTGTGAGGAAAAAGATAATCGCTTCTCAATGCTTGTTAGCACTAAATAGTAATTAGATGATGCCGATATGAGAAAAGCAGAGAGTAGTTTTCTTTACTGTCATGACCTGTCACAAAATTGCACTGTGATGTGTACATATGAGTATGTATACAATTTTGAGACCAGTATGTATCTCCAAAAAATAAGGATACAGACAATCCATTGCTAGAGGGAAAGGGAGAAGGTAAGCAGTGATGCACCTATTAAAAATTATTTCTCCCTCATTTTAAGATCTTTGAGGTTGAACCCTAAAAATGATGAGTTGGGAAATCACCTAAAATATGTGAGAAAATTTAGGGAAACCACTGGTGCATTAATTGGAACAAATCTTCAAGGCATTCACCAGAAACTTGAAGTGAGGATTCTCTAAGTTTTTTCAGGGCTAAAAAAAGAAACAAAACTCTTCAGCATCCCACAGGCCACACAAAACAGATGTATATCCAGCCTCCTGCCCAATTTTCACTGGGCTCACTGGAAATTTCCTTAAGGCCTGGATTGATTCTTTTAAGCCAGAATGGGGGTAGCAACACTGTTTTCATATGTAAAACACTGGGTTAAATTATGGGTTCTAATGAAGTCTGTCCTAATTTGGGGACATATCTTCTCTAATGAGGTGGTCTTTGTAAGAGGACTTCTATTTTAAATGGTTGGGGGGCTTCACCACACCAATGTGGTGGATTAAGCACCCTGACCAGCTACTTTCGGGTTATATAAATTCAAGAGTCCCAGCTGGGGAATCACATTCCTGATGAGATTACAGTGACTTTCCGGATCTCAGTGATGCTTGCAGGAAATCGTTACCCTGAGTGACAGGGAAGCCAGATTCCCCAGGAAGAGAAGGGGGTGGGGAGGTAAAGAATAGAATTGAGTTGATCGGCATTGTTTAAGGCAGTCTTCACTGCTCACACGGGTGCAAACACTGGCAAACAGCAGCCTTGCTCCCAGGAGGCCTGGGGAGAAACCTGCAGCCCCCAGTTCTCCTTCTGGTACTGCTGTAAAGCATGGTGTTCAGGGAATTCACCCCTACACGAGCCAGACCCAGAACGACCTTCAAGTTTAAAGGAATGCCTTCTGTTTTCCTCCTAAATAACTTTAAAAGGCAAAATATTGAATAAAATAATTATATAATCCAAACCTAAGTACGTTTTACATTTACTTCTTTAAAAAAATGAATACAAAAATTATCAATATGTCTCTGGCAGAAATATATTTCAGCTTGATTTTCATTAAATCAGCAATGAAGAAATAATTACATGACCTAAAATCAGTAAATATCCCCAAATCTGCTACCTTAAGAATTTGAGCTTAACTTTCTCTTTTGGTACTTGGTAGGCAGTCATGTGAACTGTGGTGTCTTTAGGTGGGGCACGCATCTACATACTCTTGTTTAAAATATGTCAAGCCTAATAAAAACTCATCTCCTAAAAACTGAAATTGGGTAGCTATACTTTCCTACATATGAATTTATACGGGATTGGCTGTTCACATCTAGCTAGATACAATATGTAAAATGTTGCAGTATTCAGGACACCAAGCAAAACTAATCATTTTTAATAAAGCTAGACATAAGCTTTTAAAGAGCAAATAAAAGACGACTCGATGCTGAAATTTACTTCAGAATGCATAAAAGTTATAAATTGAGATAATAATTGACATTAGCAAATTCTGTAACTAAAGTTAACTATATCTTTCCAATATTTATTCATGTAGTTTCTAATCCAAAAGTCTCAGTGATTCACACAGGCCTTCAGAATTCTACTGTGAAACAGGATGGCTCTAATACAATACTTCCCAAGCTGAAGTCAGTATTTTGGGGTACCATTATTCTTAGATTAATCAAAAAATAATTTCCTGTTTCCCCATTTATTATTAATTAAAGAAACATAAACACCCAATCATTTTCCGATCCCCATATAATTATGGGAAGTATGCTTTTTCGAACCAAAAGCAAAGCAATTTCGAATTGTAGTTAGCCAATACAGCTTCTTATAAACTCTTTTGAAATACATATATTTCAAATAAAAACTTTTGTTTTCACTGTGAGAAGCTCCACTATAAGTTTCTTAGATTTCTGAGCATCTAAGTCCTTGAAATTGGAACCCCTCACTGCATTTGATTTACCTCTTTGCACTAGAACTTGAAAACCTTAATGAATCACTGAAATTCTGCAACAGGAAGTACATGAATAAATATGACAAAAAAAGAATAGCAGGAATCGTTGTTTGCCTTTAGACATTTGATTATATTTTGTTTTGGCTTCATATGAAACTTTCAAACTTTGGGGTATTTTGGCTGAACAAAAGGAAAAGGATTCCTGATGGTTAAAAAAAAACTACTTTTTTTCTGATTTGATTCACAAAGAATGCTAAAATATCAAGTTATATAGGTTCTTAATTTTTGTACCAACAAAATTTCAAAACCTAATTGGAGAAATGGAAAATTGTATTATATATACTGTATAATATTGTGAATGTGAAAACACACACACATGCACATTATTACAAATTTGGATGATCAGTAGTTATGGTCTAAAATTATACCTAGTAAATGTTAGAGACTCCCCAAAATGTTTTAGGCAAAAATATTTTTCTATATCCTATTTAAATATACTCAAACAGTATATTTTAAAAACCATAATCCAATAACTATAGTAGAATTATTAGCAAGCACAGGTATAGCATAGTTCAGTAAGTTTGAGAGAACAATTAATTTATGATAAATGATAAGCTCACAGCCTAATAATTTACTGTTATTATAATAAAAAATAACTATTTTAACAATCCCAATATTTTAAAATATATGGATTAATATAAGTATACACGGTTTCCACTTTTCAAAGTACACCTAACTTACTTTCTCATTCTGTCCTGTTGTAATTTATATGTATCATATATGTGCTGTCTACCAGATTAATTTTTCTCATAATTCAGACTCATTCATCATATAAGTGTACAAGTCTTTGGTATGCTCACACCTTATTTTGGCCATGATCCAGATGTAAACTAAAAACACCTATCAAATACCACTAATGGGAATATTAGGCCCCTCTTTAAAAGAGAGAAAGCACCAAATAAGTAACTGCATAACTTTTATGACCCACATTTTTGGAGGTCTTAAATATGACTATTAGGAGCATTCCACTTTTCTTGTTTCCAAATTGACATTTGTGGCCAGGATTTCTCTGATTAATGGTGGAACTAGAGATGGCTTTTTCATTAGTATTGATTCTCTGTGGGTTACTGCTCCTGCCTACTCCTTCTGCCTTGCAAATATGAGGGCTCTTCCTCTCCCCCACCTCCTATAAGAACACCACCACCCTCCCCATCACCACTGTGACGGCATGACTTTAAACTTAGCTAACTTTTGTAAATGGAAAGATGAGATTATATACTATGTTGTAAAGGTGCTAAATCAAGTCACTATGGTGGTAGAGCCAGTAAGGAAAACAACTGTCCAAAGGTGGGTGTGTGTGTATATGGGGAAGGAGTGGGTTGGTAGGAAGAGAAGTAACAGTTTGACACCAAGATTCCCACTGGCCCAGAAGTGGCCAAAAAAGGCAACCACTTTTGGCCCCAGTATCTAATGTAACTACTTAATTTAGGCAAGTGTCCTGATTAATGCTATATAGGATTATATTTCAATTGCTTTTGGTAAAAACACTTCAAACCACATCCTTCCAACAATAAGCAAATTTATTGTATTACACATGGGTAGTTTAGTGATTAAAATATTCTTGGATTTTTAAAAATAAACTATAATAGGGATGGTACTGGGATAAGCAGAAAGAAAAATTTTTCAACGATCCATAAATTTAAAAGATGCTTTTGAAAAAATATTTTATATATTATTTTTAACCTATGTATAAGAGGAAGTGTGAAAGGAAATTAAAAGTAAAATTGATATTAAAAAAGCAAAAATCATGGGATAGGGAGGGTGGGAGGGAGGGAGACTCAAGAGGGAAGAGATATGGGAACATATGTATATGTATAACTGATTCACTTTGTTGTAAAGCAGAAACTAACACACCATTGTAAAGCAATTATAGACCAATAAAGATGTTAAAAAAAAAAAAGCAAAAATCAGGTTAATAAAATCAATACTGTCAAGAATGATTAAAATATTTAGAGTTAATTTCATTTATATATGCCAATGTTTAAATCTTTATTTAAAAATGGTTATACGATAATGAATCTGAATATATACACATATATATGAATGTATGAATTCATATATATATATATATATATGGCAAACACAAGTTAAATAATTCTATCTCCCCTCAAAGTCACTCTACTGATTCCTGTTGACTACAACAATACCTTTAGGTGAGATCATTGCTAATTAGCTATCGAAAACACCACGAGCATTCTTTTCATGATGAAGTTGTTGGACAATTTTTTAAAATTTTGGTTATTTTTTTAAAGCAGACAGTGAACTGTCACCTTTTATTGAAGAGAAGAAATATTCACATAAAATGTGAAGAAATGGGAGGTCAGTTAAAAAAATTGAGGTGATTTTTAAAACCATCAAAGCCATGATTTGGACAGCCTCTAACTTCTCTTCAAATAAAATACAATAGTTACACCTAATCTCTATAAGAAATTCAAATTATGGTGCTTCTTTTTGATTATTAGAGATCTGGGAATTTGAGAAATATTCATTTTTTTCTATATTACATAAAAAGTGAAAATAAGTTTAATAGAAAATTCCTCTTGGGCTAAGTTCTATAATATTTTGAATGTACTCACTGAACTTCATTTGGTTCAGAATCTTCTATGACAAAAAGCCAACCGCTGAGATAGACCCAGCCTAGAAACCAAAGCATGTTTTATGTCCATTAATTGCTTGGAGGAATTTAGAGAAAATTCCAAACATTTCACAGTCATTAGATAGTATCAGCAAAATAATGTACTTGATTAAAACTATACTTCTGAGAATCACGTTGCTTGGAGTATTTCCTTTTTAAAAAAAACTTTTTAATAACCGCAATTGCCATACACTGAATGTTTAAATTCACAGTCATGCTGACTTCTTGGTTTCTTCCCTTAATTTTCTGTTTAAATAATAAAATTAAAAGGTACACAGTCAACAATTATAATTTAATCAAGTTATTACATGTTACTTGGCTCTTTAGAAATGTATTTTGGTTAATGTCCCTCATTAAGAGGACATACACTCTGAAGCAGTCTCCACTAACATGGTATCACCGTATCTTGTTCTAGAGCAAGGCCTTAAGAGTCAAATTTCTCCTCAGGGAATTTCCATGTGCTACTTCTTTTTCTATGTGTATCATGTACTCCATCTTCATGCAAACAGAGTCACAATCGCATAGTTAACTAACTAGTAGAGTAAATTAATAAGCCTAACTTTTTTCAGGCACAGGATTTATAAGCTGTAGTGATTAATATTCTTTTCATCATTTTTCTGGAGTCTTTTCTATATGTGCAATTCTGTATTTTCCAGGAAATTCTCTGTATAACCCCTTAAAAATTACACTGATATTTTTGAACAGTTAGTTGTTTATAGATGCTGATGGCCTCTATCTCCCTAAACACCATCATCAATTTTTAGCATCAGTTTTCCCATCTTGGCATTTCTATGTTTCTAATTACAGACTTGAGCAAATTACTCTTAAAGAGTAATTAGGAGGAAAAAAAAATCTAGTTAGTTTACATGAAACTATTTTATCCACTATGGTAAATGAAAAGAAAAAATGCTGAGTGGTTCTAGTGAATCTAAACCCAGACTCATGGCATCTTTCAAAAAAAATTTGAGGCATTAACCATTTCTACTAATTTCTTATTTAAACCAGACTCAAAAAGATGACCTTGAACATGACAATCCTTTCTGCCAACATGCTCTTTTCTCATTTCTCTTTAATCTATAACACTACAGTCTGCCTGTCCTCCCTCTCTCCCTCCCTCCCTTTCTTCTTTTCTTCCTTCCTTTATTTCTTTCTTTCAATATAGCTCTTTCTCTTATTCAGGTCATACAAGGTTTTCCAGAACTCTGTAAAATATGCTTGAAATAACAAGTCATACTGTAGATTCTCAGTATGTTCAAGGCAAGAATTCCTTTTTCTTTTCTTATTCCTTGAAAAATTCTGGAGTACTAATAGAAAACAATACTACACTACATAACCACATGAGGTAGACAAGTAAAAATCACAGATAGCAGTATGTGTTTCTTATCTAGATCTGGGAACAACTAGGCCAAGGATGAATTAAGGAATCCCAAGGCTTTTAAATAGGTATGAGATTGCTTTCAGAGTTTTCTAAAATTACAATTATATCATTTGAAATGCATCCATTTTTGGGGCTGAGAATTAAGAATGTAAGTGGGGAGCTAATTATCTTGGATGAAAGATTAAGATGGAGAATTAGGGAATGACATAGGTATTTTAAAAAGGCAGTTAGGAATTAAGAAAAGTTTGAGTTCCTTAAGCGAAGATGTGTGTGTGTGTATGTGTGTGTATCCACAGCACTTACTACAAATCTTAGAAAATAACAGTTCCTACCTAAAGATATGTTGAATTGAATTGAATTGATCAAGGGTTTACCATGTGTTTAGTATATACCATGAATTCATGAATATACCTCATAGGTACAGACCTGCCTAGGAGAAGTAAAGACACACTGCTTATAGAAACACATTTACATTTTACTCTTTATCTTGGTAACATTGTTCCATTTACAAATATAATTTCTTTCCTCACTACAGATTTGTTCAATAGTGTGGTGGCTGTCACTAAACTAGTGTTTTTCAAGCTTTTGTGACTGCAACCAACAGTTGGAAATACATTCTACATAGCAGCCTAGTACATACATACACATACATTTATGTGTACATACATAACTGAAACAAAAAGTTTAACAATATGTACTCTTACTACATGTGATACACTCATCTATTTTCTGCTCCATTCCATTCTATTCTACTCTCTAAAAATCCTGGCGATAAGCCAACACATTGGTTTTCATGGACCACTAATGTGTTGTCACCTGGAGTTTGCAAAACACAGCTTCACGCCATACAAATAACATGTACATGTGAAAAGCATCACATGATGAAAATCCAAAACCACTCCACTTCATAACGCATTTAACTCTATGGATAGCAGCCTTACATAGAAGAACCAATATATATATCCTTTGGCATTTTAAAGGCTAGTGTTCTCTATTTTGTTTATCATGACTGACAATTAGAGAACACTGAGTGTTTTTGAGAAGATGCCACATCTCACTTCGCATTCATCTACATACAACTGAGAATTTTATCTCTTTTCCTTATTCTCGACTCCATTAAAACCATCCCTGATCTCATTTAACCTATAAACAAGAACATTTCCCATAGAGAAGTCTTTCCCCAGCACTTATTTTTCTGCCACTGATTCACCATCACTCATAATCATCATTTCCACACAATTAAATCTATATAGTCTATTATTCTTTTAAACATTTATTTCATCTCTTTTCACTCTGTAAAGTTTTAAAGAAAATATATCTTCTCCAGAATTTGCCAGATTTGCTGAAATACACAGAAATGCCCATGACTCTTCCTGCTCTATAAACATTTATCCCTTTCTTCTCTCATCCTACTTGATCTCTATCCTTTTGATACTATCAATCATCCAGAGGTTATTTTTAAGTCCTTGAGCAAGAAGCAGCACTTTCAGCACAGTTTCCCCCATAGTTTGACACTTTTCTTCACTTGCTCCAGAATGTCCGCTGAAATATGAATTTAGATGAATATGACACCCAAATGGAATCTCATTTTCCACCCATCTTGGAAGTATTCAGTTACACTCGGGAGTTATCCTACCAAATGTTTCAAAGGCATAAGTAAATATAATAACATCAGCTAAAACACAATCTGTTTTTCCTTGTCTCTAATTCAGCTGCCACTCCACTGAACTTTAGACTCAGCTCTGACTCCCTAACCAAATGTATTGAGTCAAGCATGAAAACATTATCTCCCCCCTTTATTGTTTCCATTCTCTGCAAAACTTCTATAACTGCTTCAGCAGTTATAGTCAGCAAAGCAGACTTCCATACCCTGTCCTGACAAAACTTCTAGATATTGCATTGCATCCTGGCTTGAATATCTCTTTCTCCTTCTTTTTTAAAGCTTTCTGGGTTAGTATTCCAAATCTTTTAGGGCTTATCACTATTTTCTCCGAGAAAACCAACAGCATTCTCTATTATTGCTCACTAACTTTCTTCATGTCATAAATACTCTCTTCTTATAAAAAAGAAAAAAGAAAAAGCTCTGCATAGTCACTTCACTTTTTAATCTCAAAATGTATATCTACCTGTTTAACTTCCTACACACTCACTCAGACACACACACCCCATCTTCGAAAACAAGAGTAACTCTACAATTTTCCAGTGTTTGTAAATATGTTCTACAACTAGAATCTGTGACAAGCATTTAACCATTTCTTACAATGATTTTCTTAAATTCACAAATGCACATTTAGAACAACTCCTGTGTCTGTCCAAATAAAGGAAATAGTAGCCAAACAAAGGTATTGAGTTGTAACACAAACACACACACACACACACAATCTATTAAAAGATACAGAAATTAATGGTAGTGGTGTGCCTTTGGTGAGGAAGGAGGATTTATTTATCAGGTTTATCTCTTTCCAAGTGAAATCATGCCAGATCTTTGGTGAACTGGATGATTAAAACAAATATTCAGAAAACTCAAAGCCACAAAATAATCTACATGGGCTTTAATTTCTGATAACTATAAGTAACTTGTTGGTATACTGAATTATCTGTAAATGTAATTGTCTTCTCTACTTTTTATTGATGACTTTAAATTAGGAACGAGAAATCGTATAGCATCTTTCAGTATGCAAAGAACATGAACCTACACACAATATTAAAAGTTGTAGTGAAGGTTGGTATTACTATGTCCATTTCACAGTTGAGGAAATAAAGTTCAGAGAAGTAATGCTGATGTAGCTAATACTGTTCAACCGGTAAGTTACTTGAAACTAGTGGCTCTTCCCACAATCTATCCCCTAAATATAGCCAAAAGGGCCCAAATATTACTTTTAATTATAAAATAAGTGAAAAGCCAAGAAACTAGTAGTTTATTTTTTCTAAATATAATTTATATTTGGTTTTATATCAGCCAAAGAAATGCATCTTTAGTTATTAGTTCTTTGAAAAAGCAGTTGTTTGCTTTGCCACTGTTTTCTGAGTAAGAAATGTAACGTGAAATGGATAGGTTAAAGATCGAAAAAGTAGAAAAACAAAAAACTTTCACAGGTTCGCTCTCATACCTGGCTATGGATTCTTATGCTCTTGAAATAAATTAAGAGAAAGCCTTGAAGTTTCACAGAGAAAAAAATATTTCTCATAATGTTTTAGAGTAGAAGTTAACAAGCCTGCTGGGATCCTTTTAGCCCCTGCAGAGCTAAGTTTTCAACATTATTAAATGGCTGTCGCATCTGAAGTATGGTGCAACATAACTCAATAAACAACAGAAAACATGTGATGCTGAACAGAGGGAGGCTTTTCGATTACCCTGCAGAATAATTCAATTTCAGGACAGGTGTTTGCATGTGATGGAACAAGATATGACTGAAGGATCAGACCACCTGTGTGTCCCTCCCTCAATATTTTGAAACTACTAAGGATAATAGCATAAATGCTGGAATACAATAATGCGTGCACAAAATCCTCGAAATTTACACTGATCCCACCAAAGAAAGTACTGTCTTGAAAACAGTTTTTGTTAAAAAAAAAAAAAAAAATGATATTACCTAGAGTGCTCTACTTCCCCAGCCAAGATCATCTGACGTTCTAATTGGTGACTGAAAAATCACACTTATAAAGGTGAAAGATTTTACCATTATTTTGGGTTCATTTGTGCTTTTTAAAAGGTAATCTAAAAATAAGAGGAAAATTGAAAGAGAAGTAGTCTTTTCTCCCACTTGCATATTTACGTGGGCCTTTCGATAAATCTTGAATTTAACCTATTAATTTAAGTAGATATTTTTATATGATGAAGGAGCTCATTTTTAATATTTGTAAAATATGAATAAAAATAAATTAAGACACTGAAGCATATTCAGGCTTGTGAAACTTATTGGATAGTAGGACATTTTGTTACATTTTTCCAAAGCAAAATTTAAAAGTGAATTGTTTTCTGGTAAAAGTAAACTACATATTCAATCTGACCAACTGAGATTGAACAGTAAGTTCTAAGAGCACCAACTACTTCAGATGAGTATTTTTAAGATACACTTCAACCTGTTCCTGCGGAACACTCCAATAGTTTTTTGGTTTATGTTTATATCCAAAGGGAATATTCTACCAGTGTCTCCAGGATCACCCCGACATAGTTCTTCAGTCTCCAACCTTGTACTCTAGAACAAATATGGATGAAATGCCCATGTCTTTTTACACACCTTTCAGTTTTTAGTCTTACAGACTATTTTATTAAATTGTCCTGTATTTGTCAATCTGTAAGTCTGCACTGTGCAAAATTCTTAACTATTCACCCAGGAGAACAGTTGACTAACCAAAATATGCAGCAATGCTTCAGTAATCAATTCATTAAAAAGTTTAAAGATCAAGTAACTTTTATTTCCTTCATCACTAGATATGCTTTCCATTCTCACTTAAAATATCCAAATATTTTTATATGATTAAAGTCTAAAGTTTGTTGTTGTTATTGGCTTTTTGATTGTTTGTTTTTATTTTGTTTAATGATGGCTGAACTTCAAACAAACATTCTTATAGGATAATTTACAAATGCTTTTAATTGCTTTTATTCTACTATTCCTTATTGCCATCCAAAAGATTGGTTAGAATTTGCATGATGTTTGGATGAGAAGGGGTATGATTTTCATTTAGGAATTATTTTAAAATGTGTGGTTCTTTTAAAAACAACTTTGACTAACTTGTATTAAATCTAGTGATGGAAAGAATCTCACTGGACTTGAATTACACTTTGATGTCTTGGCAACAAATCTATTTTCTGACTTTAGTCAAAGCTGAACTTTTCTGAGCTTTCTTCCTTAGCATTTATGAAATTCAGACTCTTTTCCCTATGTTATTTCTATATTACATTCTAGTGTTAGTCTACTATCATTTGGTTTGAATTTCTTGAAAGGTTTCCTCTTTCCCTTTGACTAAAACAAAAATGTGTATTTTTATACTGGGATGTTTTTGATTCTTGAAACTGAAAACTGAAAACCCATTTTTGAACTATGATCTAAAATGACAAACTGTTGTATGTTGCAATTTAAGATACGAAACATTTGTATTTTACCTGTAGGCTTTTTTTTGTCACAAACTTCCAAATCTTATATGACATGTTCAACTGTTGACCGGTTGCGTTATTTAACCATACAGAGTCTGAGTTTGAGTGACACACCTATTTTATGTGTGGTCTACAAATGAAAAGGTGGGGAAGCAGGTGCCACCTTCCTGCAAAAATCGCAGACAATGCTCTGTCCAGAATTTTACAATTGCCATTTGTGAGGTTGAAGCTCTTAGAACTTAACGTCGTATATAGGAAATGTGTCCCTCCTCCCTTAGAACACTCTTCAAAATCCAGTTACCAAGCGTGGGGCAATATCTGGATGCTTTCCACGAGACCTCTTAGGACCTCAACCTACCTTGCGGAAAATTATTTGGGGCCCGTCCATTCAGCAGATAAATATTTAAAAGAGAGAAAAGAAAAGAAAGAAGATGAGATTATCCTTTTTCCTGACTTTCCAGTTTCTCAGTCTCTTCACTCTAATGTTCTTCTTCCAACTCCGGCCTCCAGCTCACGGAAAGCCTGGGTGGCAGCGGTGTGTACGCTCAGCAGAGAGCCAAGAGCGGGGGCAGGGAAGTCTCCCGAGGCGCTGCTTACTAATGTAATTCCATAAATCAGCTAATGGGAGAGAAACCAGATCTGTGTGGTCTCTAATGCTGTCCCACAGAGATCAATCATGTCACCTGAACAATGTTCAGGGACTACGAAGCTGGGGTTACCCACGGGACAATTTTCTCCCTTGAGTCATATCAGGTTGAGAGATTTTAAAAAGTTAGATCTTAGTATCAGAAATGTAACTGCTGTGAATATAAAAACTAAAGGATTCCCTTTGTATGAGATTACCTTTGTGTGAGACAAAGGTCTGTCATATAATGTCTTATCATACTATGTAATCACATTTCTTAAAATATCTGGGAACTTAATATTGATCATTTAGGGTACAAGTTTTTAAGATAAGTTTTGCTGCACAGGGGCATACAGAATTTGTAATGACTGCTTTGAATAATCAGTGATAATTTTTTTAGTAGAGTAATTGACTAAATGAATAGTCTTATATGCAACTATACAGTGCACAATATCACAGGAAAACTAAGTTTGTTTTATGTGCATTGTTATATGGAATACTATAAAGGGGTGATTTTATTAATATATTTTTAAGGAATTAAGATGCTCTTAACATGAGGCTAAGCAGGAAAACGTGGAAATAAGTAAAGCAGTTTTCAAAGGAATGCCAGAGGGGAGGCTTTAAAAAATGTGGGCAAGAATCCCAACACATCTATGTGAATCTGTCTTAATTTCAGTTTACTCACCCTTTAAATCTGATTATGCCTCCAGCATTTGGCATGAGAATAAGTCAAAGGGAAGAAGAGCACATGGGGCTTGAAGTGATAAATAGGAATAGTAGTGATGACTGTAATCCGGATATTAATTGGTGTCCATAATTTAAAGTCAACAAATATTAGCTACTGAACTTACACCTGAAATCCACAGGTAATATCCATAATGAATCCCCAAATCACTATCCTTAGCCAGGGAGTCTACCTGACATCTAAAACATCTCCACAGATGATGATAAGTTACAGAAACCAAATTAGAGAGGGAAGCAGGTCAGCAGGGGTACTTTTCACCATCCCACAACCACTGCTCCAGCTTTGGTTCAGTCATGTAAACCCTGTCACTCTGACATGCATCCAGCTGGTTTCCTACAACCATAACTGTGTGGTTACACATGTGCTTAAGGCAATCATGCTGCCTTTGCCGCTTTAAAATGACCTAGATAGAATCAGCCAATTAAAATTTAAAAAAAAACAAAACTTTTTCTTTCTTTCTGCCAAATTGCATTCCATTAATAATCTTAGCCTTGAACCAAGAACAATTCTCTGGTAGGAAGGGGTGTATAGCGAGGAGAACATCTTCAGAGAGCTCTACAAAGAGAGAAATGTGCCCTCTCTTAGCCTTGAACCAAGAACAATTCTCTGGTAGGAAGGGGTGTATAGCGAGGAGAACATCTTCAGAGAGCTCTACAAAGAGAGAAATGTGTTTCCCCTCCCATCCACATCCCAGTTTCTGAAGATCAACAGAATTTTAAAAGAGAAGAAAAGGTAATACTACGGAATTTTGTGATCAAAAAGCCTAAGAAGCTTAAGGATCACGATAAGTTTGTGGGAAAACTATCAAAAGGAAGAAAAAAGGAAACTTATGAAATTTGTTTAGACTAATAAATCAGCATAGAAACTTGTGCATAAAACCTCTTGGTACTCACATTAAACTCGTTCAGAGAGGTTACTTACTAAATAAATGAGAATTATTCAGTGGTCCTATCTACTACACACCCTAAATTGGGATGCAGGCAGTGCATGAGTCTAGCAAAAGACGAAGGCCACTTAGCAACACCAAATCTATAATTCTAGATTTTATAATCCTAGATACTATAGTTCGAGATGAAAAAAAAATAAAAGCTATGTAGTGCTTATCAACTGGGCAATAACAGGAGGCTTTAGTATGAACTGAATTTTAATTGACCGTGGGCCTTAGAGACCTAGAGAAGTTATATTAATCCAGAGAAGATCATTCAAAGCTAAAAACTAATTTTTGGCACCTAAGAAAACACATGGACCTACACCTTTATAATTGCTATTATCTTTGCTTAAGCAGAGTTGCCAAAGGAAATGTAATAAACCACCCTGGAGTAAAGTCAAACTTTCAAAAGAGATGTGTTCTTTTATAAAGAGGAATCAATGCAATATTTTGATGGAATTGATCATAATCAATAATGATATCAATATAAATTGATTCTGAGGGAATTCCAAAGTGCTATTTGCTTTGACTTATATTAATAAAACTTAAAAAAGAAAAACTGTATCATACTTGTGTTCAAACATGCAAAGATCTTTAACTCTTTTCCCTTCTCCTTTTAAAGACCAGTCCTTCTTGGAGAAAAATCCTTTAAGCCACGTTCACAATTTTTTAAAAGAATGTGCAGATTTCCCTCTGATGATAACTTGTGAGAACCACTCTCAGACTACAATCCAGCCCATAGAATATTCCCTAATGCTAAATCCACCACCTATATATGAACACTTAGCCATCTACTCTATAAATTATATCAAGAGGCTAAATATGATTACCTGTCCATATTTCTTTACTAAATATACCACCAAACCCATTTACCTCTGATTTTCCATTTTTTCCCCTTTTGTTTTGATCAGGTCACCATATGAAATTTCCACCAAACACATCAATCTTTGTATTTAACATAATTAAAAGCCTAATTTAACAAGTAATTTAGTGATAATCTGTACGTTGTCTGTTTTAAGGGCATATAGGAAAAAGAAACTATTATTGACCAAATAGGGTGTCCAACAAAACAGTGCTTGGTGTATAGAACAATTTTGTGACTACAAAATGGTTACTCTGCTAAATGCAGAACCCCAAATTTATATTTTTTGTAACTGAGTTTTAGGAATCATTCGTTTCTAAGCTATGTAAGACATTCTTAAATAAAATTACCATCACCTGCTACAAATTGTATCTATTCTAAGTCATCTCTCCTTAAAAACTGCAAATGGTGTTCAGCTTTCTATACTATATCCACACTCCGGAAAAATACCAAGTATGCAGAAAATAAAATGAGGAAACAGAAATATTTTGTCATGGTAAGGAGAAAAATTATCCTAGAAGAGGGTAGAAAATCCCCTTTTGAATTAATATATTTCCGTTTCAATGATTTCTGTGTGTGTGTGTGTGTGTGTGTGTGTGTGTGTGTGTGTGTGTGTGTTAATGGGAATGTAGGCTTGTGTGCCACAAACTGTGTCCTCACTGTTACAACTGGGCCACTAATAAGTCTCTCTTGCCCAATAAAAGTATATAGAATGTGATGTGTCCCACCCTTTGGGCAGAGATGCTTTTAAAAATAATAATAAGGGGGGGGAGGGGTCATTTTGAATCACCAAGGGAAATTTCTGACCATATTGAATGTGAAACTTCTGATTTTCAAACCAATTACATTAGTTTTCCTCCCGGAGCGAACAAGGAGGGGCGCCCTCCCCATATGGAGGGCGGTTCCAGGCGAAGTGCAGCTGGGGAGGGTGGCGGAGAGGCCATGACCTCCGCAAACCACCTACAACTGTATCTTACAACCTGAATGAAGCTTCAGGAAAGGGGTGCTGCATCTTGAAGCCAGACAAGAAGCCCTGAAGGGGAGAGGAGAGGGGAGTGAGGAGGGAGGGGGGGAGACTGGGAAACAAGAAATCATCTCCTCTGACCTCTAGCGAAGTGCCAGGTTTTTTCTTTAGCTCTTCACATTTTCTAAATTTGCAGATCTGGTGTCCCGTTTTGCGGTTCCTGCAACTGCTGCAGACGCCACAGTTGATGAGCCTCTTGCAGGGCACGCAGACCCCACACCTTTTCCTCTTCTTCTTGGCCGGGTTGGCTCCGCCAGCTCCCCCCGAGGAGGACGAGGAGGAGGAGGAATGATTCTGCGGGCAGTCTGCCAGATTGGCAATTTGAAACGCACTGTCTGTGACGGCTGCTGAGGCTGCTGCGGGGGAGTGAAGGGCTGTCATGACGATGACCCCTGGAGGTAATGAGATGCCCCCTAAAGCCGGGATAGCGGAAAAAGTCCCCACGCGCTCGGGGAGATTCATTATCTCTGCTTCAGCAGCGCCGCATTTGAGCTTGTTCATGCATTCCCCCGCCAAAGGTCTGCAGTGTTCGGGGGATAAGGTGGAGAGGAAATTAGTATTTGCCATTTGCAACGACGGCTCTGGCGGGCAGCCAGCTTTCCCCAGCCTCTGGGAGTCGTTTCGGTGGTGCATGCTGGTCCTGCTGCCGCCGCCGCCGCCGCCGCCGCCGCCGCTGCCGCCGCCGCCACCGCCGCAAAGGTCTGCAGTGTTCGGGGGATAAGGTGGAGAGGAAATTAGTATTTGCCATTTGCAACGACGGCTCTGGCGGGCAGCCAGCTTTCCCCAGCCTCTGGGAGTCGTTTCGGTGGTGCATGCTGCTCCTGCTGCCGCCGCCGCCGCCGCCGCCGCCGCCGCCGCCGCCGCCGCCACCGCCGGCGGGGAGGATCGCGGAGGAGGAGGCGGAGGAGGAGGCGGCGGCGGAGGAGGATTTCCTGCTGCCCCCGCCGCCCCCGCCGCCGCCCCCGCCGCCGCCGCCCCCGCCCCCGCCGCTGCCCCAGAGCATGGCGGTGGCGGCGGCGGCGGTGGCCGCGTTGTCGCAGTTCCAGGGGGACATGCCGATGCGCGCGGCGGCCGCGGCGGCGGCGGCGCTGCTGGGGAAGATGGGGGTGGTGATGCGCGCGATCTTGGCCGCCTGCGGGAAGGCGCCCCCGTTGGTCTTGTAGAAGGAGGTGGCAAAGGAGCGGTAGCGCTCCATCTCCGAGTTGTAATCCACAAGGCTGTTCAGGGCCCCCTCGGGCAGGTGGCTTTCCTTGGGCAAGCCCGGGGCCTCCGGGCTCGGCCCGGGCTCCACGCAGACATTGGTGTTCATGGTACAGGGGGGGAAGAAGGGGTGCAGGGTGGAAGTGGGGACCGTCTGGTCCGACACCTGGGTGGGAAAGGGGGGAAGGTGGGGGGGAGGGAAGGGGGTGATGGTGGTGCCGGGGTGGGGGCCGAGGCGGGAGGGGAAAGTGGGTCCGGGTGGGGAGAGCAAGGTGAGGACTGCTTTATTCCTCTCTGGGGCGCATTTCCACAGACGGTGAATTCCCAGGCAGCGTCTTCCTTTGCATTATCCTCCAACTGTTACAACTAAAATAAAGAAAGTCATTCCAACAAGCAGCACGAGGAAAAAGATCGACAAATAAATAAACAGCCTCCCTCACTACCCCACCGCAGACGCTGAAAGCTCCCACATTCTTCGTCAGGTCGTTTGCATAACAATCATCAAGACGTGACCCCCTCCCCATTCCCATCCTTCCCCCACGCTCCCAGCCCAGCTCTCTCCCTCCCCACAGCACACCACGGCTCCTCCCCCCTATTCTTATAACCCTCCTGAGAAAATGTATTAATAGCCAGGATACCCAGGGAAAGAGGAAAGACAGAGGCGACAAATGCCGAGGGAAAAGGGCAATTGGAGTGCTTAAAGACGTGCAAATCAGGGGTGGGAGGGCGATACTACCTATAAGCAGAGGGCATTTAAACATTATGAAATGTATGAACAAGTGCTGCCTGGGCGTGCAAATGCTCTAAAGTAGAAAACAGCTATGGCCCTATGAGGAAAATGAACAGGAAATTAGCAAATGAAGTACTGAGAAAGTCTGCAATACATCCGAGTATAAACTGTAAGCAAACACAATACAACTGAGAGCTAAGAGACTGCCCACATACAATCTGAACTAAAGAGGCAGGGAGAAAAGAACTACCAGCTGCCACAGTGTCCTTCTGTGTCTGCGGTCATTAGTTTGAATCCCAGCACAGCTGGCTCTGTTAGGGTCTTAATTCAATGGACCAAGGACGGGTCTCAATTGTACAAGCCATTTGGTGGTGGGGCTTGGAGGGGGTAAGAGGGTGGTGTTCTACTTGTTTAAAAGAAAGATGGACTAGATTAAAAAAATTTTTTAATAATACAAAAAATGTCAAAGGTTTTAAACCAAGTGACTGCAGTCTCTGTAAGAATATTCCCAATAATTCCTAATGGAGACTCCAGTCTATTCCCAAGACAAGAGGAAAGCATGGACTTTTTGAGGATCTCTCACAGTCACTGATTTTTTTACATTGAGTAAAAGTAGGGGGGAATCATTTAAGGTGTTCCATGAAGAAATAATCATTAAAATGATTTTTTTTTCTTTTGCTCTGTTTTATAGGAAAGTTTAATGTTAACTGGGTATTTGCATTCATCTCTTTGCTTACAGGCCATTATTATGCTTAGGAAGAGGTACTTTAGTTGTTTATCACAGAGGGAGAGGTACATTACAGCCTTTTGAGAAGTAAAGCAAAAACATAAAGTGTATATTAACCTAAAAAACCAGTTTCTTTGTTTCCAGATTTTTTGGGGGGGGGGCAGAATATCTTTTTGTGACATCTTCTGAAGCCCACATATTGGTCTAGAATGTGGAGTTCAGGGAATTTTAAATGGGGGCCCAGTAGTCTGTCTCAAATATTCAGTTCAAAATGGATATCAATTATAGCAATTATGCTTATAATTAGATTAATGAACCATTTATGCCCAAACTCCAAGTGCAAAAACTTCAAGACCTGATGATGAGGTGCCCTAAAAAGAGGGGTTTATGTAAACAAATCCCTATTAAGCAAAGTAAATCAAGATAAGGAACCTCACCCCAGGCTGGATTAGAAGCTAGCAGGCATCTTTCAATCACAGCAAGTCCCTAATCATTCAGGAACCACCTCTGTGGTTTCGCATTAGGGAAAACTGCTCCCTTCAGAGGTCTGAAGGCAATACAAAGGGTGCCCCCAAAATGCTCCTGGCTAAATATTCTTGATGCTGGGAAGGGGGTGGGGGAAGACACAGCAAGAATATGCATATAGCTTCAGTTTCTGCGAATCACATTGTAACTGCAAGACCATAATAACTGCTACTCAGTAAAAACTAGTTATGCCAACCATGCATTAGATACCAGCACACTGAGTGGAGGGAAAAATTTCAACATTTTTGTCTTTTGACCTTGTTCCAAATAAAGAAATAATTTAATGTCTCTTTTTCCGAGTATTAGAGTGGTGTCTCCAAAAAGAAGCTTTCCTTATTACCATCACCTCCCCCTTCCCTCCTCAAGGTTTAATGCCACCAGAAACTGTAGAAAATGATTGTGCCCAGCATCCAGGTCATTATTGTTTAATCAATGCATCTTGGAGCATGAAAAAGGTACCTAAACCACAGCTATTGTTTGGATTTTCTTTAAAAAACGAAATAAAACACACACAAATAACTATAGTCCTATTCCAAAGCTAAATTAGACATCCATACTTCATGATCCTGTTTTGCCTTTAAACAATGTGACTGTACATGCCTAATATTGTATGTCTGGTCTACCAGAGACATAGAGATCAAAGGTCATATTTAACATTCAGGAGGAGGGGCGGGTGCAGATTAATTAATAAATTAATACAGCGACGCCTTTTATCGGTGGAGTCCAGCATTAATAATCTACTTTTACAATCCCAACGGACAGCAAACATTTAAGAGCAAAAAGCCAGAGAAAGAGAAAGAACAATCACTTACCAGTCTCTTTTTATTTGGGGAGCCTTAGAATTTGCAGACGCTGCCAGTCTGCCTTTAATTAGTTGCACATCACCCCCTAACACAAAGAAACACAAATCCAGATGTGTCTTGGCAGCTCCCAATTACAACTTTAATACTTGTAAACAAACTGTTGGGGACGGGGGGATAAAGAAATATGCGGATCAAAAAAAAATACCTGTAAATGGCTTTTTTTTTTCTTGTTGCAGAGAGAAGGAGGAGGAGATGGTGTTAGTGGTGGGGGTGGAAGGAGGAGGAGGTGGGGGGAGAGGAAAGAGCCGAGTGTGAGTGTATGTGTGAGAGCGCGGGGCTGTTCTCGGTGGTCTCTCCTCTCCCAGCGCGTTGCTCTCCGTCCGTCTCCAGTCGCTGTGTGCGAGGGTGGGAGGGAGCCGGGGAGTCTCTCCTCTCTCTCTCTCCCCCTCTCCTCTCCTCTCCTCTCTCTCTCGGTCTCTTCTCTCTCCCTCCCTTCTCTCTCTCTCTCTCTCTCTCTCTCT
>NC_041220.1:109819319-109851421 GCF_002837175.3 Physeter macrocephalus
TTCTCTCTCGGTTTGTGTGTGTGCGTGTGTGGGGCTGCGGGGGGAGGGGAGCGGGAGAGACAGAAAGGCGAGGGAGGAGGTGGGAGGCTGGGGGCGGGGGCGGGGGCGGGGGGGTGATCGGCGCCGAGGTGAGGAGGACGCAGCGACGCGGACACCTACTGATGATTGGCTGCAAATTACACGGGGAACAAGAGGCGCACGCGGGCCGGCGCTCCCCTTCACAAATCCTTTCCTCGCCGGAGGAGCCACGTTTCCCGGCTCGCCTGCCGATCGCCCTCCCTCCTGGCGCCCCGCTCTCCGGCTCAGCCGCCCAGCCCAGCACAGAGGGCTGTTGATTATTTTCCTTTGCTCTCGGAGATAATTGTTTGGAAGGGATGGAAAGAGGGCGTTTCCGCCTCTCTCTCTCTCTCTCTCTCTCTCTCTCTCTCTCTCTCTCTCTCTACGTGTGGGGTGTGTGTGTGTGTTCGGGTGCGGGTGTGTGAGTAAATAAACTTGTCTGGGTTTTTTGGCTGGGTTGAGAAGAGCAGCACAAGAAACAGAAAAGGTCGTGTTTGTTTGAAGAATACTCTTACTTCACACCCTACCGCATGGCTTTTAAATAATATTCCTGATGTACCCAGGAAGACTTTTTAAAAATTATGATCATTTAGATCTTTAAAGTAAGGGAAAACGGATTGGTGTTCTGCTTGTCCGGATCTTTTAAATATTATTATGCCAGAATGTAAAAAAATTGGTGATGTGTGTAGCCTGACCGATCTCAAAATCAATCTCAATCTCTCTCCTCTCTTTCTCTCCTCCCCCCCGCTTCCCCAACCCCATTCTTTTACTATTCCATCTGGTAGTTCCAATGATTAAATCTGATTTTTAACTTACTACCCTATTTTTAATTACTAACTTACTTAAACAAAAACTACTTTTATAGCTACATTAATCTATTTTATACTAGTATGACTTCTTGACACTTGGGAAAAATAGTTTCGTAATTGAAAGATAAATCTTTTTACCACAGGTCAAAAATAAATAAAACTCAATCATAAATACAGCTATGAATTAACTTCTTCACTGCTGCCTTAAAGAAAATGAGATATTCCTGGCTACATGCTATCCTACTATTGAAATGAAGTGTGCTCATATTTATCTGAAATATTTAAAAATATGAATCTTTTGGATAATTTTAAAGAAAAAAGTAGTGGTTCATAATAAGCTACAGAAGGAGGAGGAAAGAAAAAAAATCAGATTGTTTAAATTGGTCTTATAAAGCAAAGTAAAAGTTCTGTATTAAATTAAAACTGTACTCTAGAATAATACAATAATATAGTTTCAGAGAAGGAAGAAAAGTATAATAATGAGTTGTTTCTTTTATAATAACATGCTGAAAAGACATTTTAAATCATTTTGTTTTTGAATTTTCAAAAGACTGACCTTGACCATATCAAGATTCTGCCAACTCTGGAGGACTGATTATTGATAAGATGTTAGGAACCGTGGTGTGCATAAATGCAGGTGGTGTACCAAGAGTGGGCAACTATTGAAATAGGGGGCAGATTGTTTCTTGACTCATTGATTAAGATGCATGTTTTGTAATTAAAAAAATAGAATAAGTTGGTTATAAAATCAATCAAATCAGTTATTTGGCATTTATAGACAAAATAACTGGGTGGTTAATAATTACGTAAATTCATTGATAAGATATTTTTATACTTTTGTCAATGCTTTGTGAAAGCAAAGAAGGGAATTTTCCATTTGATTTTTTTTTTTTTTGAACGGAACATCATAAGAAATTTATCAGCAAAATGTAGGTACCTTTTAATGAGCGCCTACACTCATTATACTGGAAAGATGGTAGATTCTTAAACATCTTTTCGAAATAATTAAAGTAGTCCAATGTTAGAGGTTTTGAATTTGTAAATAAACAATTTTTAAAATCAAATAAAAATATTATGCTTTCTTATGCCAAACTTGCTTTTCTTTTCAGAATGCTTCAAGCTCACTTTCAAGATGAAACTTTAAACAAATGAGAGAAAATAAGCTCTAAATTCCAAAGAATTTTATTTTCTAGTTGATAAAGGGAAAACTCAGAACACTCAGTCTTAATGATTAATAAGAGCAACTATTAATGACCCATCTGTGTCAGACACTGTAGTAAGTAATTTGAAGGTAGTTTATTTTGTCCTTGAAATAACCCTATGAAGTAGTTAGTATTATTTCCACTGGAAATAATAGGCCCATAGATATCAGATAACTTAGATGGGTCAAAAAGTTAGTATGTAATAGGGCTGAAGTTTGTACCCAATCCGGTATCTCCAAAACTTTATGCTTATAACCTCTACTCTAGTCTTACTATCAACAATTAATTAATCAATAACCCTCTCTGCATACTAGAACCTTAGCTTTAATTATGATCATAAGCCCCTCATTTATATGACATACAGAATATATTTTAGGCAATATACCGCATACCTCGGATATAAGATCCATTGCCTTTCTGCTAGGGAGTTGATTACATCCTTAGCCAAATGTGATAAAGGGAAACATCTCTCTTCTGGTCTGGGATACCTCATATCCTTTATTTTTTTTATATATACTAGTTTTACCACTTGCATATCTACCATGTCTCACTTTACTCCACGTTCTCCATTGTGTTCTCCAGAATGATGTGTCAGGATTTTTAGGTAAATCATTGAGGACACTTAGTCCTGTATTAACTGTACTTCGTAATTCATAGTTCTATAAAGTACTAAAACTTAAGGTTCATTCTCTTTGCAAAATGCCTGCTACAGCTTCCAAATCCCTGGAAATGGTTTGTGCTTTACTCTGTATATTTTGTGACCTGAAGTAGGAACATAGAGGCTTTATTGATATCTTCATGGGAAAGATCAACTTGAGTATCACTTGAAGAAGTGTGCCTACTCTGCAGAAATGTGTTGTGCTGTCAGATATCTCTAAAGCATGGCTGCTTTCATCATGATCATGATCAATATTGTCATCATTATTCAGAATCTCTAAAAAGGTAGTTTATCTGTTGCAACAGATAGACTTCAAAATGTGTCACTGCAAAAAATAGAAGTATATTTGTTGTTCATGTCACAGTCCAGGGTGGGAATTTCAGATCAGAGGATGGCTCTCCTCTATGAATGATTCATGGTTCCATGGATTCATTTGGGGACCTTGCCATCCCTGAGGGACTACTCATCAACTACATCAAGCGACCAGAAGGGCATGAATGGGGCATGATCCCTTCTTAAAGACTTGGTCTTGAAGTGACCCACAGCACCATGGCTCACTGACAATTGTCAAGAACCAGTCACATGCCGTGACTAGCTTCAAAGATGGCGGGGCAGTTACTTCCTAGATGCAAACTCTACTACTGTGGAGTAGAGAAAGAGTTTTGGTGGACAGCTGGCATTTTCCCCCAAGAGTAACACTGGAAGGAAAATAACCTGCTGGAGAGGTTAAGTTGGCCCACATAGCCATGACTCGACTGTGAGAGTCCTCTTCCCTTGAGAACACTTTTGCTGATTACCACCCTTAGAGATTACCACTAAAAGCAGTCTTAATGACTTTGGGGAAAGTTTGGCAACTATGAACAAACTATGTTTCCTTAAATACCTGTAGGACAGCCAAGCTATGGATAAAATAGTCAAACAAGAATTTACTAAAGAATAAAGAAAGCAGAAGTAACACAAGCAGAGGAAATACCATAAATCTAAAATAAACTGACTTAGAGATAAATCTTAGGCATTAGCAGCTTGTCTGCTGGTGTTTTCAAAACCCAGAGGTAAACTTTAATCCTTCCACCAATAATGTGTACCCTATTAGTCATAAAAACTACTCACTGTCCAGATTAGGAAAGGTGTGTGAAGCTCTCTCACCTAACATCCTAGAATCCAGCTTCCCAATTCCTGTTCACAGTATTTGAGGCCTGCCTTTTTCCATAGTAATTCATGCTGTAGATAATAATACAATAACCACCCTCTTTGCAGGAGGAATATGCCGTTAAAACAAGTGCAGAATAATGTCTTCAATTCTTCGCTAACTATAGCTATCTGGGATTTTTATTTATTTTTCTTCTTTACCAGAACTGGAGATCCTTGATATCAGGGATTGTGCCTTATTCAGCTTCATGTGCGACCTCATACATTGCCTGACACATGGAAGATTCTAACATTCTGTGCCATGCTCATTGAAGAAAGTAGCATACACAAAATGTAGAAGTAAGTTCCCCATGGTCCGTAGGATAAAAATGGGAAATTCGCAAAATGTCATTCAAAGCTCTTCTCCAATTGGCCCCATGTTTTGAATCTCGTCTCCTATTACACCTGGCAAGAACTCTCTACTCCAGCAGATCCACTTTATCCAGAAAATGTCCATCACCTTACCATCACCAGATTACAAAAAACTAATTAATAAAGAACCATAAGCTAAGATGAAGGTATTATCATTTACATAAAAGAGACTTTTTGCTTATAATGAATTATTCTTTTATAATGAAATAATATTTTTAAATCCCTTAAGTGAACATTTTAAGGAAATTTTCAGAGATTTTCTCAGTGACTCAACAAAGTGAAATTTGATTAAATTAGTCCTTAAAATCAATATTCTTCACCCCCGTTATTTTCTTTCACTTTTAATTAAATATCGATACATCATTATCACAGTGTTGACCTTCGTATTCGAAGCTGGGACTCTTAACCTGCCAACAGCAGGTCATGTGCTTTGAGCTGTTTTCTAGCAACAACAAATGTGTCTAAAGCTATCTACACTCTCTTGCCTTGTCTTTCTAATGACTAGCAGGATGCATTTATGGAATGGCTGACCACTCTTAGGGATAATATCTGTAACTGTTGAGGATAATGAAAATAATAGGTTCACAGGGTTAAACCCATTACCTTGGCCTCATTAGCACCATATTCAAATCAACTACGCTAATCAAGTACATACATTCACCTGTTTTTACATACAATTTGGACACTAGACTGATATTTACCAAATGTTAACCTGAGCATTAATTTTTAGAATTGTTCTTTGAAAGATCTAATTTGGTCTAGGCCATTTCTTATTTCTTCACAGCACTCCTTCTTATTATACAAATTCTCGTTTCTATAAACTTACATCTTTAATACTCCATGGCAGTATAATAGGAGTTGTCCCCAAAGGTGGAAATCCATACAAATGAAATAACAATAGGCTAGAAATGAAAAGTCTCCAGAAGAACACTTCTTCTATAGGCTCCGTAATTTGGCTTGATTTTGATAAGATATGGGCTTCCTTGTATTTTACCATAAATATTCGGTATATTTTGTTCATTGGATTATTAGGAAACCCAAGCAATAACATTCCAGATTTTTTTCAAAGTATTTACTCATGAAGGAAATAATGTGTCAATTTTGGTCAAAACAAAACAAAACAAAACCACCAAGTCACGGTGAGTAGCTTCCAGACACTCACAGATATAAACACAAATTTGCAGTTTGAGCCCCAAGTTCCTTTCCGTCTCTCTTTCCTCTGCCTGGCAGTATCAAGGCACCCTTCATTGACCTTTCTCCCAGGAAAATTTGCCTTAGGCATGGGATCACCTCTATGCTTTCTTGAAAGTATATCTCTTAAGATAGATCAGTAATGATAAAGTAATATGAAGCTTGGGAATCTTATGAAATTGACAATTAAGAGCTGACCAGAAAACACTTCCTATAGCTCTGTCAACATGCGTTCAGTGTCACAGTATCCCTGTTTCCAAGAGAGCAGTCCAGAATGTGGCAGCATCATTCCTTGTGCTTTCAGCCATTCTCCCTGCACGCAAGTTGTATCTGACAGGATTTACAGAACACTGGAAAGCAAGTGACATAGTCTCCTCTCTCAATCCCTCTCCTTATTTTCAGTCAAAACTTCAAACCCAGTAACTCAAGTAACTAATGTTCTCCTTAGCTCAAAGGTGGAAACTGAATCTATATGCAGAAACTGGACATTTTATAAATAGGCTACTGAATCTTCAAATTACCGGATAGGACTTGCCCAATTATTCAAAACAAACAAAGAAAAAAACTCAAAGAATTTTAATAATGAAGTTATTTCTAAAATTTACTTTTTAGAGACATAAAATTTGGCTTATAAAAGTCATACTTTTTAAGCTCTGTCAAACAACTCTGAAATTAACTTTATCAAAAACTATTTTCTATTAAATAATGTTAATTGAAATTTTTTGATTTGCCATTTTAAATACAAGAAAGATTTTTCATAAAATGTTTGTGATTTGTATTTTTTTCTCCTGTACTTAGATTTTGATTTCCAAAGTAACCAGGATGCCCCTCTTTGCAAAAGCACAGTTTTCTAATATTACTCTCAAGATTTCAAATCAAAACCAATTTTTTATGCTAGATTTTTTAAAATGTAGGTTACCATTGTTTGGTTTATCTTCAATTAACCGTTCTCAGTATAAAGGATTATTATCTTTCTCTGTTGGGAGGAAAAATTCAGGATAATATCCCTCAGTAGTTAACGTTCAATCCAGGAAGGTTTTTTTTTTTTTTTAATTTTCCCCAGTGCTGACCTTTGTTATGCTGTAGTTATAGCAACAAGAAGAGTTCCTTCTGTCCGTCTGTTGTGTTCTCTTTTCAAACTAATGACAGTCTTTTCTAAACTGTTGTAGAGTATAAAGAAAGCTTTACATGCATTGATTTCTTGATTTATTGATGCATTTAGCTAAACCAGTAATTTAAATGGAAATATTTTAAATAAATGCAATTAATTGGAATTTGCATATTATAAATGTTTAGAACTATGGATTGTTCAGTTAGCTATTTTTCCATATTGTCTTTAAGCTTCCCTAATCAACTTGCAGTTTAACTTCTCAGTGATCAAGTTTATTTATCCTATCATTATATCTTCTTAATCTAAACATGGAGAGAGAGAGAGATTGAAAGAGAGAGCTAGAAAAGCTCTTTCCAGAGGAGTAATACATTGTAAGAACATGTAGTTTGTCTGCCAAACTAGGCCACACGATCTTGGCTATGACCTTGGGCATTCTAAGTCTCATTGTACGGATCCAGAATATCAGTTTAATTATAGTCATTACCTATCTCAAGGGTTTGTGAGGTTTAATTAATGTTAGCAAAGTGTTGGAGCTATTTAGTAGCATAGTACTATAAAAGGCAAACTACCTGAAAATCACAACTTCCTCCTCCCTACATAGTACTTAATTTTATACACTCCTTTTCTTTCTTCTTCAGTTAATATCACATTTATTACCTTTTCCCCTGCCCTCCGTATCTATATCTATGGTCTCTTCTACTTGAGACTTACCTTGGATGACAAATGGCCTCTGCCCCACATCTCTCACTTGCACCATCACCTCCAGGAGCTCAAACATTCCTGAGCCCAGCAGGATCAGGATAAACATGGTATCTGAGTAAGCAGCTATGGCTATGCACTTCCTTTAAGCCAGAGTCACAAGCATCCAGTCCACAATTTAAATTTGGGCCTCACACTCCTTTTGCTTGTGTCCATGGTGTTAAATAAACTGCATTAGACTTCCAGCCTCTTTCAAAAATTGGGAGATGTGAAAACACTGTGTCTACATTCCCTCCTGAGAACAATAGCTGGAGCTATGATTAGATGGGGTCTCTAGCTTGCCCATTCTCAGCGGTCCCTATTGTCTACCACTTGTCCACCTAAACACTGGAATTTGCAACCCAGGGCCTCTGAGTACATTTGTGCTGGCTCTTCACCACACAACAATGCCTGGCCAAATGGACAAGAAGGAGCTGGAATCCAGCCTATTGCTCTGCTTGCCAAGCCATGTTCTGGTGGGTCTCATTTGCATAAAGGCATTCTAGGGACCAAAAATGGCCTGGTCGGTATCCCAGCTATAAGTCAATTAAATAGAGCAGTGAATGTCACAGCTACCTTAATTAGTATTGAAACATTGGCATCCAATTTTTGAAATTATATCCTACAAGACTATATCTAGACTGAGCTTAAAAGTCATATTCAAGTTTATCCTTAACCACTTTTTGTCGTGGACCCTTTTTCACCTAAAACACATTCCAGTATGAACTACTTTACAAATAGGATGAACATAATATGAAAATGTTAATTGTTTTAACTCATTGCAGCTGAAACAGGAGCTGTATTTAATTGAAAATTAAAATGACTAAAACAGTAATGTGTATTGGATAGTCATAATAATGTTATATTTCTTTCTCTGGGAAAAACTACTCTTTAAAAGAGGACGCCACTGTTCACACCCTAGTCTCTTGCTAACTGCTAACATTTTACAATGGTAGCGCTGCTTAAAAGAGCAGTTGTTTTTACCTATTTGTAACTTAGCTCTTTTAGAATGCATGATGATTTGATAGCATTTCCTTTTGAGTGTTTCTGTTTTGAAAGCTATTCTATTCCTTTAATTTTGGCTACCTTATATTGGTGAAAAAGAAACAATTCTGTTACCCAATGGCAGCACTAATTGATTTACACTTCTTTCCTTACCAAATTTTAAGCGTCCAAAATGTGAACATTGTCCATTGAAAGCTAATCTCTAGCTATGTTATTGCCACTAATGTACTTCCAAAAGAAATCCAGGTATCTGTATCTTTTCCTTATACAAAACATAATATAAATTTATTCTTTAACCATAGCGAGAAGGAAAGTTGTCTGATTTCTACTGACTACAGGTAAGATCAAATGACTCAAACTGGCTTAAATGAGGAGGTCCCAGGTAGGGCAGGCTCCAGGCAAGAACAATCTGAAGCTTCAATGTGTCATGGGTGGTGCAGGTTCTTCCCACTCTTTCTCTCTGTCATCCCAAACATCTTGGCTCTTCCCTCAGGCAGGCTTCCCTCACAGGTACTGTTGCAGAAGTTCCAGCCATCATATGCAGGCACAAAAGCATTCAAGGAAAAAAAGTGACTATCGTTTTTTGTGTCTATATCTCTAGAGATAAAATTTCCTACAAGCACTAAGGTTGACTTCAGCTAAGATCTCATTAGCCAAAATTAGGTCACATGCCCACACCTAGACCAACCACTCTCAAAGAGAATGAGATTGACTTAGTTTTATAAGTATGTACTATCCCTGGAGCTAGAGATGAGATCATCTTGAAGCACATGCCAGTGTGGAGGATAGGAAATACCTGAACATAATGGTGGTTCAGTTAAGAGAGAGGAAGAAGCAAATAGGGGGATTAGATGGATGTTTGTGAGACAAGTATCAGTGTCTATTGTTGCCTTATTCAATTCCATCTTCTCATTTCTGCTCTCTGAGAAAAGCTAACCAGCTCTAAATCTCATGACTCATGCCAAATGACACATGATAAGAGGGAGTCAGTTTATGGACACCAGCTCTTTATCATGAATGAATTAGTGAATTATAATTTCAGCCATGAATGTCTGTAAGTAGAGCTTGTTTTTAGCAACATGGCTTTCTGGGCAAAGTTTTGATATATCAACATAACTTTATAGAATCTTTCAGGTTCTTCTCAAAGTTGTATATTATGCTGCACAAATCAGGTAACATCTGACCTTAAGCTATAAGAGGTGGGGCTAAATACTCTGGATAAGAGGAGGAAACAAAAAGAATGAGGAAGTTAAAATAAATTAAATTAAGAGGAATGGTAAAAATTTTGTAGTATGACGCATCTATTTCCATAATTAAGTCCATCATGAATAATTTCCTCTTATAACTTCTGCTGGCCCTTAAAACTATTACTTTAATATATTTGCAAGGTATCAGAAGCAAAGTACATAGCCAGTCTTTAAAATTTCAAGTTGATCCCCAAACTGACTCAAATTTGCAGAAATCTGGCATAATTTAAAAGTAAATAAATAGAAGCAACACTTAGCAGAAGGTTCCTAACATAAACAAAGCTGTGCACGTTTTGTTTATTTATGGATCCATGCAAAAGTGCCATATTCATTTAAAAATATTCAGCACAAGAGTGATTGATTTAAAAAATTGAATAGAATTAAGGAGCATTCCTAAAACCTAAAAGTTTGGTAAAAAGAAGAACAATTCTTTTATTGTAATATTATGCTTGGGAAAACATTTTTCTCCTTTATGTATATTCAGATTTTTTTGGTGGGGGGGTTGACTGTGAGAAAAGTAGACACCATTTCTGAAAAGTGCACTTGAATCGGGATGTAGCAGACCTCACCCTTCATATAACTCCTGTATGTTGTTCAAGGTTAAGTGTTGAGATATAAGTTTGAAATCTCCTATATTAGTCTTTTTCATTCAATGAATTTTTACAGCACTCTCAAAAGACAAAGCAGTTTAAAATCCCTATCTTTGTGGAACTCACATTCTACTGACATCTCCTTATTCAGCTGATGGCCATTCACTCTTCCTTGCCAGCCTCGATTATTCCCTGTCATATTTTAATTGAATAAACATTTCTTTAACACCAGTTATATGCACAGCACAGTGTAAAGTACTGAGGGAATGAGAAACTGCCCTGGAGAAACTAATAATCTAATAGAGAGTACTCAGACAGGGAGAACACACACACACACACACACAGATTTAATGACAATTATCTCACTTCTTTTTAAAAAGAAGAATTTAAATGAATAGGTAAAGTTTAACAAAAAGCAGACTCTGAAAACATCTATATTGGAAGTGTAAATAGAATGTCATGATAGCAAACAGGAAGTACTGGGCAATTTGGAAAGTTGAGATACTCCTCCGAAAAACCTCACAAAAGAAGTCTTCTCTGAACTGGATTGACTAACAAATGGAGAAGAGGGGAAAGAATATTGGGGGCAAAGGAAATAGTGTAAGAAAAACTGAAGGAACACAAGTGTATAGCAGAACCCACAATTTGTGTGTTGATAAATGTGGTGACAGTTAAGGGACCCCTAAGAAGAGAAAAAGTGATGGAAAATGAGACTCAGGAAGAACAGAGTCAAATTTGCATTTAACCTTCAACATTACGCTCAGGAAAAAAGACTTGCTTAGTAGTAAAAAGAGGCCATTAAATGTTTTGAGTACTGGATGGTTACTATCAGTTTTTGGTTTTTGAAAAAGTCCCTCTGACTTACATTGGAGAGGATGATTTGGCGGAAGGAGAGACATTTTGTCCCTTGAGGGCATTTAAGATTCAGATCCCTGCCACAGAATAAAATAGGAAGGAGACCAAGTAGAAAATGTTAGGAATGCTGACAGTTTATTGAAGGTACAGATGAGGTTCAGAAGACAAGGAAGGTGACTCAGAAAGAGTCACCAGGAAGGGAGATAGCGATAGAAATTCCCCAAAGGAAGGGTATTCCTAAATTGCCGAGTGGTCCAAAGAAATAATGATGCTGAGAGGTCCAGAAAGGCCTGAAAGAAGCTGCCAGGGGCAATCCTAGGGTTGTATTTGGAGCAGTTTTATTTTCACCACTAATTGGTTTGGGAAGAGATGGCAGACTTCCACTACTATTACTGCTCTGAGTACAACCCCACAATTGGCTTCTGCTCATTCATGTGCCAAAACTACAGCTATTTTATAATTTATTTTATGGGAATTTATTATTTATTTTAGGTGGGGAAATGGCAACTTGGAGGTGCCTGCTATGTATTTGAGCTTGCCCCCTAGAGAAGCCAACAAATTTGGTAATAAGGACTTTGGGCCATAAAGAAAAAAGTCAAAGACTTTATGGTTATATGGATAACTGTGCAGTTAGATCATCCCTTGATTGAGGTCCCCACACCTCCATTAAGATGATGAAGAGAGGTCCATAGATTCTAAACTTTGCGTACTTCCAAACACTCACCTCCTCATCAGGACTCATCTATTTATTCACTTTATCACTACTCTTGTCGTCACAACCTAGATTCCTAGAGCATAGTTCATTTTCCGCATTCTCATCTCTACATAGCTCTCTACATCTACCTTGCAGTAGCCAGCTCCCTGACTCCTGAAACTGATTGTCATTAGCAAAACCCCCCCATTGTCCTCAACAACTTCTCTGAAAGTTCCCTTTATCTTCTTGTTCTTGCTGAAATGTGGTTCCTTTAGAGGCCCTGCATGCCCTGTATCTCAAATGGTGAAGGTAAGGAAGGTTCATCCTTGCTCTTCATTGCCACTCACATACTATTCTGTGCTCCCCAACACCTGCCTTTCCTGCTCTAACATAAATGTCATCACGCTACACCACCTACTTCTGTTTTTTGTTTCAGTCATCTCAAGGACTTTGGGGTTCTCCTCAATCTTTGAAATTTAGCTTTAGCTCCCAGCTCACTCCACCACAACTCTTTCCTTGAGTCTGAGTCATTTCAGTATTTAGGTATGAAATTCTTCCAGTAGTCTTGCCTCCTTGACCATCTCCCTCCAATGATAGTTTCTTCCACCTTGACTCAGTCAATAAACTCTATGTTCACACTCTAGACCCACTGTATACTCACCACATCCTGTCTTTTCAGATCACTTTCTCAAATCCTCGGCTCTCAAGTATCATTCAACGCACCCCCTCCCACCAGGCCTATAATCCACTGATCCTACCACCCCTCACCCATCATGCTTTTGCTTCCCTATATACTCGCCTTAATCAAGTATTACAAACATTCTCTTTCAAACATTCTCAGTTTTCCATGATCAATTATTCTGAACAGCATCTTTCATAGATCTCAATTCACTTGGCTTTCTCTTGGCTAAACTTGCTAAGCAAAACCCTCACTCTGGTTAAAAACAGCTCTATACCTCCTTCATTCCTGTACCCAAATTGCTAAATGCGGCTAGAAAAAAAGTTTACAAATCTCTTTCTCATTTTAACTTTGTGGCTTTTACTCAAGTGAGCATTTAATGATACAGAATAATTGTATTACTTTTACTTTTCCTCTTTCCTCTCTATTTCATATTCTTCTCAAACCTCCGAAACCTCTTCCCTGTTCGTTATTTCAGTTCTCTACTTTCACTGAATTCATGAAAACCATGAGAATAAGAATTCTATAAGCTCCCATCATCACATCTACTCGTCTTCTAGAATCTGTACAGACATTTTTTTCCTTTCCTCCTATTAGAATAAACTCTAAATGTTCCTTTTTAAAGTCAAACTCCACATTTTCACTAGACCTCATTTGCTGTGTCCCCACTCAGGAACCTCATTCCTGCAATTTTCCCATGTCCTTCATCATCAAATTATCAACATTTCTCTCAACTGTACCATTACCATCAGACCATCAGTATACAAAGATATATATATATATTTAACTCCAGTCCCCCCCCAACCTAGAGTTATTCTCTCCTTTGACAGAAAAATTTCTTGAAAGAATGGTGTGTATGCAATGTCACAATGTCCTTTTTATCTATTGAACTGACTCCAGTCGGGCTCTTGTGAAGATTTCCAATGACTTGTACCTTGCTAAGTACAAAGTTTTCAAGTCTCCCTTTTATTTGACCCATCAGCAGCATTTGACATTTTCTTCACATGGCTTTTAGGAAACCATGTTCCTGGTTTACCTCCTGCCTTGCTAACCTCTTAACACTGAAGTGATCCAAGGTTTAGACATTAAACCTTTTTCTTATCTGTCTACACTCACTCCCTTGCAGTTCTCATCCAATCTCATGGCTTTAAATTACACCTATATCCTACAGACCCCAACATGTAGATCTCTTATCTGGACTGTTATATGTAACAACTTGAAAATTCCATTTAAATTATTTAAAATTGAACATTTCTCTTCCTAATGCCACCAAAACTGACCCTAAATTAATGGCGACTACATCACTCCAGTTACTCATATCAGAAATGTTGGTGTCATTCGTGACTCTTTATCTTTCACAGTCCACATCTAATAATGAACAAATCCTATTTGCCCCATTACCAAAATATATCAAGAATCAGATATTACCACCTCAACTACTAACACTCTGGTTCATACCGCCAGCATCTCTCACCTAGAGACCATCATGACTGGTCTTTTTCTTCCCTCGTTCTCTCCTACAGTCTATTATCAACACTATGATTGACCCTGTGGTCAGCAAAGAGAGAAAGCTGATAGCTCAGCATTTAGCTAAAGAGGAGTAGGGTTCTTTAGAAAGTAGAATCCTCTACTCCAGGTGGTCTGTTATGGCAAAGTCAGGTCCCAGACTGGGAAGGAGTAGAACCCTGAAAACTGGGATGTGGATGTCTGGGTTGCAGAACTTTCACGTGTTATATATCCAGATACTCCTGAACCCTCTGAAACTGTCAAAGTGATACACTCCTCCTTGTTAATTAATAGGCTAGACTACCATTGCTTGAGGTGTCTTCTCTGTAAGACCAAATATGCTCTTCTCAGTATATGCCTCCACTTCTCCCTCTCCCTCTCTTCTACTCCCTAAGCTAACAACTATGGTTAAGTCACAAACTAACTCATCTAGGGAAGTGCTGAATCTTCTAAAGTAGCAAAAGGATTGTAAGCTGAAGGAAGAACTAACCAATATATACTGGCGGGATCCAGGAGACTATACATGGTATTCCATACTGAGGATGTAGAATAAAAGAGAGTTTTTTGATGTGAGAGCACTTTCTCACGTTACAAGATTTAAAACCCATGCAAAGTCCTGGGAGGGGGGCAAACGGGGTGCTGGGATGGCTCCCAGAAGCTTAGAGAAAGTGATGGACTATACTCTGTGAGGCAGAAGTGCTAGAACTGCTGTACCTTACAGTTGTAGAGGGATCAAAGAGCTCACAGAGGTAGGCATGCCTGAATGAATACACTAAATAGGTCAGAAAACCTACCAGACCACTAAGTTCCAGGAGAGAAAATTCCACTTACCAAAGGAATAAGGAATATATTGGTGAGAGGAATATGAGCATTACTGAGATGTTCTCTAGAGGGTAGGGACAACAGTAGGAGATAACTGTTAATAACTGGGCTCACTGACAGCAATGGAACTCATAGGCTCTCTAGTTAATAGAGGCAAGGTGACAGTGCCAAACTGTCAGAAACCAGTTGGGGCAATTACTATAATGAACAGAAACATCGGAGTGGAGGTCAGGAGAGGACCTCCAGAGAGCTACAGAGATGGTTCTAAGGGCAAGATACGTGGGCAGCCAACAAAGGTTCTGCTCAAGCTGTACAACCAAAATAAAGGATGGATGATCAGGAGACTAAAGGCAGTTACCCTAATAGAAAAAAGTTTCCATCTCTTACCCAGATTCCAGACATGAGCCAGTTTTCAGACCTAGAAATTTTTAATTGAAGGAGAGACTTGTACTTTAGAAAGAAGAAACCTGCAATACCATAGAATGGGTACCCAGTACTCACACAGTAGTTATTAAGCCAGTCCCTTCCAAGTGGACCTTGCCGTTTACTTGGCTAATTTTACACTAAAGAGAAAGTCCAGAGAGAAAGTCCAAACCTTTCAAGATCTCTTGCTCAGGGTTCAAGTTGACATAGCTACCTGGAGGACCAAAGCATCATTATGATCCTTTTATTTGGGGCAGGAGTCAGGGTACTTAATCAATGGAGTCAAGTCCCAGGTGTGGCTCACAGAGTGTTCACTGGGACCACTGAGTTTTCAGACTTACTTGGTCTCTGAATGAACAGTTGAAATGGACATATTTAGCTTTTGAAAATACCCCATATCGGCTGCTTGGCTTTTAGGTTAAGAACCATCAAAGTGGGAAAGTCTCTGAAACTTGTCCCTCAGATATATCTAGATATATTATATTGAAACCAGGGGAGAGTGAGCAAATATTATGGCCTCTATTAAAGACATAATGGATTCAAGATTAGTGATCCATCTTACATTTCTATTTAATTCACTAGTCATGTCTGTACAAAACCCAGATGGATCCTGGGTTTACAGTGGACTGCCGACTGAAAACTCAACCTAGAAATCCCAAGTGCAGTTGCTTTGCTAGATGTGGTATCTTTGCCAGAGCTGGTTAACAATTCCTCAGGTTACATGGTATAGAGTAAGTAATCTGGCCAGAGTGCTTTTTCTCCACCTCTTCAGGACAGAGAGCATAAATATATTTGTATTCACTTCAAATGGACTATAGTATAGTTTCACAGTCTTGATCCAGCACTCTGATAACTCTCTTGCCCTGAATCCAGATATATAATCTGAAGGTACCTTAACTATAGCTTCTACTAGGCTAGTGGACTTGCTCCCAGATAAACACTTCCAACAGGAGTCACAGTGAGTGTGCTTTCATGTTGAAACTATGGCTACCAATAGGTCACTTTGGGCTACTTGTGCCTATTTCCTGCCCCCATCTTATCTGTTCTTCCCAAGAGCATTCTCCAAAACACTCCTGAATGCAAATTACAGAATCTGATAGTCTGTTTCCTTGGCAGCTGGCCTTCAACAACTTTAAACTTATCATAGAATTTACTCATTTATTGTTCTTTTTACTTATCTTCTCTTTCTTCCCTATAGAATGTGAGACCCATGATAGTGGGAATTTTTGTTTGCTTTCTTTTCAGATATAATCCAACATCCTAGAACAGATCCTTGTTCATTGAAAGCACTTAAGAAATATTTGAATAAAGCTTTTAGACCATCTTACTATGTGACCTAAACATCTTAAAATCTATTTAAGACTGTATTTTAAGTATATCTAGTGATTACATAATTTGCTATTAATTTTTAAATAGCTTTATAATTTTTCAAATTATCTAAATAATTTTTACTCAAATAGCATAGAGAAGCACAATGGACAGGTAATGTTACAACCCAGAGAAATACTATCAGATGACCATTCTTTAATATTTCTTTCTCAGCATTACATAAATACACTTTTAATTTTACTTAAATAAGATTTATCTTTTTTGTTATCAATATTTTTATCTTCTGTTTTGTTGATTACTTGTACTACCCTCAGCCCAATTGTTTTCCCCATCACCAAGGTTTATATTCTATTTTTCCCCGTGCATATGTGATCACTTACAAATATGTTACCTTTTTAGTTTGGGCATAATTTGCCTCAGGTATTGTGATGGGTGGAGGCACCACCCAGATCCCCTCTCAATGAAGGACTAGAAGCTGGGGGTGAAGTCAGCAGATGCCTTCAGCTCTCATTTCCTTCAGGGATTGCCTTGGCTGCAGAGAGCTGCCTCACCCAAGATCACACAATTTCCTGAGCAACCCACATCAAGTAAGTGCCTGATACAGGTCAGAGTATGACTTCCTGGCCATTTTGTCCCAGTGCAGGGACATTATTCTGATGGCCCACTTTAGTCCTAGACTGTCCACCTGGGTCAGCCAAGATTCTCATCAGTCCTGTTTCACAGTTCAGTTTCACCCTCTGCCCAGTCTTGCTTTTTACCCCTCCCTTCCATAGGTGTTGATTCTTAAATAATCCTAATAATTATCCTACAGTCTAAATTCCATCTCAGTTTCTGCTTCCTGGAGAATCCAACCTGAGTAACAGATCACATTATGTATTCATCTCTGCATCTTGCTTTTCTCCCTCACTATAATCATGGACTCTGTCCCAGACAATTGACATAGATCTAATGCTTTCCTTTGAATGACTGTGTAATTTTCCAGGGTTTTTATGTATCACAATTTGTTCAACTTTCCATACAAGGGAAGATTCTAGTTTCCAATTTTTATTTTTAACCACATGAAAAGTTCTGAAATAAATGTCCCTACCAATTTAAACTCAAAATTACATGATTATTTGCAAAATTCCTATTACTTTCTTTCACTAATCAACTGTCCTTTATTTGTTTAATGATGTCCCCAGTAGTCCACTTATGTCTTCATCTACCTTCTGAGCGTTCCAATATTATCAGTAATTTAAGGAACTCATGGTTGACATCTATAGAATCAAAATCCTCCATAATTTCTCAGTCATTCTTAATTTTGTGAAATATCTGAAAACAGTACTTTCAATATTCTTCTTTAGCTGGGATAAATCACTCCCATAAAATTAATAATGCCACCTTTATTCCTGTTGTAATCTAATCCACATGCACTGAAAAAAATATTAAAATCTATAAATTTTGAAATCACACACTAGGTTGGAGTCCTGGCTGTATAAAATATTGCATGTCCAATATCCAAGTTATTCAAACTCTCTCCACTTCAGTTTCCTCATTTGTAAAATATACCTACCTTACTTTTAGTGATCTGTAACCTTTACAGAACTAAAGATTCTATAGGTTCATTGCCTAGCAAAGTGCTTGGCATAGAGAAGATGGTCTATGAATCATTATACTTATCTTCTTCATATTCTTGGATTTCCATGCAGGGGGGTGTGTGTGTGTGTGTGTGTGTGTGCATGTGTGTGTATTGAAATGGTATACTCATATTTTTTAAAGTTATTTCTTTCTAAAGAAAGCCACCTTTGTTCTGTTTAATAAAACTAAAGAATACTATCTCATGTGGCCTTTGTGATATCTAATTAGATGCATTTATATTCTTCTAAAATTTCAGGTTCCCTATATTTCTCATGTCACCCAAGTACAGTTCATTGCCCACATGAAAAAGTAGAAGTAGATAGAACAATTTTATGGACTTGATACATTGAGTTAGTTTCAAAACAGAAACAAAAACCACTACTGGTTCGAGGACTCAGTTCAGATCTAAACTAGAACCATTGCAGAAGCCTCAGCATGGAATAAACCCGTGTCATTTCCCCTCTCTGTCCCCTGCATCAGGAGCTGGTTTCCTTAGCTGGGTGTGCCAGTGAGCCTTCCTCAGTCCTATACAGAGAGCAGGATGCTGCTTTTCATCCCAGACGATCCTGGTTTACTTTATAGGTAATATGCCACTCTGTTATATAGTGCCAATCGTGTAAATCTTCCTCCCCTCCCATATTGCTACATATTGTCTATTTGGCAACATTTTACTCTTGATCCTTATTTCCTCTGACTCCTAGCTTTCTCTTTGGATTATTTCTTCCATCCTGCCTAGCAACACTACTAACCCAGGTATACAGAAACATCACTCAGGATCTTTCATCTCTTCCTCAGGTGAAAGGTGACTCAACTCGACCCTGAGTCTCTCACCTGTTGGAGACTAGGTACTTAAACCACGAGTTGGAGAGCAATGGAGAGAGTGGAAGAAGCGGAGAACCTCCAAGAGAAAACACAAGAAAGGCAAAGAATTCTCTTTCAGAGAAATCTCTCTAAAAATCTCTACCCAAAGATTGTGGCGCAGATAGTGAATCCAAGATGGAGCCAGCATTGAGAAAACACCAAAACACCATTTGGATATAGTGCTTTGTGAAACATTACAGAGCAAAAACTGTCTTACACTTTAGGTAGTACACATAACAAAGTAACATTTTAAGAGGAGCTATTAGAAAGTCTAGTGATAAAACAAGTATTCGCTCAGGAATATTTTATTAAATGTGTCTATAACATCTCTATGAAATCTTTCATTTAGTGGTTCTCAAGCTGAGGGGTCACCTATCACTCTTTGAAGCATCTGAAAATGTGTGAGGGCATTTCAGATCATCAGAATGACAGAGGTGTGTTACTTGCATTATGTTGGCAGTGACCAAGGACGTAAATAACCTTTGTGTTTTCCTGGATATCCAGTCTAGTAAAGAATTGGTTTACATGAAATGTCATTGGTACTCCAACTGAGAAATACAACAATATAGATGCAGATATGCTGCTAGGCTATTCATAAACTCACTGTTTTACATGTTACCTGGTAGGACTCAATCCATAACATAGCAGTTACTCCTGCACCCATCACCTTTAACTGGCTACGTAAGTACTTTCTGTAGCATTCAAGCTGGCCTACTCGATATCAGGGGTAGAAAGTCAAAATACTCCCTTGCTATGGAGAATCAGAAAAAATACAAAGCCTAGCAGATGGGGACTTGCTCCTTTCTAAGATATTGTATATTTCTCATCAGCTGAGGGCTCTTGTTTTCAAGAAAATGTACACAACTGAGAAAAGAAGCTGCTCAGAGACTCAGAGAACAAAGCTCACCTAGGCCAAAGGTTTTTAAGTAAAACACACAGATATACACATGCATACAAACACACAGATACCCACACACAACTTGTTATGCAAATTAGCAAAGACTAAGGCTACTTTTATGAAAAGACAAATTCTCCAAGAAGAGTCTTAATAAAAATGTAAATAATAATCTATGGGAATGTTACTGGGCATGCTCAAGATACAGATACTGATGGCTAAGAGATGTGTCATCATTATCACAATGTACATAGCAGGACTAGTAAAAATTTCAAACCTGGTAAGAACTTCTGCCAGCTGAAAATGTTTTTAGCTATTTTTAAAAGTGCTAGTGTGCTCTTGTTAGTGGGACAGAGACTTAAATATTCACATAATCATGTGGAGAAAGTTATACCTGCGTGGATTAACAGCTGTAACAAAATTTTTCTGACTAGCATTGAGTGGATTTGTGGAAAATAATAACTGGGAATATTTAGAATGATCCCCTCCTCTTTTCGATGTGCCAATTTGAATACAAAAGTTTTTCTTTACAACATCGGATTCAACAGTTCTCTTAAAGGTATCATTGCAAAGTGACTAGTTAATTAGAAATTTTGCTTAACATCTGAATAATTTTCATCTAGGAAAGATTCTGAGGGGAAATTCTTATTTTGAAATCCATACTACTAAATAAAAGTGCCTCCTTGCTCCTAGGACCATGTTCCAACTCTCTGTGCTAGTTTTTACATGCTGAAATTCTCAAAAATGGTTTTCCTTTTTCTTCCTCTTTTCACTAGCAACTGAAGGAAAATACTATTATATAGGGGAGATTCCCTCCAAAAGCACAAACTGCATAGAATTTCATTAATACAGCCAAAAATATTAAAATCGTGTTTACAACAGATAACCCCACTCTATTGTTATGCTTTAAACTTTTAATAATATTTGAATTCCATCCCATGTTCAAACAAAAGCCGAGTATCTTTGGTCCACTTTGAGGTTCAACTTAAAAAGAATCCACGAGACACTTTCTTAGAGACACAAAAAGTAACAAGGCACAGGTGTCATAAGCGAGAATTGTAGTCCGGCAGCACCAGGAAAGAGGCACAGCCCAAAAAGCCTAATCCTCTAGACCAGTGGTCTCCAACCTTTTTTGCGGGGGATGGTTCAGGTGGTAATACGAACGATGGGGAGCGATGGGGAGCGGCAGACGAAGCTTGGTTTGCTCACCCACCGCTCACTCCTGCTCTGCGGCCAGGTTCCTAACAGGTCAGGGACCAGTAGCGGTCCATGGCCCGGAGGTTGGAGACCCCTGCTCTAGACTATCCAGAGAGCAAAGTAGCTTTCTGTTATCATCTCTATGCCATATGAGCGTAAGTGAAATTTGAGTCTTCCTAGCTTTGGAATATTAGACATTATCAAAAGAGATGGGATTGGGACCATCGGTTAGTATCATAAACTGCCCAGGAGTTAGGCAGAACTGCTCTCTGCCCTAGGCTGTACCACTTAGAGGTCTTCTAACCTCTCTAAACCACATCTTTCTCAATGAAATTCTCATGTGAAAATGATGACGTCTAACTCTAAAATTCTGTAGTGGTGAAAAAAAAAATCTTTATTTTCCTGAACTTTTTATAGAAGTTACGATAGAGGCATGGAAAATAAAACAAAGCAAGTGACTGATAGATTTTACCACTCAAATAAAATAAAACATTCTCTATGCCATATAAATAAAATAAAATATTCTCTATGCCCAAAATTATGAACAAAAATATAAGGCGACCTCCCAAATGGAAAAATACTTATAAAAAACATGCCAAAGCATAATACCTTGGTATATGAAGAAACTCACACAAATCCAAAATAAAATTATGACTCAGATTTTGAAAAATAAGTAGAAAATATAAAAAATGAGTCACAAAAGTCAAAATTCGTATAGCTAGTAAATTATGAATAAAAGTACTAGACTGCCTGAAGAACCAACAGTTTTCCTTTTCCCATACTCCATTTCCACATGCTTTAAGACGTTTATTTTATAATTTCAATTTCTTCTCACCCTTCCTTCTGCACCCAGTCCACTTCTCAAGTAATTGAGTCTTCTCATTCTCCATTGAGGGAATAGAAGTAATCAGGCAAAAACTCCAATGTCACAGCATTAAATCTATAAATCCATCTGATTTATTCCTATATTCCCTATCTTTCCATCACAAGGGTTGAAATGCAGCTAGTGTCTCTGTTGGCTATAGTTACAAAGATACTGCATAACAAATCACTCAATTTCAGCAGCTTAAAAAATACTCCTTTATTATCTCATTCACAAAACTGTGGGTTGGTTGGAGCTGTTCTGCTTCACTCTGTACACCTGAAGGATCACTGGGATGGTTCTGTTCCATCAGAATCATTCTGGGCTTCAGGCTGAAGGGGCACCAGTTTCCCAGTGGAAGCTCTTCTCATGACAGAGTCTGAAAACTCCCAGAGGGGAGGGTGGGAACACATGGCACTTCTTTTTAAATTTATTTTATTGAAGTAGAGTTGATTTACAATGTTGAGTTTGTTTCTGGTGTACAGCAAAGTGATTCTGTTATATATATATTCTTTTCCACTATGGTTTATTACAGTATATTGAATATAGTTCCCTGTACTATACAGTAGGAACTTGTTGTTTATACCTGCTATATATAATAGTTCACATCTACTAATCCCAAATTCCCAATCCTTCTCTCTTGCTTGGCAACCACAAGTCTGTTCTCTGTGAGTCTGTTTCAGTTTCAAAGATAAATTCACTTGTGTCATATTGCAGATTCCACATATAAGTGATATCATATGGTATTTGTCTTTCTCTTTCTGAGCTACTTCGCTTTGTATGATAATCTCTAGGTCCATCCAAGTTGCTGCAAGTGGCATTATTTTATTCTTTTTAATGGCTGAGTAATATTCTATTGTATATATGTACCACATCTTCTTTATCCATTCATCTGTCAATGGACATTTAGGTTGTTTTTCAGCAGCTTAAAAAATACTCCTTTATTATCTCATTCACAAAACTGTGGGTTGGTTGGAGCTGTTCTGCTTCACTCTGTACACCTGAAGGATCACTGGGATGGTTCTGTTCCATCAGAATCATTCTGGGCTTCAGGCTGAAGGGGCACCAGTTTCCCAGTGGAAGCTCTTCTCATGACAGAGTCTGAAAACTCCCAGAGGGGAGGGTGGGAACACATGGCACTTCTTTTTAAATTTATTTTATTGAAGTAGAGTTGATTTACAATGTTGAGTTTGTTTCTGGTGTACAGCAAAGTGATTCTGTTATATATATATTCTTTTCCACTATGGTTTATTACAGTATATTGAATATAGTTCCCTGTACTATACAGTAGGAACTTGTTGTTTATACCTGCTATATATAATAGTTCACATCTACTAATCCCAAATTCCCAATCCTTCTCTCTTGCTTGGCAACCACAAGTCTGTTCTCTGTGAGTCTGTTTCAGTTTCAAAGATAAATTCACTTGTGTCATATTGCAGATTCCACATATAAGTGATATCATATGGTATTTGTCTTTCTCTTTCTGAGCTACTTCGCTTTGTATGATAATCTCTAGGTCCATCCAAGTTGCTGCAAGTGGCATTATTTTATTCTTTTTAATGGCTGAGTAATATTCTATTGTATATATGTACCACATCTTCTTTATCCATTCATCTGTCAATGGACATTTAGGTTGTTTCCATGTCTTGGCTATTGTAAATAGTGCTGCTATGAACATAGGGGTGCATGTATCTCTTCAAATTATAGATTTTTTCTGGATATATGCCCAGGAGTGGGATTGTAGGATCACATGGTAGCTCTATTTTTAGTTTTTTGAGAAACCTCCATACTATTCTCCATAGTGGCTGAAGCAATTTACATTTCTATCAACAGTGTAAGAGGGTTCCCTTTTCTACACCATCGCCAGCATTTATTGTTTGTGGACTTTTTAATGATGGACATGACATTTCTTATGAGTAGGTTTGGAACTGACATAGTGTCACTTTGCCCATACTGTATTGACCAAAGCAACTCATTTGGCCAAGTCTTATATCAATTTGTTGGGTGAAAGTATGCTGTCTCTAAAGGAGGGAATGTATTCACAGAGATGTGAAAACAGCAAGGGACAAAGAACTGAGAAGAGAAGTGCAGTCTACCACAGTCAGATAGTTGTTCAAAGGAGTGAACAAGGAAGATATGGTTTTGGCTCTTATGAAACTTAGTCTGGTGGGGAGATGGAAGTTATAAGTAGAGAGGTGTGGATGACAGATATATTTTAGATTTGAGAATAATAAGTACTTAGTGGATACCTGATGTCACTTTTGAGGATGAGAGAATCCAGAATGAAGAAAGAAAAGATCCAAGGACAGAATCACATATTTAAGAGATAGCAAAGGATTAAGATCTCTTGAAAGAGATGGAAAAGGAAGGTACAGAGAGATCAAAATAAAACCATGAGAGTGAAAAAAAATAATCAAAGTCAAGAAGGAAGTGACCTTCCAAAAGGCAAGTAATATATCAAAATCCTGCCAAGAGTTCAAGAAAACTGTGGACTGACAAGTATCCATTTGATGTGACCATTAAGAATTTGTCAGTGACATTGATGATGATAATGTTAGTGGAGTGATAGGGCTAGATTCTAGACTGAAGTGGGTTGAGGAAGTAGAAACAGTGAATATGGTCTACAAAGTTCATAAGCTCAGTTATGAAGGTAATGAAAATGACAAGAAAACTGAAGAGGTTGATTGAAGAGATCAAAGAGAAGAAAGCTCAGAAGGTAAAACAGAACATAAGGCCCTCTATGAACAAGCCACTACTTTATCTCAATTCTCATCTTCTGTTTTTTTTTCCCTTTCAAGCCTCTTTGTCACTTAGAGTTTCTCAAATAGGCCACACTGCTCCCCATGGACAGGCCATTTTGTGTGCTTTTTCCTGCTTGAAAGAACTTTTCACAGTGAGGCATTCTCTTGTATCCCTACATGTCTTTACAGGGATGAGAACTAATACTTATGGATACAAACTATGCACTAGGCACTGTGTCCAGGGCATTAAATCAATTGCCTTAATGAACTGTCACAGAAACTCTCATACAGGCATAATTATCCCCAATTCTCAGGTGAAAAACTGGACTTAGAAAGATATAATGACCTGCCCAAATACACATCTTCTATGTGGTATATCAGAAATTTGAATTTATGACTATTTGACTCCAAAACCTGTGTTCTAGGTTCAGCTTAATTTACTGAAAAGTAAATTAAGTATCTTAATTTTACAAAAAAGTATCCACTTTTTTGTAAATCATCCCCTATTCCAAGGGTGTGATCCCTCCTAGGAGTAGTGAAGAAGGTGAGGTTTTGCATCATAACAGATTAGTGTTGATCTTACCCACCTTTGCAACAATGATATATCTTGCATGTGTCAACTCTAGCACTTATTACAGCATATTGTAACATTAAAAAATATAAACAGCACTCTCACAGGCAATAAGGAACCATACAAGTATTTGAGTCTTTAAGTAGGGAATGACATATCACTTAGATAGTTGAGAGAGAAAACACTTATGCTAATAGGGAAGGTGAATTGGAAAGAAAAAGACTGAAGCAGAGAGATAAACTGACATAATTTCTAAATCTAAGTGAGAGAAATGAGGGCCTAACTAAAGCTATCATATAGGGGCTAGAAATGAAAGAAAAGAGTTGAGGGAGGTTTAAGAAGCAGAATCCACACCACTATGTATAAAATAGATAACCAGCAAGGACCTGCTGTATAACACAGGGAACTCTACTCAATTTTCTGTAATAACCTGTAAGAGGAAAGAATCTGAAAAAGAACAGATATATATGTGCATAACTGAATCACTTTGCTATACACCTGAAATGAACACAGCATTGTAAATCAACTATACTTCAATAAAAATAAATAAATAAAAATAATTTTAAAAATAATAAATTTAAAAGAGAAGTGAAATCACTAGGACTTGGCCAGTTCGATGGGGAGAGATGGATGACAGAATTTCCTAGCTGAATGGATTGAATGGATTGATGTACCTCAATGAAAGTGGAAAAATAGGTGAGAGAACAGATTTGAGCAGGAAGTATGGAGCCAACCATGAAATATGTGTGAGACCCAGAGGAGAGGGAAAGAGACCACAACAAAGAGATCCCACATCAGCATGCTTACAAACAAGTCTGAGAAATTCTATACCCAATACTCATATGATCTAAAGGAAGTTTTAGTTCTCAATTATTATCTGTGGATTTTGACTCACAAGGATCTGGCAACCAAACATATTTTTATCCAAGACTTCTCAACAGAACACCATTTCTTTAGTTTTCTGATGACATACTACAAGTATATTTTTCAAAAATATTTCAACTTGCTCTTTCTGCAAGTAGCCTAAGGTGATAACTGGAAACTGTTTGCTATGCACTTGACTGAGAAAATCCCACAAAATCATGCATTTCAAGAGTTTTAAATCTTTGTGTCCACTTTAAGAACACCTGTGAAACTGCCCAGGCCATCAAGGGTATGTGTATCTGAATAGCCACCAAGTATCTGAAAGATGTCACTTTACAAATGCAAGTGTGCACCATTCCATCACTACAGTGGTGGAGTTGGTAGGTTTGCTCAGAGAAAACAGTGGGTCTGGACACAGGATCTGTGGCCCCAAAAGAGTGCTGACTTTTTGCTGCACTTACTTAAAAACGCAGAATAATACTGAATTTAATGGTTTAGATGTAGATTCTCTCATCGTTAAGAACATCCAGGTGAACAAAGCCCCTTAGGGTGTACTGCCTATTCCCAGAGCTCATGGGTGGATTAACCCATACATTAGCTCACCCTGCCATTGGGAGATGATCTTACTGAAAAAGAACTCATTGATCTATATTTAAAATGGATAACCAACAAGTACCGACTGTATAGCACAGGGAACTCTGCTCAATATTATGTAACTACCTGACTGGGAAAAGAATTTGAAAAAGAAGAGTACATGTATATTTGTAACTGAATCACTTTGTTGTACACCTGAAACTAATGCAACATTGTTAGTCAACTATACTTCAACATAAAATTAAAAGTTAAAAAAACCCCAATTGTTCTTTTTTAATGTAATTTAATTTATTTTTTATACAGCAGGTTCTTATTAGTTATCTATTTTATACATATAAGTATACATATGTCAATCCCAGTCTCCCAATTCATCCCATCACCACAACCAACCCTCCCCCCACTTTCCCCCCTTTGTGTCCATATTTTTGTTCTCTATATCTGTGCCTCTATTTCTGCCTTGCAAACCAGTTCATCTGTACCATTTTTCTAGATTCCACATATATATGTTCATATATGATATTTGTTTTTCTCTTTCTGACTTACTTCACTCTCTATGAGAGTCTCTAGGTCCATCCATGTCTCTACAAATGAGCCAATTTCATTCCTTTTTATGACTGAGTAATATTCCATTGTATACATGTACCGCATCTTCTTTATACATTAGTCTGTTGGTGGGCATATAGGTTGCTTCCATGACCTGGCTATTATAAATAGTGCTGCAGTGAACATTGGGGTGCATGTATCTGTTTGAATTATGGTTTTCTCTGGGTATATGCCCAGTAGTGGGATTGCTGGGTCATATGGTAATTCGATTTTTAGTTTTTTAAGGAACCTCCATACTGTTCTCCATAGTGGCTCTATCAATTTACATTCCCACCAACAGTGCAAGAGGGTTCCCTTTTCTCCATACCCTCTCCAACATTTGCTGTTTGTAGATTTTCTGATAATGCCCATTCTGACCCATGTGAGGTGATACTTCAGTATAGTTTTGATTTGTATTTCTCTAGTAATTAGTGATGTTGAGCAGCTTTTCATGTGCCTCTTGGCCATCTGTATGTCTTCTTTGAAGAAATGTCTATTTAGGTCTTCTGCCCATTTTTGGATTGGGTTGTTTGTTTTTTTAATATTGAGCTGCATGAGCTATTTATATGTTTTGAAGATTAATCATTTGTCCATTGATTCATTTGAAAATATTTTCTCTCATTCTGAGGCTCGTCTTTTTGTCTTGTTTATAGTTTCCTTTGCTGTGCAAAAGCTTTTAAGTTTCATTAGGTCCCATTTGTTTTGTTTTGTTTTTATTTCCATTACTCTAGGAGGTGGGTCAAAAGGGGTCTTGCTGTGATTTATGTCAAAGAGTGTTCTGGAGAGGATTAGAGGGATCATCAAGATGGCAGAGGAGTATGATGTGGAGATCACCTTCCTCCCAACAACTGAACAACTCATACAGAACACCTACTGAACGCTGGCAGAAGACCTCAGACTTCCCAAAAGGCAAAAAACTCCCCATGTACCTGGTTAGGGCAAAAGAAAAAAGAAAAAATCAGAGACAAAACAATAGGGACAGGACCTGCACCTTTGGGAGGGAGCTGTGAAGGAAGAAAAGTTTCCATACAATAGGAAGCCCCTTCACTGGTGGAGATGGGGGTTGAGTGGGGGGAAACTTCGTAGCCAGAGAGGAGAGCGCAGCAACAGGGGTGCAGAGGGCAAAGCAGAGAGATTCCCCCACAGAGGATCAGTGCGGACCAGCACTCACCAGCCTGAGAGGCTTGTCTGCTCACTCGTCAGGGCGGGTGGGGGCTGGGATCTGAGGCTCGGCCTTCAGAGGTCGGATCCCAGGGAGAGAACTGGGGTTGGCTGCGTGAACACAGCCTGAAGTGGGCTAGTGCACCACAGCTAGCCAGGAGGGAGTTGGGGAAAGTGTCTGGACCTGCCGAAGAGGCAAAAGACCATTGTTTCTGGGTGTGCAAAGAAAGGGGATTCCTTCCCAGTGTGCCCACAAAGTCAGAGCACTGCCTAAGTAAGCTCCAGAGACAGGTGCGAGTCACGGCTATCTGCTCAGACCCCAGAGATGGGCATGAAACGCTAACGTTGCTGCCGCTGCCACCAAAAATCCTGTGTGCAAGTACATGTCACTAACCACACTCCCCTGGGAGCCTGTGCAGCCTGCCACTGCCAGGGTCCCAAGATCCATGGACAACTTTTCCAGGAGAACACATGGTGCTCCTCAGGCTGTGGCAATGTCACGCCAACCTCTGCCATCACAGGTGGTGATCACATGCGGTGCTAGCCCCGCATGCTGTACGCCACCCTCCCCCTGGCCTGAGTGAGCCAGAGCCTCCTAATCAGCTTCTGCTTTAACCCCATCCTGTCTGGGCAGGAACAGATGCCCGCAGGCAACCTACATGCAGAGGCGGGGCCAAATCCAAAGCTGAACCCCAGGAGCTGTGCAAACAAAGAAGAGAAAGGGAAATTTCTCCCAGCAGCCTCAGGAACAGAGGATTAAATCTCCACAATCAACCTGATGTACCCTGCATCTGTGGAACACCTGAACAGACAACGAATCATCCCAAAATTGAGACGGTGGACTTTGGGAGCAACTGTAGATTTGCTCTCTTCCTTTTTTAAAAAAATATAGATATATATTTTCTTTTTCTTTTTTCTCTTTTTGTGAGTGTGTATGTGTAGGCTTCTTTGTGTGATTTTTTCTGTATAGCTTTGCTTTTACCATTTGTCCAAGGGTTCTCTCTGTCTGTTTTATCTGTTTATTTTTTTTTAATATAGTTTTTAGTGCTTTTTACCATTGGTGGATTTGTTTTTAAGTTTGGCTGCTCTCTTCTTTCTTTCTTTTTTATAAATTACGTCTGGCTCCATGTAATATCAAACGGTGAAAGCTCTCCCAGAGATCTCCATCTCAAGGCTAAGACCCAGCTTCACTCAACGGCCAGGAAGCTACAGTGCTGGACACACTATGGCAAACAACTAGCAAGACAGGAACACAACCTAACCCATTAGTAGAGAGCGTGCCTAAAATCATAATAAGGTCACAAACGCCCCAAAACACACCACTGAATGCTGTCCTGCCCACAAGAAAGACAAGATCCAGCCACATCCACAAGAACACAGGCACCAGTTGCTTCCAGCAGGAAACCTAGAGAACCCACTGAACCAACCTTACCCACTGGGGGCAGACAAAAAAACAGTGGGAACTACGAACCTGCAGCCTGTGAAAAGGAGACCCCAAACACAGTAATTTAAGCAAAATGAGAAGACAGAAATACGTAGCAGATAAAGGAAGCAAGGTAATAACCCACCAGAACAAATAAACGAAGGAGAAATAGGCAGTCTACCTGAAAAAGAATTCAGAGTAATGATAGTAAAGATGATCCAAAATCTTGCAAATAAAACGGAGAAAATAAAAGAAATGTTTAACAAGGACCTAGAAAACTAAAGAGCAAGCAAACAATGATGCATGATGCAATCAATGAAATTAAAAATTCTCTAGAAGGTATCAAGAGCAGAATAACTGAGGCAGAAGAAGGAATAAGTGACCTAGAAGATAAAGTAGTGGAAATAACTACTGCAGAGCAGAAAAAAGAAAAAAGAATGAAAAGAATTGAGGACAGTCTCAGAGACCTCTGGGATAATATTAAACACACCAACATTCAAATTATAGGGGTCCCAGAAGAAGAAGAGAAAAAGAATGGCACTGAGAAGATATTTGAAGAGATTATAGTTGAAAATTTCCTTAATATGGGAAAGGAAATAGTCAATCAAGTCCAGGAAGTGCAGAGAGTCCCATAAAGGATAAATCCAAGGAGAAACATACCAAGACACATATTAATCAAACTATCACAAAGTAACTACATATTAATCAAACTATCACAAAGTAACTACAAAGAAAAAATATTAAAAGCATCAAGCGGAAAACAACAAATAACATACAAGGAAATCCCCATAAGGTTAACAGTTGATCTTTCAGGAGAAACTCTGGAAGCCAGAGTGGAGTAGCAGGACATATTTAAAGTGATGAAAGGGAAAAAACTACCACCAAGATTATGCTACCAAGCAAGAATCTCTTTCATATTAGAGAGAGAAATTAAAAACTTTACAAACAAGCAAAAGCTAAGAGAATTCATCACCACCAAACCAGCTTTACAACAAATGCTAAAGAAACTTCTCTAGGCAGGAAACAAAAGAGAAGGAAAAGACTTACGATAACAAACCCAGAAAAATTAAGAAAATGGTAATAGGAACATACATAGCAAGAACTACCTTAAATGTAAATGGTTTAAGGCTCCAACCAAAAGACATAGACTGGCTGAAGGGATACAAAAACAAGACCTGTACATATACTGTCTACAAGACACCCACTTCTGACCTAGGGACACATACAGACTGAAAGTGAGGGGATGGAAAAAGATATTCCATGCAAATGGAAATCAAAAGAAAGCTGGAGTAGCAATTCTCATATCAGACAAAACAGACTTTAAACCAAAGACTATTACAGGAGGCAAAGAAAGACACTACATAATGATCAAGGGATCAATCCAAGAAAACGATATAATAGTTTTAAATATTTACACACCCAACAAAGGAGCACCACAATACATAAGGGAAATGCTAACAGCCATAAAAGGGGAAATTGACAGTAATGCAATCATAGTATGGGACTTTAACACCTCATTTTCACCAATGGACAGATCATCCAAAATGAAAATAAATAAGGAAACAGAAGCTTTAAATGACACATAACAAGATGGACTTAACTGATATTTATAGGACATCTGATCCAAAAACAACAGAATACATTTTCTTCTCAAGTGCTCAAGGAACATTCTCCAGCATAGATCATATCTTGGGTCACAAATCAAGCCTTGGTAAATTTAAGAAAATTGAAATCCTATCAAGTATCTTTTCCAAAAACAATGCTATAAGACTAGATATCAATTACAGGAAAAATCTGTAAAAAATACAAACACATAGATGCTAAACAATATGCTACAAAATAACCAAGAGATCACTGAAGAAATCAAAGAGGAAATCAAAAAATACCTGGAAGCTAATGACAATGAAAGCACGACGAGCCAAAATCTATGGAATGCAGTAAACGCAGTTCTAAGAGGGAAGTTTATAACAATATAAACCTAACTCAAGAAACAAGAAACATCTCAGATAACAAATTAACCTTACACTTAAACCAATTAGAGAAGGAAGAACAAAAAGACCTCAAAGTTAACAAAAGGATAGAAATCATAAAGATCAGATCAGAAATAAATGAGAAAGAAATGAAGGAAACGATAGCAAAGATCAATAAAAATAAAGGCTGTTTATTTAAGAAGATAAATAAAATTGTTAAACCATTAACCAGACTCATCAAGAAAAAAAGGGAGAAGACTCAAATCAATAGAATTAGAAATGAAAAAG